>NC_058130.1:395445542-395632241 GCF_016433145.1 Gracilinanus agilis
GCCCCCCGGCGGGAGCCGGTCCCTTCCCCGTCTGGGAGCGCGGGGCCGGGGCCCAGGGGACCCCGGGCCCCGGAGAGCGGGAAGAGGATGGACTGCCCGGCCCTCCCCCCCGGATGGAAGAAGGAGGAAGTGATCCGAAAATCTGGGCTCAGTGCCGGCAAGAGCGATGTCTACTACTTCAGGTACCGCCCCGGGGGCGGGGGACTTACGGGGGTTGGGGTTCGTAGGGAGGGAAAGGTTTTGGGGGAAGGAATGAAGGAAGGTGATGGGATGTAGTCTGAGGACCAAGGACAGGGGCTGGAGCGAGCACCAGGGACAGGGGCCTTAGGTCAAGGGTCAGGGCTAGTGGCCTAGGACTCAGGGTAGGCTGTGACAGCTGTGGATTTGGGCGTGAGGAGGGAGGCTGCGCTTGGTTAGCGCGGTGCTCGTTTTAGGATCTGCTGGAGCCTTTGGCTAAGATATAGGGGACTAGAGAAGAGCAAAGATAGGTCCAGGAGCCCTGTATGATTTGAAGGAGGTCAGTTAGGGCATGTGGTTTTAAATACCACAAGAAGTTAGGTTTGAAGAGAGGCGAGTTAGGCTACTGTGGTTGTCCAGTTAGGCTATTGAAGGGTTAAAAGAAGGTGCTGTTCACTAGAACTGTAAAACTAAGTCATTACTGGCTACCATCCCAGTCAGCCACAGATTAATCACAGGAGTGTTTAATCATACACATGTGGAAATACTAGGTGTGTGTACAGACCCACACACATATATGTATATATGCGGATATATAGTAACAAAGTTTTAGTTACTTGTACCATTCAGGGAAGTTTCACAGGTTAGTTAGTGTAGAATGTTTAGTGTTACTTTTTTATTCTTTAATATAGAACAGGACCATGTTCTCCTTTGAAACTTAAGTAGTAGTAGCAAAGTTTTAGTGGTTCAGAGGAGCAACATAACCTTCCCAGCATGGATGAGCAGCAGAAAAGAACCTTTCTAGAGTCTTTGGGTTGTCTCTAAAACAGTCCAATAGTAGTAGTTTGAGGGCCCTTTCTCCTTCCTCGTTCTCATTTTAAAAAATCAGTTAAGTTCATTTAGCTCACTAAAAATGAATTAGTCTCAACTTTGTAATCTGGTGGGTAATTAATTACTCATATCTCCAGAAAAGATTGCTCAATATTTCTTGGCAGTTTTTTCAAGAATTTAGCAACATTCACCATCAGGAAGTTTTTTACCCCCTTCTTTCCTCCAGTAGAAACTGAGAATAGCTAATCAGCATCTTTTGCTTTATTACTCTTCATAACACTCAGTGATAATTATTTAATCCCCTCTTCACTACTTCTTTTTTCAGAGAATTCCCTTTTCACCTTTAAAAAAACAATCGTTTTAGGACCCTGTTAGTCATGCTGTGTCTGCATACATGTTAGGCTTGATGACTTAATAAGCCAGGCAACAAAGCAGCTATGTCTTATGATGTCAGTGGAACTACTTCACAATAGGTAATTCTATTGTTTGCCCACAGTCTTCAGTTAGTGGAACAATAAAAATGAATTTATTACATTTAATGACAATTTTCAGTATTCTATTTTAGTAGACTAATTTTTTTCTCTCTCAGAGAATTGCTCTTTATTAAGTTAGAATGTTGATACTTCCTAAGAATTTAATGAAGTGGGGTTGAATTTTGTGATTTTTGTTTTCTGTCTTTGACATCCACTTAGTTATTATCTTTTTGAAGATGCGTATTTTTGTGTCTCTATTTGATGAAACTGGGACAGATGTAGAGTTTTTCAAAGTATATGTCAGGATATGGTTGCTGATTCTAATTTGCTGAAGGATGGTTTAGCATATTTAAATATAAAGTATTATTTCATGGTAGTTGGTAATTATTGATTAATTTTTCCTTACCACATAATCCACTCAACTTGTTATCCATGTATAGACATCCAGAAAAGTCAGCATTTCAGCAAATCTCAATTCTTGGAGTTGTTTAGGAGGAAATATAGCAATAGATAGCATTCTCTCATCTGGCCTGACTCCATTGGTCTTGAAACAAAAAAAAGACAATGAAAAACTGTTTAAAACAAGCATATGATGTTGTTTTTCTAGACATTTTATTATTCCCACCAACAAATTTATGTTTATCTCATAGAAAGAATGTACATTTTCAATAAAAGATTATACAAAATTCCTTAATGTTAGAAAATACTTCTTACCTCCTTAAGTTCATTCTAGTAAAACATTGCATTCAGGGCCAATCATAATTATTACTCTGGCTTCCTAAGTTTCCAAATTCTGGCCTTCCAGTTTTCTGTTAGATTCTTCTGGGCATCCTCCTCTAGATGGTATACACAGTATGCTATGAACTGTACTTTGTTGAGATTGAATAAGCTATTAAATTTGACAGGAATGTCTGTGCCCAATATTGATCTCTTATAGAGCTAGGCAACCAGCAAGTGTCCTCAATAGAAAACCTTTGGCTTTGAACTTATTTTCCTGTGGCATTCCCCAGTGATACATTTTATTTGCTTTTAGAATGAGGTATTTATTCAAACTGCCTTTTGGTTAAGAAGTCCACATTATTTCAGTGTAAGTTAGAGTTATTTAAATAGTAACTAGTTGTGGGTATCTTTTTTAAAAATATGTTGTAACTTTTAGTTACATGACTTTTTTGTAAAAATTAGAATAAAAGTTATGGAAAAAACATATGAAATGATGATTTTACTGGTTTTCAAAATTGTTATGTGAATACTAAAAGTAAAGATAGTCTAGTTTCTGTTTGTTCTTTTAAAATGCTACTTTTAAGATAAAGCTATTTTGTTAATGATTTTGGGCATTCTTTGTGTTCCTTCTCCAGATTGATTTCTACCACAGAGTATTTAGTTCAAGCAGCAACAAAGTATTAAACATGATATCTCAATTTTATTAAATTCCAAAGCATATGCTTGTCATATACATAGTATGTGCTGTGTGTACAGCATATCTGTGATATTATAGCTATGTATACCAGTCACTTTTTATAACAACTTTGTATTTTAGTACTATTGTTAGTTTTAGTTAGGAAGGAAAAATTCTTTTGTAAGAGTTTATTTTTATTTGACTTGCTAGTAATAATGCCCATTATATCTCCTCCCAAGTTAATATTTATTATCCCTTCCTTTATCCTCATATCCTACCTGAGGTTTACCATTACCCACCCATCCCATACCCATGGCATCTGCTATAAGACTAGGTAATTTGATCTATAGAGAGGAGTAGGGTGTGTAAGGGGTAAGAGTGAATTCTGAGTGGTAATCTGAACACCTGCATACATTGTTCATGCAGATGTTAAACTCTTGATGTAGTAGCCCCGAGGGAGGTTGATTTTTAACAAATCAATGTCTGTTAAAAGGGTGTGGTTGGCACTTATTAATTGAACAAAAAATAGTTATTTATGACAGTTTTCAATTGTGGAACAATTTGAACTGCTCTTGGAAACTACTAGGTTTCAGTAGGAACAGCCTTTGTTCGTCAATTAATAAGACATGTCAGTATTATTGATATTATATTAACTGTCATGATATCATTCAGGTTTTATTTTTTTAAAGGGATGTTTTTTGAGGACAGCGGAAAAACATTTTTATCATTCTCTTTCTGCTGTCAGTCAACAAGCATCTATTTAAGTGCTTGCTATATGGAAGGTACTATGTTAAGTGCACTATTCTAATAGTCTCCTAGCTGATCACGCTGACCATAGTTTTTAAATTCTGCATATCACTGTAAGACTTAACTCCCTACTGCTTACAACAGCAAGTCTGAATTTGCTGATGCAGAACTATCAATTACCGCCCCCTGAAAAAGACCCTGGAATCATTGGATAGTTTTTCAAGATAATAAACTAATGCACATCTGTGGTTAACAAAATGTTGGATCTAATTTTCTTTCTTTTTTAAAAAAAATTTATTTAGAATATTTTTCCATGGTTATATGATTCTTGATTTTTCCCACCTTCCCTCCCCTGTCTCGGAGCTGACAAGCAGTTCCACTGGGTTATACATGTATCATTGTTCAAAACCTATTTCATGTTATGCATATTTGCAGTAGAATGATCTTTTAACATCAGAATACCAATCACATCCTTTTCGAACCACATGATTGATCATATGTTTTTCTTATGCTTTTCTGTTCCCACAGTTCTTTCAATTGATGTGGATAATGTTCTTTTTCATCAGTCCCTCTGGATTGTCCTGGGTCATTGCATTGCTGCTAGTAGGAAAGCCTATTATATTCGATTGTGCCACAATATCTCAGCCTCTGTGTACAATGTTCTCCTGGTTCTTCTCCTTTTGCTCTGCATCAATTCCTGGAGGTTTTTCCAGTTCACATAGAAATTCTCCAGTTCATTGTTTCTTTCAGCACAATAGTATTCCATCACCATCAGATGCCACAATTTGTTCAGCCATTCCCCAATTGATGGGCACCCCCTCATTTTCCAATTTTTTGCCACCACAGAGAGCGTGGCTATAAATATTTTTGAACAAGTCATTTTCCTTATTATCTCTTTGGGGTACAAACCCAACAATGGTATGGCTGGGTCAAAGGGCAGGCATTCATTTAAAGCCCTTTGCGCATAGTTCCAAATTGCCCTCCAGAATGGTTGGACTAATTCACAACTCTACCAGTAGTGTATTAGAGTCCCAATTTTGCCACATCCCCTTCAACATTTATCACTTTCCTTTGCTGTCATATTGGCCAATCTGCTAGGTGTGAGGAGGTACCTCAATGTTGTTTTAATTTGTATTTCTCTAATCAGGAGGGATTTCGAACACTTTTTCATGTGCTTATTGATAAGTTTTGATTTCTTCATGTGAAAACTGCTATTTATGTCCCTTGACCATTTGTCTATTGGGGAATGGCTTGATTTTTTTGTATTTGACTTAATTCCTTATATATTTGGGAAATTAAACCTTTATCAGAGAGTTTTGTAATAAAAATGTTTTCCCAGTTTGTGGCTTTCCTTCTAATTTTGGTTGCATTTTTTTTGTACAAAATCTTTTAAATTTGATATAATCATGGTCATTCATTTTACATTTTGTAATGTTCTCTATCTCGTGGTTGGTCTTAAATTCCTTCCTTTCCCACAGACCTGATAGGTATACTATTGTATGTTCACCTAATTTATTTATGATTTCATTCTTTATATTTAAGTCATTTACCCATTTTGAATTTATCTTAGTATATAGGGCGAAAGATGTTGATCTAAACCTAATTTTTCCCATACCATTTTGCAATTTCCCCAGCAGTTTTTGTCAAATAGCGAGTTCTTTTCCCAAAAGCTGTGATCTCTGGATTGATCAAACACTAGCTTGCTGAGGTCATTTACCCCTAGTCTATTCTATTGATCTACACTTCTGTCTCTTAGCCAGTACCATATTGTTTTGATGACCACTGCTTTATAGTAAAGTTTAAGATCTGGCACTCCTAGGCCTCCATCCTTCACATTTTTTCCTAATATTTCCCTTGATCTCGATCTTTTGTTCTTCCAGATGAACTTTGTTACATTTTTTCTAATTCTATAAAAAAGTTTTTTTGGTAGTTTGATAGATATGGCACTGAATGAGTAGATTAATTTGGGAAGGATTGTAATTTTTATTATATTAGCTTGTCCTTCCGATGAGCAATTAATGCTTTTCCAGTTACTTAGATCTAGTTTTAATTGTGTGAAAAGTGTTTTGTCTTATGTTCATATAATTCCTGAGTTAGTCTTAGCAGAGAGATTCCTAAATATTTTATATTGACTACAGTGATTTTAAATGGAGTTTCTCTTTCTAGCTCCTTATGCTGGATTTTGTTGGAAATATATAGAAATGTTGATGATTTATGTGGGTTTATCTTGTACCCTGCTAAAGTTGTTAATTATTTGCAATAGCATTTTAGTTGATTTTTTGGGATTCCTTAGGTATAACATCATATCATCTGCTAAGAGTGATAATTTAGTTTTCCTTTGCCTTTTTTAATCCCTTCAATTTCTTTTTCCTCTCTAATTGCTACTGCTAGTGTTTCTAGTTCAATATTAAATAATAGAGGTGATAATGGGCATACTTGCTTCACTCCTGATCTTATTGGGCAGGCTTCTAACTTGCCCCCATTGCAGATACTTGCTGAAGGTTTTTAATATATTCTGCTTATTATTTAGAGTAATGGCCCTTCTACTCCTATACTTTCTAGTGTTTTCAATAGGAATGAGTGTTTTGTGTTTTGTCAAAGTTTTTTTTTTTTTGCATCTATTGAGATAATCATCTGATTTCTGTTGGTTTGATTATTGATATGGTCAATTATGTGGATAGTTTTCCTAATATTAAACCATCCTTGCATTCTGGCATAAATCCCACCTTATCATAGTGAATAATCCTCATGATCACTTGCTGGAGTCTTTTTGCTAGTATTCTATTTAAGATTGTTGCATTCGTGTTTCATTAAGGAAATTGGTCTGTAGTTTTCATTCTCTGTTTTTGTCTACCTGGCTTGGGAATCAGTTCCATATTTGTGTCATAAAAGGAATTTGGTAAAACTCCTTCTTTGCTTATTTTATCAAATGGTTTGTATAATATTGGGATTAGTTGTTCTTTAAATGAATTCACTTGTGAATCCATCTGCCCCTGGGTTTTTTTTCCTTAGGAAGTTCCTTGATGACTTGTTCAGTTTCTTTTTCTGAGATGGGATTATTTAAGTATTCTATTTCCTCTTTCATTAATCTAGACAATTTATATTTTGTAGATATTCGCCCATTTCACCTAGATTGACATATTTATTGCCATATAATGGAGCAAAATATTTCTTAATAATTATCTTAATTTACTCTTCTTTAGAGGTGAGATCACTCTTTGATATGTTAATTTTATTAATAGAGTTATCTTTTAATGCCAAAACCCCAATAATATCCCCATCGAACCACGTGATCAATCATGTTTTTCTTTCTCTGCATGTTGATAGCGTTCTTTCTCATAAGTTCCTCTTAATTGTCCTGGATCATTGCATTTCTGCTAGTAGAAAAGTCTGTTACATTTGATTGTGCCACAGTGTTTCATTTCCTGTGTACAGTGGTCTGGTTCTGCTCATTTCACTTTGAACAATAATTTATGAATGTTACTTGCAGGGAATGAACTGAAAAATAGAAACATGAAAGACATAATCTATATATTCATTTCTATTTGCCAGATGATGACTAATATGATATAGGGGGAGGAGAGCATGTTGGGAGTGGCTGCGATACTTGTAAATAAATTATTTTAATTAAAAAAAAAGAAAGCAGCCTGCTCTTCATTTCTTGTAGCACAATAGTATTCCATCACCATCATATACAGCAACTTGATCAGCCATTTCCCAAATGATAGAAATCTCCTTAATTTCCAATTTTTTGCCACCACAAAAAGAATGAAGATATTTTTGTACATTTGAGTTCCTTTCCTCTTTCTTTCACCCCTTTGGGATACAGCCTTAGTAGTGATGTTTATATATCAAAAGGCATGCACAATTTTTTAGTTTTTTGAGTTGTATAGTAGGGCTCATATCTTTTGGAGATGTATTCTATGACCTATTGCAGATAGCTGAAATCACTAATATAAGTGGATACCTGCTGTTAACCATGAGTAACTGAATCAGTAGATATAGGGGTACAGCTATACTAACAGTACCATAATTCTTCTGCTTTGGTTCCATTATTATAGCAAGTAGGGGCTTTCTTAAAGGCTAATAATGTGATGATGCTACAGTGAATATTTTTGAGTTTATCAAACACTAGATTATTATGGTGATTTACTATGGTGTATTATGTACTTAATCTATTCTACTGATTCACTACTACTTCATAGCTCTGGTAGGCTGCTTTTCTTAAAATTTTTTAGCAGTTTTTGTTGAAAAAGCAAGCATCCCCCTCATTCCCTGCTTTGAAAACAACACATACAATATTTTACAATATATATATATATATGTATATGCATATATATATATTGAGTCAAAATCTTTGTAATTCAAAATTAGTAGGCATTTATTAAGCCCTTACTTTATGTCAGATACTGGATATTCAAAAAAAATTTTTTTAAGTGGGGTAAACCTTGGTCTCAAGGTGCTTATATTCTCCTGTGACAATAAGACTTCTTTACAGATAAGTGAATAAAATAATGAAATGGTTTTTATGCAGTCAGTGATATTATTTTTTTGCAGAAAATTCTATTATGTCCAGCCTTAGTTTCTCTTCTGACCTTTCATCCCTCTTTATTAAATCCTTATTAAAATTTCCAATTGGACATTTCATAAGCATCTCAAATTCAACTTAGTATGTTTAAATTAGAATTAATTTTATTTTTTTTTCCCAAATCTCCCCTTTTCCCTAACTCACTTATTTCTATTGAGAGTATCACCTTCCTATTCCCTCCTGGTTTTCAAAGATGGTGGTTCTGGTATATATTTGCAAGTTTTTTTGTTTTTTTTTTTTAGTTCTACCAAGCTTTTGTTTCTATGTTTAGAGGAATGTGTAACTGGAATATTCTCTCTGTCTTTCTGTTAAAACCACACAAAATTTGAGCCTGAGATAATTGGTCTTAGATTTCAAATAGCACTTATTTATTTGCTATTTGGTTTTAAGAAGTCCATTAATTTTTATTTTTAGACTAAATTTTTAAAAGTACATTATCTTTTTTTGATATCACCTTCATTTTCTAATATATATTCCTTGCCCACTCATCTACCCAGTTAGCCATCCTTTTTAACAGAGATAAAGATGGAAGAAAAAGGAATTTTAGAAATAATAACTGTAAGAAATAAAATGGATATAAAAGGATAGAATTAAAAATATTAGGGTTTTAAAAGATTTATTGGTATCCATTAGAAAATTGAAGCCCCCTGCCATGCTAAGAGTCAATTTGAAAGACCCATGTCCTGTTATCTCCCTTCCCCATCTTGCTCAGTTCCAAGTCACCAAAGAGGAAGTGACAATCCAACCTCTCACTATTTATCCTTCTGTCTATGTTATTAGGCTTCCTCTCCACGTGATTATGCAAGAGAGGAAGCCAGTTGACTCTTGGGAAATGTGGTTTGAAAGAGTCCTAAATGTCCATAGGAAGTTTAGATCAGGGACCTCAAAATTAGTTCAAGGACCCCCAAATTTCCAATACCACATAACTAGCATATCAACCAAATTTGAAAATGTATGCATTATTCGTATTCATACTTCATTACTCTATCAAGCTTGATCATTATGATTAAACAGCATTCAGATTTTTTTTCAGTGTGTTTTAAAATTTAGGTTATAATAATTGTATATATTGTTTCTCTGGATCTGTTTTCTTTACTATTTTATAAAAAACACTTACCTTCCTTCTTAGAATCAATACTATGTATTGGTTCTAAGGAAGATGAGTAGTAAAGGGTCAGGCAGTAGGGATTAAGTGACTTGTCCAGGATCACATAGCTAGGAAGTATCTGAGGTCAGATTTGAACCTAGGATCTCCTATCTTTAGCCCTAGCTCTCAACCACTGAACCACCTAACTGCCTTCACTTCCTTTACTATTAATTAGAAATGAAATAGTATTTGTAAAGCATTGTTCAAAGTATCTGGCACATAGTAGGTACTATAGATGCTAGCTATTATTATTTCCCAGAAGTCATATGCTTTTATAAATTCTTTATATTAGTCATGTTTTATGGTATAGTAGTATTCTATTGTTTTTCTCTATAACATTTTGCTTGACCATCCCTCAATAAGCGAGCAGCTATTCCTCTCCTCCTTTCCCTAAATTCTTTGGTGTCATTAAAGGTGTTATAAATATAGTGTTCCGAAGTCTCAGTGCTAAAGCGGTAGGAAAGACTTTTGGGAAATGGTTTTTGGTTTCTCTCAGACCTTTCTATCTTTTAACTTCCTTGGGGTATATACTCTAGCAACAGGATATCTAGGTCCAAGAAAACTATACTTAGCACATGTAATTAAAAAAAATGTGGATTGAGGTTTTTTCCCCCCAATTATTACTTATTTCTTTATCCTACATTTAGTCTTTATTAAGAGATCTTTTAGAGAGAGGGAACTGAATTTAATTTGTTAAAATTTGTTGCTATTGAAAATTTTCAACTTTGAAGTGTCTCTATGAGACAAATTTTTCTTCATCTTTATATGTTTTGAGGCAGTGGACTTAGAAATTGGGCAGTTCATCAATAGCAAACAGTTTTTATTACTTGACCATAGTTTTAACTCCTTGATACTTTGTTTTTTCTAACTTTAGTGGTGATATGATCTACTAAAATGAGGGTCTAACATTTTCTGGGCTAATAAATATCTCTAAAAGGGGTTATTGCTTTCAAAAGAGAGTTGAAAGTCCTATTCAATCATTTTGTCTTTAAAAATTATTATGAACTCTATAACTGTCAATAATGACAATCAACATACAAAGTAAGACTTGTCTAATTCCTGGCCTTTAACAAGAGAAAATCATTATGAAAAAAAAAAAAACAGAAAAAGAAAGTGGCTTTGTTGTATATCTCCTTCTAGACCTGGCTGAAATTGTTACCTTTTTATCCATTTTCTTTTAAAAAAATATAATTGTAGTTAGGATACTTATACTCTTCTTTACCTTTTCTTTCCTACTTTTTTCTTTTAATTCATATTGTTTCTATACTGATTGAAAAATATATTTTTTGTTTTTTTTTAATCAACATACTTTAGTCATTCTTTAATTATTGGACAGTTTCCATATTTTTTTGCTATTACAATTGGAGCAAATATGAATATTTTGTACAATTTTGTACATTGTCCTTATAATTTTATTTATAATATAATTTTTTGGGATAGAGACCTTGCAATGGAATCACTTGATCAAAAGATATGCTTAGTTTTGTGATTCTTATTGCAAGTTGCCACATTATTTTCCCAAATGTTACACCGAACTGTAGACTCATATTATTAGCACTTCTGCTAATCTTTTTTTTCCTTTAAAAAACACTTATTACTGGCTATGTATTTTGGAATTGAACAATTCTAAGGTGGAGGATCTTCAAGGTCTCTTTAAAAATCATTATAGAGGGGCAGCTAGGTGACAAACCTGGCCTTAGACACTTCCTAGCTGTGTGACCTGGGTAAGTCACTAACCCTAGCTGCCTAGCTCTTACCATTCTGCTGATTTGGAATTGATATCTAGTATTGATTCTAAGATAGAAGGTAAGGGTTTAAAAAACATCATTATGGGGGGCAGCTGGGTAGCTCAGTGGAGTGAGAGTCAGGCCTAGAGACAGGAGGTCCTAGGTTCAAACCCGGCCTCAGCCACTTCCCAGCTGTGTGACCCTGGGCAAGTCACTTGACCCCCATTGCCCACCCTTACCACTCTCCCACCTATGAGACAATACACTGAAGTACAAGGGTTTAAAAAAAAAACAAAAAACAAACAAACAAACAAAAAAAAACATCATTATGGAAATCACTTGACAAAGCATTGTAAATCACAATGTGGCATATACCTTTTTTGGTATTTTTTTGGGTATAATTGATGGTAGTAATCAATGGTTAGTTATTTTTGGTTGAAAAAAAGTAAAATGACTTCTTTTCTCTCTTTTGTACTCATGAATAGTACTTTATAACTAAGTTTTATACAAAGTAGGTAAAGGAATATTCTATTTTAAAAATAACTTTTATTCTTTAGTATAGGAAGGCATATACAGGTGATATTATTATCATATTGATTTTGGAGCTAGGCAGAGAGAAAAGGCAGGAGGAAGATAACACTATATTTCAGAAGTCTGAGGATACAGAATACAATTGCTATAAAATAAAATATGGGTTGTTTTTTTTTTTCATTTCTAGCCCAAGTGGTAAGAAGTTCAGAAGCAAGCCTCAGTTGGCAAGGTACCTGGGAAATACTGTTGATCTCAGCAGTTTTGACTTCAGAACTGGAAAGATGATGCCTAGTAAATTACAGAAAAATAAACAGAGACTACGGAATGATCCTCTCAATCAAAATAAGGTTTGTTTATTTTTTATGGTTATATAGAAGTTCTTTAGGACTTTGAAGCACATTTTATGTTATATTTGTTCATATTTTTCCTTGTTTCATTTTTAGATTGTCATTAGCTTTTTTTCATTCTTACTGATCAGTGTTTTTAAAAATTTCTTCAAAGAAGATAATCCCATAAATCTACCATGTCAAATGTAAAGAATTTACATTTGGCAGCATATATTTACATATAAAGTGAATTATTTGTGAACCATTTCAAGCAAACATTTCAATTTCCCTTTGAGAAAGCAAAATATACCATGACTTTTTTTTAGGAGAATTGAGAATAGGGGTGGAGTAGCATTTGTTACTTATTTTTATTTTTTTAAAAACCCTTACCTTTTGTCTTCAAGTCAGTACTGTGTATTGGCTCCAAGGCAGAAGAGTGGTAAGGGCTAGTGACTTGCCCAGGGTCACACAGCTAGGAAGTGTCTGAGGCCAGATTTGAACCCAGGACTTCCCATCTCTGGGCCTGGCTCTCAATCCACTGAGCCACCTAGCTGCCCACTGCATTTGTTACTTATATGAAGTTTCTCTGTTCATGATTTATCTTTGTTTTCTCAATTAGACAGATCATAGATTTAAAATTGGAAATGGTCATTTAGTCAAACTCCCTTTTTTTTACAGGTAAGGAATTGAATTCCAGAGTGTTTGTGACTTTCTAGTCTTTATAGCATCTTCATCCTTCTCTTCAGTAAGATGTTTGTTAGACAACATTGTGTGTAAATTAAATTAAAAACACTGGGGAGACTTAACTTATGTACAAATTTAATGTTCAAAATCACAAATGTTTACTATAACTGTTGTTTACAGAGTACTGTTTCATGTACTGGGAAAGCATAAAATTTAAATGAGATCTAATCTCCTTACCCTTATTCAATTTGTAGTCTGGTAGTAGAATATGCATATATGCATAAATGAAGATAACACATGAAAGGTACAAAGAGAGGTGCAGAATGCTATGTGAGGTCAGAGTTAGGGTTATTTCCAATTTAGGGGAAGCAGGGAAGATTTTCTGGATTAGTTGAACTTTTTTTTTTTTTTAAACCCTTAACTTCTGTGTATTGGCTCCTAGGTGGAAGAGTGATAAGGGTGGGCAATGGGAGTCAAGTGACTTGCCCAGGGTCACACAGCTGGGAAGTGTCTGAGACCAGATTTGAACTTTAGTTGAACTTTTAAGTGCTTGATAAGAATTCTTTAGATTGGTCAGCAAACATTTTAGTTAGGTGGTGATATGAGCAAAAGCTTGGAGGTAGAAAATGATAGGGGAAAAAGAGAAGTCATCCAATTTGGCTTTATCCCAGAACACATGGAAGTGGGAACAATAGGAGTAAGACTGGAAAGGTAGGATGATGCCAAATTGTGAAAGTCTTGAAAACTAGGCCAAGGAATTATTTAATTTTGTATTGTTCTTGGAGGATTTTGAGGAGAGGAATGACATAACCTTCTCTGTGCATAAGGGATATTATTCTACCAGGAAGTATAAAAAACGAGGATGAGCAAAATGTAGAAGGTTATTTCAGTAGTCCTGTTTGATGGTAATGAACTATTGTGCTAGAGCATTGAAACTAGAAAGGAGATAATGAAATTGGAGAGTTTGGGGCTAGAGGATTGCTTGACCTCAGGACTTGTAGGGTTAAAAACAATTGAGTGCCCATACTTAGTTCAGTACCTGTCCAATGAACCCGCTTGAGGAAAGGGCCACTAGGCTACCTAAAGAAATGCAAGTTGACCCAGGTTTGAAACAGCAGGTTAAAGATTTTGCATGATTCTCAGTAGTGGAATCAGGCTTGTGAGTGGCCTCTTAAGGTATAGGCTAGATAGGGAGATCCAGTACCAAAAAAAAATTTACTGGGGATATCAAATGGGGAAGATTTTGTGGCTGAATTCATAAGAGAGAATGATACTCAATTGAAAAAAAAAGGAGGCTTTTTATTTTTATCATTTGGAATTTGTTTTTCTTTCTCTTTTGTCTGTATTCACTCTTCTTTCATTGGTTAGATAGGGTAATATTTCTAAAGAACCTGGGAGAGTGTTTGGCACATAGATGCTTAATAAACTTTTGTTCCAATTCTCTTGTTCTCCAGTGCCTAGTGCTATCCACTCTTACCTTGTCTAGCTTTTTATTCTTTTCCAAAATATTTAGAAGGAGGAAAAAAACTTGCTATGATGGAAATGGTCATATTAAGTAAAGCAGGAGAGGATAAACTCTCATTTATGTTCACTCATTTCCTCACTTTCCTGGCTATCAGTGCTTATGGTTTTTGCGTTCTAGCACTAGTTGTAGCAATGTTCAGCAACATTCCATCTCTTCAACCTGAATCTAGAAGTGATTATCTTAGAGCCTCTTTCTCTACCATAGTTCCTAAGATAAGGTGCTCTGATAGTTTGAATCTGATTTTACTTTGTACATAAATCTTCATGCTTTTGTATACAAAGACTAATCATTAATGTGTCTCCATTTTCTTCCTATGGAGTCTAAAAAAGGGATAAAAAGGAAAGGGAGATAGACTGGAGTGGTTTATTCTCTGTCTTTCTTCCCTTATTATTAGTAATGGTAAAAAATGTATTTCAAATGGTTTCCTTCTACTCTGGTACAGGAAAAAGAGGGTAGTGGTCATAGTAGGGGAAACAAGCAGATCATTAGAAGAAAAGAATGGGAATAACTGACCCATTACAGCCAAAGAGTAGCTAAGATGCTCATGCAATGTAGCTTCTTATTAGTTCTCTTATGCGTGTGGTTCATAAGTCCTATGACTTCATCTCTCCCTTTCTGACCATGGTTGGAGTCTCCTTCCCCAGATTCCTCTTGCCCAGTAGTTCGAGAGCTGAAAGGAGGTAAAGGAGTCCTGAATGAGAAATCCTATAGAAATATTGTTGCACATTGTATTTAAATTCTATAGTATGATTAGTAAAATACAAGACTTCTAAGTACCTTATGGGTTACATGAGTTTATGTGGTAGCTTGTGAACTTACCATTTGTAACATTGTTTCTCTACAGGAATTCATTCTGATTTCCAAATAACCAATTTATGAGAACTTTTGAAACAACCTGTTAGTAAGTTGGAGATTGTTCTATATATATAGGTTATGGTAGTCTAAAAATATATCCAGGTTAGTTTTTTTTGTTGGGGGGGAAGTTTAGACTTTTTAAAGCTAGAATTATTTTTTAAGGGTAGAAAACAATGAGCTTTGACTAATTTTGTAGACTGAATTTTAAAAAATCTTATATTTATTGCTTTCTTTTTTTGTCTTTATATCACTTTCATTTCTGAATATATCCTATGAGCAATCCTTGTACCAAAGAAGAAAAAGAGGAAAACAAACATAGTAAATAGTTCAGCAAAACCAAATAACAGATGAACAGATTCTGATATTCCAAAACACTCACCTCCATTCCATCTCTGCAATTAAAGGAGGTGGATTTTCTCAATTCTGTTTCTGGTTCATAATAGTTACATAATGTTCAAATTCTTTTTCTTTTCTATTTACATTTTTATGGTCATTGTATTTATTATTTTCCTGGTTCTGCTTATTTTACTCAGAATCGGTTTATGTATGTTTCTATGCTTTTCTGAATTCTTCACAGTCATCATTTCTTACAATATTGTAATATCCCATTACATTCATGTAATACAACTTGACCATTCTCCAATCACTGGACATCTACTTTATTTCCATTTCTTTGCTGCCACAAAAAGTACTGCAATGAATGTTTTGTTATATTTAGGGTCTTTCTGTCTCTGACTTCTTTAGGGGTTATTATAACCATGAATATTTTATTTGATCATTTCCATTTTCTTTCTAGAATGTTTGAACTCATAGCCCTTAACAACAGTACATTAATGTACCAGAAACAATGATATTTAAGGATACTATTCCTATCCATTTAATATTGTGAGTCAAGATTTTTCCATTAGCTTTAATTTTTGTGAAGCTCTTTCTAACTATAGTATATAGGTATTGTTGTGGCATCTAGACAGACATCAATTTCATTCATGATATACCAGTTAACCTAATGTGAACATTGTGGAACGCTCCCCTTATCCATATTCTCATCTGGCTTGGCTTTTATGACCTTGTTCTGTCATTGTTCTGTTCTTATTTGTCTTATACCTCATACTTAGTCTTCTTTTGCTACACTGTTATTCTCTTCTTTTGGAGTAGGTGTGGTTATTTCCCAAGGCTTTGGCCTGGACTTATTTCTTGTTTATTTTCATTCCATTGGTGACCTTACTACCCATGGACTTAATTATTAATATGCAGATGACTTCTAAATCTAAATATGTAGCATTCATTTTACTGCTGAACTCTAGTGACATATTGTGAACTTCCTTCTGTAAACTTCACAGGAAAGGTCCATGGTTTATAGGCATCTCAAACTCAATGTGTTCCAAGTTGAACTCATTGCATTTTACCCCAAACCCATCCTCATTTATGTTGATACCACCATTTTCTCAGTCTTCAGATTCACAGTTTTAGAATCTTCTTCAATTCTCATATCCCATTAGTTGTTAAATCAATTCTACCTCCACTAAATTTCAAATCTACTCTCTTCTTTCCACTCACCCAGGTTCGTATATACATTTATATGAGTATACACACATTCATTTATTCTGAACTTAAGCTTCAAATTAAATTAATATTTTAATACATATAATAAAAGAGGATTGTACATGAAACTGTGAATATCTAATAATATATAGTTTGTTTTAAAAAGTATATAGTAGATTCAGTGTATAACTTCCAAAGCTGTTGTCCTTGTGTATGATTCTTTCTGGCCTTCTGTTCTCTTTACTGCCTTTTATAATAACTAGCATTTTTAGAGTACTCTAAGGTTTGCAAAACACTTAGTTATTTATATTAGCCCATTTGATCCTCATAACAACTTTGCAAGGTAGGCGTTCTATTATTCTGAATTTACTATTGAGAAAGATATTGGTTAAATGATTTGCCCAGCATCATTCAGCTAGTGAGATAATTAAGACTGTATATGAATTCAGCTAGACATGTCATGCCCTTGTTTTCTAGAATAAAATACAAAATCTTAATTCTGGCATTTAAAAATACTTGCACACTCTTGCTTCTATTCGTATTCTCCATTATATAGTCTCCATTTCCATTAAACTGGCTTCTAGTTGTTCCTTACATATGACATTCCATCCTCTTGATCAGTTCTTTTACACAAGAGGTTAGTTGGGTCTTGAATGCTCCTTTCACTTATATATTATAGAACTGCCGTCTTCCTTTAAAGCAGAGGATAGATGCCACATCTTTGAAGTTTTTCCTGTTCTACCCCCTTTCCCACTCATATCTCTCTAGTAATTTTGCTTTTGTGTTTTGTTTGTTCCTAGTATATAATGTTGGCTCCTTAAGAACACAAATTTTTTTTTGTTTTTATTTTTGACTTTGTATCCTCAATGCCTGGTACAGTGCCTTGCACACAGTAGATACTTAATAGATGTTTGTAAAGTTGTGTTAAATATATGTGTTTTTAAAAAATCTGAAATCTTGGGAGATTTTTTTTTTACTTTATAACTCATGGTGTGAGAAAAAAGTTTTTTTAACAAGTAAAATTAAGTAATTTTATCCATGGATAGAGTACAAGGCCTGAAGTCAGGAAATCTTGCTTTTTGAGTTTAAATCTGGTTTTAGAACACTAGCTGTATATCCCTGGGCAAGATGCTTATCCCTGCTTGCCTTAGTTTCCTTATCTGTAAAAAGAACTGGGGAAGGAAATGTCTTAACTGCTCTAGTGTCTTTGCTAAGAAAACCTCAAATGGAGTCAGGAAGTGTTGGATAAGACTGAAACAACTGATTAACAACAACAGTTTTGAAAACTAGGTTGCATGGGAACACTAAAAATGATTTTATACCTAGATGAAAGAAATATTAATGATTAAGCTATAGAAGAATAAGATACTTTTGAACATTAAAGTATAAGCAGTCTGATTATTTGGTGGTGGAGATGAGGAAGTTGTATAAACCCACAGTGAGATATAAAGAGGATATGGTTATGACTTGTGAGGGAAGTGATAGCTGGAATGTGTAAGTGGCATAGATATTTATATCTGGATATACTTATTAAAGTATTAAGGTATACAGTTTCCCTTAAATTGATCTTCAACTGTATAGAATAGATTTTTTTCATTGAAGTCAGTGTTTACAGAGATTAAATCATTTTTCACATCACATCAGATAACTTTTTGAGAATACTAATGGAACATATGTAAGCACATTTTAAGCATGTAAATATTTTGAAAATAGGAATATGTAAGGTATTGATAAAAAAGAAGACATTTTTAGCTCAAGAAGAAAGATAGTAAACTATTTAATGGGGGAAAAAAGAACATTCCTTTTTGCCACCCCAAATTGTTTTGCTCTCATTCCAGCTCTCCAGGATATAATGTGACCTTTAAAGGGAGGGCACAAACACTATGTTTGTGCTACAAATATAAATTTGAGCTGAGACACCCTGCATAAGTAAGTTTATGTCAGAGTATTTAAAGTGAAAAGAAGGTTAACTTAGAAGTTTGACATAATCTGATTAGAATACATATTTCATAGAATTAGGACATTTAGACTTGGAAGGAATATCAAAGTTTAGTCCCCTCATTTTACCATTGAGAAAAACTTAAGGCCCCAAGAAGTTAAATTCTTTTTAAAGGTCACACAGCTTTAATAAAGTCCACACAGGTAGAGTCAAAGTTAGTACCCCGCTCTTTATATTTCAAGATTAGTATTATTTTTAGTATACCATTTCACAACTAAATAAAAATGAATTAATTTGATTGTCTTCTTGTCTTTTATTTTTTTCAATTAAAGAATTATTTTTACATTTGCAGGGTAAACCAGACTTGAATACAACATTGCCAATTAGACAGACAGCATCTATTTTCAAACAACCTGTAACTAAAGTTACGAACCATCCTAGTAATAAAGTAAAATCGGACCCTCAACGAATGAATGAACAACCACGTCAGGTAAGGGTAACATCAGTTTTCCAGGGTTACAATTCAGGACTATTTTAAAGAAATTCGAGTAAACTGATATGGATTTTTATTACATTTGCAAATTAAATTTTACATGCTAGAGAATGACAAAAATGATAAAGTAAAGATATATAATACTTATAAAATCAAATTTAATGACATTTTGTGGAATTTATTTTTATGCTATTCATATATAATTTGTAATATTACCTTTTGGATAATTTTTGGATACTTATTTACATGTAAACTTTAATAGTTTGACAGTAATGAATATCAAGTTGATTGCATTACATCCTTAAATTTAAAAGGGTAGTGTTTCATAAGGGGGTAAAATGTAAAATTTATTTATTTTTAATAAAAGACTTTGTTATTAGTTCAGAACTGACTTTTTTATTCCTTGTTTCATTAAGTACCCTTTATTATATGAAATAATTTAAAAATCAAAATAGTATGTTATATTCTGTACATTGTACATTCTCCATTTTTATAAAATTTAATTTAAATTCCCTTTCATCTTTATATTCAGCTATTCACTAACAGAATCTATTCTCAGAAATTAAAATATGCAGTTATTATCAGAAAGACCTGCCTGTTGCATAATAATGTTATATAGTCAGAAAAGAGAGAGAGACACATTTCAAAATTTTCAAAGATTTAGAGAGATCTTTTATTCCTGTTGGTGTTTGAAATATTTAGCTACTTCATCAGTTTTTAGTGGTAGTTTGGGGTAAAGACAACAATCAATAATTATGTTCTCTTTTTTCCTACTTCTTCCTACCTAAGGAACAGAAAATACTGATTTACTTGCAACTTTTGACTTTGCCTCTTTCATTCCCTTTCAAATTCAGTTGCCTCATTCTACCCTTTCATTTTAATTTTAGTTTTCATTAGTCCTTTAAATTTTTCATCTTCAGACTTCATAAGGATTTGGCCAAACTTTCAGACAGTTGCTCTAGAAGAGACTGTACATAAAGAAATTCAGTTCCCACATCCTCTGTAGTGTTTTTTCCTCTTCAGGTGAGCCAGGAAAACAGAAGATATTTGGAGCCACATTGGATCAGCCTCTTGCTATAGATGTCTCAAGAATTGAAGGTCTAAACTTGCTTTACTGTTGGTCCCCAAGAGAATCAACAGGGGCCATGTAAGTGTATCACATCCAGTCTAAAAGATGCATACCTGCATGTGCCTTTAGGTTCTTGTCACCACTTAGGTTTTCTTTTGAGCCATTCATTTTTTTTGGTACCAGGCTTTGAACTTCTGTTTGATCACTGTGATAGTGATAGTCATCAAACTGCTGGTGGTTGGATCTAGTACATTCGTTACAACAGTGAAGGAATTCAACCATTCAGAACTTTGTCTCTTTGGGTAAAATTCTTCTGATTATTTTCTTTTTCAGATACTGTCTAGAGTCTTGAACATCTTGTCCTTTGGCTTTTTGGTGATTAAAAATCCTCTCCTATCCAAAAGATTTTCATTTAGTGATGATTTTTAGTACATAATTGGGTAAGACTTTTCCTTTAAGGGAGGGGGCGTGGGCTTAAAAGATAAAGAAGGTGGAATGATATCTTTAAATAATACATTTTTGATTGCAGATTTTGGTTTCTTATGTAGAGGAGATACTATTTTATAGGCTCCATCCTCATCCTTTCATTGCCAGAGCACATTCAGTCAGCGTCTTGATCATAGAACAAAATGAGTAGTCATTTAGTCATTTGAGGGACAAATCTAGTGACAAATGCATTTTAATAACAATAATATCTAGCATTTATTTAGTACTTTAAGGTTTCCAAAGTGCCTTATATATGTTATCTTATTTTTTGAACCATACATTTTGATAATTAAAATGGCTTCAAAGAGTGAGAAATGGAAGAATTATTTCAAAGATTTCAAGATGACTTGAGCTTGGCTTTAAACAAACAAACAAAATGAAATTATTTAATCAACTTAAGTTGTAGTTTTTGATCTTCCTTTCTTGTTTGTGTAGATAGGAAGTATTAAAATTAGGGTGGAAAATACTTCTGACATCTATTAAACTATTTCCTAGTTTTATCTTTACTCCTTTTTTGGGTAGAAATTTTCCCTGGATAACAAAATTTAATTATCATAGGATTATTTTCTATTTTTCCCCTTCTTTATCTTCTGCATAAACATTAAGTTGATATTGTTCAGTAGTTCCTTTCTCAATATCTTAAGTCTGAGAGAAGATTCTATTTTGGGCTGGCAGCAGAAAAGACTGGAAAGAAGAGGGAAAATTTATTTTGCTGGTGTGTTTAATGTTTTTTTTTTCTTCTTTCTGCCCTAATAAAACCATTCTGCTTAAAATTAGTTATAATGGAAACCAGTATTTGACCAGCAACAATTTATTGTAACAGATAATTGCATCATATTATTTGAACTGAAAGAAACTTTTAAAATGTTTTTTCCAAATGAAAAAATAGATTTTTCTTGTTTACTTGAAAATAAATGATAGTGAGTTCTCATTTAGAAAGTATTAGGACATACATAAATAGCTTCACCTTCAAAGCCTTTATTTTGGTTTTGATACTTTGTAAATTTGTTAAATTTAATTGTTGGATGAGTGCTAAATTTCTTCAGGGGAAGTTTTTTTTAACACATTAAACAATTGAATTACATTTTGAATTTTGTTTTATATTTCCATAGTTTAATTGAGTATTTTTTTTTACTAAATCATGCTTGCCTCTGTGAGATATGATAGAAAGCAGGAAACATGGCTCCTTTTAAGGATTCTGATATTAAGACACAGACAGATTTAGGTTTCCAGACTTCTGGTATCATTTTCTTCCCATGGATATTTTTGAAGCTATTAATTTGCAAAATAAATATTTAGATAATAAAATAATTCTGCCAGACTATGCATTAAGCAGCAATAATATAATAATAATAGCCAATATTTCTGTAGTGCTAACTATGTGCCAGGCACTGAACTAAACACTTTATAATTATTATCTCATTTGATCCTCACAACAACCCTATGTGATAGGTGATATTATTATCCCCATTTTACACAGGTGGAAACTGAGGCAAACAGAGTTCAAATGACTTGCCTAAGCTTGCATAGCTAGCAAGTGACTCAGGCAGGTTTTGAACTCAAGTCATGCTCATCCCAGGTCTTATGCTCTATCCATTGTGTCACCTTTACAGTAATACATAGTAATCTAATTTACTATGTACATTTTGCATTCTATAACTATTTTAAAATTTGATATATCATTAATTTGTTTAGTTTAGGGACTTTGGTAATTCTGTAGCTGGAAAGGCTAAAAATTGTTATCATCAAATAAGGTAATATAAAAAGAATGCCATAAATAGAATCTAGTTGTATGTTTTGCTTATCCTTTTTACATATAAGGAGATTATTTTCAAGAAATCACATTTATAAAAATGATGCTAGGATAAATAGCCAGCCAGTGTTGGACATATTACCTGAGATGATTTGATCTTTGCTATTAAACAATTAGTCATAATGTTCATACTGTGAAGTTTAGAAAAATATTTTGTGTACTACTAATAGTTATTGCAATACTCATTTTTATGTAGCCCTCACTGGCACTTTTATTGAATAATTTAATTCTCATGAGTTGATTGACATCCAAATCAGAAAAATATCATTAGATTATTATTATTATTATGTTATTAGATTATTTGCTAGTTGAATTTCATAATCCATTGAAGAACATTTTTTCCAAACTTTACTTTGTCATGTTCACTGTTTTGATAGTTTTCCTCCTGATTTGTGCTTTTTTTTCCCCATAGGTTTTCAGTTGAGAGTTTTAATACTTTTATACTTTTGATATTGTTACTTGTATTTTTAGCTTATAGTACTAGAAATTTAAATTTTTTTTGGCTGTTTCTTGATTAAATCCTGGAAATGGTTGAATATAATAGAACACTATAAATATTTTTGATCTCCCTAGATTATCAGTTATTTCATATATAGTTTTCATTTTAGCATTTTTTAAAATGGAGAAAATATTTCAAAGCTGGGGCAAAGGTATTTAAGTCTCCTGTAGGATCCTTTTTTTATTTTATATTTGTATTGCTCTTATATAAAAGGGCATTAAACTTTGATTTATTTTCAAAAACCAAGCTTTTAAGATGTGTGTCCTTAGCAGAAACTGTTCAGACTGCATAAACAACCTAGGGGCAATCCAATCTATAAGGAATCTTTGGCTCAAGATTTAGGTATTAAAATTTTATCACTAAGAAACATCCTAGTTACTGCTAGGAATTCAGCCATATTCCCTTCAAAGGCACTTCATCTAGGCAATTATTTCCAGAAGAATTTTATTGCATTTCTCTATTTCTTAGGAAATGGATTAGCTTATACATCCAGTACCATAGAGAGTATTATATTCATTATTTTAAGTAGAAAAGATTTCTCCATTCTCTCTGAAATCCTACTTTTATTAATTTTATAGACTTTAACAAGAATAGTTTAACAAGAATAGTTTAAAACACCAGTGAATTCATTATAAACATTACATTTTTGCCTGTGGATTCATATAATTACTAAACTTTATAGTTTTAAAAGCACTTTCACATTATTTATACATTTGTATCATATATGTAACATGTGTATATATGTATGTTATTCCTCACAACAATCTTGTGGAGACAGAACAAGTATTATTATTATTATTATATTAGTCTTTATTGATATTTTTTATTTTGATATTCACACCGCTCTCATTTCCAAGGGTATCCCATTCTTCTTCACTACCCAGTATGTCATCTCTTCTAACAAAGAATTAAAAAAAAAGAGTGGAAAGAATTCATCACATTTAATTAACCAAATTTTTTCAATATTCCACACCCATCATCTCTCTTCTATGCAAAAGAGGTATGTTATATCAGCTTGAGAAAAAGTAACCTTTATCCCTGTTTTACAGATGAGAACACCAAAACTCAGAAAGGTTGAGTGACTTGTTCAAGTTACTAGAACTAGTAGCAGCAGAATCCAAGAACTGGAACCCAGGTTTTCTGTTTCTTAATCTATCAGTCTTTTTCAACATTCCATGATTTATCTGTAAATTTGACATAAAGAACATTGCATTTTCTTTAGTAGGAAATGGGATACTACTGAAAAATATCTTAGGAGGGCAAAGCAGAATTTTAGGAAGATTAAATTGACTTATCAAATTTAAGATGGGATGTCTAATATTCCAGTTTACAGACTTTTGTCATAGTGAGGTGATGAAGATTTGAACTAAAGTGATAGGAGTAGGAATAGAAAGAAAGAGTTTGATAAAAAATATTATTAATGAAGAAGTAGCAGGATTTAGTGATTTCTTTTTATGGTGGGACTGAAGGAGAAAGAAGACTGAAATATTCCTATGTTGTCTGGGAGAATGATTCCACTGACAGAAATAATGGAATTGTGTTGGACGTTTTGGTTTTGCTAAGGTGAATTTTATTTTAGACATCTGGTTTGGAATGATGGCAAAATAGTCAAGTGGAAACATTAAGTGGACAAGAAGAAGTGTAGTTTTTGAACTCACTGCTGAAATTATAGAATTTTACAGTTGGAAAGGGTTTTAGAAGCTTTCCAATCTAACTTCTTTTGGCTTTGGTATCTGCTCTATAACATCTCTAACAATTAATGGTCATCCTTATTTCACTTTCTAGTAGTTAGTGAGATGGAACCTACTACTACCAACAGAATCTGCTGAACATCTGGATACCTGTAATTATGGGGAAAAAGTTTCTCTTAAATTGAACCAAAATCTGTTTCTTGTTTCTACATTGATTGCTCATGGGTAGGACGAGCTAACATAATAAAAATGACTGTTCTACCCAAATTAATTTACCTATTTAGTGCCATACCTATCAAACTACCAAAAAACTTCTTTACTGAATTAGAAAAACTATAACAAATTTCATTTGGAATAACAAAAGATCAAGAATATCAAGGGAAATAATGAAAAAAAATGTGAAGGAAGGGGCCTAGCAGTACCAGATATTAAACTATACTATAAAGCAGCAGTCATCAAAACAATATGGTACTGGCTAAGAGACAGAAGGGAGGTTCAGTGGAATAGACTTGGGGTAAATTACATCAGCAAGACAGTGTATGATAAACCCAAAGAGCCCAACTTTTGGGACATGAATCCACTATTTGATAAAAACTGCTGGGAAATTTGGAAAACAATATGGGAGAGATTAGGTTTGGATCAACATCTTACACCCTACATCATGCCATTTTTTTTATCTGATTATGGGATACTGTTAACTAAGTGCAGTAAATTAAGTTTGGTCTGACTAGGAAAGAGTTCCATTACTTCTTTCCCTCCCTTTGGACACTGCCTCCTTAAATGCCATCTAGAATTGTTTTAGCTTTTTGGCTGCCTATTAATTGTTGACTCTACTAAAACCTATAAATAATTTTCATTTAAACCATTGCTTTCCTATATCTGCCTCTATTTCTCTTTGGAAAAGAAAACAAGTAAAATAAGGAGGGACATTAGCATAATATAGTTTTGAGAGCAGAATGCTAGAGGTCATAGGATCTAAGCTCAAATTTCAGTTCTGCTACTTGATACCTGTATAATGTTGGCAAGACTAAATATTTTGGGGCTTTAGTTCACATCTATAAAATGAGAGAGCCAATGTCAATGGTTTGTAAGATCCCTTTCATTTCTAACTATATGACCCAAATAGGATAAATTGAGTAGTTTTGCCTTGTGACCGTTCTGTTATGGTTATTAAATCTACCCTTAGAGCACTTTTTGGATCTTCTTGAAAAAGATGACAAGGAAAGATGTCAGTTTGGGCTTGAGAGCTCTTGGAACCTTTTTTGAATGGTGTTACTCTTTGAGATTTATTGCCTAGTAAAAAATCAGAAGGTATAGCTAATAATCCAGAAGGCTAATAGGATAACTCAAGTGGATAGATGTAGTTTCCACTTAGAGAACTCCCTAAATACCCAGCCATGGTCTTTGGGTATTCTAGCCCCTTTAGTGAGAGTAAAGCAGAATCACTTTCTCTCACTGGGCCAGTCGCGCGAAACACCTTGGAGACAGTGTTATATAAAATCAATATCTCTATTCAAAGAGAGGGTACAAACTGAGGATTAAAACAAGATGTCCCTGACTCTAAAGGATCTAGCTATCCAACCCACCAACATCTACATCCCTTGCAAGAGGGAGTCTTCCGGTCTTTAAGCTAAACTACCAGCTACCTATTTCTACCTAGGTGTTCCCCCAAAAGAGCTGGCTAAGCTGCCTATGACCCTCAGTAGTTGGTTTTGTTGAGTTTACAAGTTGTCTCCAAAACCTGTTATGATTGCTCTCAAAATGGCTGTCCAACCTTGGTGGGTCTGATCCCTGAGATAAAACCTCAAAGCCAACCTGACAGGATTTTAGACAAAACCTTCTGGAAAGTTGATAAAAACACAGTAGGTATAGTCAGATCCTTTGCTAGATATTCTCTAGTCAAACAGAGAATCTCCCAAGATGATTTTAGAGTTTTTCCTTCTCCACAGACAGGCTGAGGTAGGCAAACTCAGGCAAGCCAGCCTTTTCCCCCTACCACAGGAAGTCACTCACTCTAACAGTTGTCCCTTCCAAACTGTTCCTCCTCTGCCCCCTGCCTGCTAAAATCCTTTCTCTAGATTTCCTAGCATGTACCTTAAAGACAACCTTCCACTGCTCTTAAATCTTATCCTTATCTCTATCTTTTTCCCATTACACTAGGCAGCATAAGTAGGCTATTAGGGAGAAGAATAATAAGAGTCTTGGATGACCTAGAATCAGGAAGACTTGAATTGAGTTCAAATTTTGTCTCAGATACTGGCTGGGTGATCTTGGGCAAGTCACTTAACCTCTCTCAGACTTGTTTTCCTCATTGGTAAAATGGGGACAATCATAGCATTGCTCTCTTAAGGTGGTTGTAATGATAGACGAGAATAATATATGTAAACCTAAAAGCACTATATAAATTTTAGCCATTATTGTTATTATCTATTGTTATGTGCACTTACTTTGTTTCTTTTCTATGTATCTTTTAAACTTAAGTTATTGAACAGGTTATAAGTGGAAATGACTGTATGTACTTGGTAAATTGGGATCTCATCCTTGATTAGTGCTATCTTTAACTGTTGGGTCCCATACCATTTGTTGATTTAGGGCCACCTCTTACATTCATGCAGATAGTGGTTTTTCTATACTTAGACACATATCTTATATCTCAATAATATTATAGAAATAATTCTTCATGCAAATTGTGGAGAAGCAGCAAATATGAAAATAGTAAATATTAGCTAATATAATTCTGCAAGGTATACAAATGCTTTACATATATCATTACATTTAATTTCCACAACTACCATAAGGCCACTGTTGTTATTCAGTTGTGTCCAACTCATGAGGAATTTTCTTGGCAAAGATACTGGAATGGTTTGTCATTTCCTTTTACAACTCATTTGACAAATGAGGAAACTGAGGTACATAGGGTTAAGGGATTTGCCCCAGTCACATAGCTAAGTAAGTATCTAAGGTCAAATTTGAAGCTTATGAAGATGAACCTTCCTTACTCCAGGCCTGGCATTGTGCCACCTGGCTGCCAAGAAGTACTGGAGAAGTGGACTAATGCTATAGGACTCATAACTTCTGAGTCTCAGTTTCATCATCTGCACAATGGTTTGCTCAGAAAACATAAATTCCTTCAAAACCAAAAAGCCAAATATGCCTGTAGGTTATAAATCTTAGAACACAGATGACTTGGTTAACTAACGACAACTAAATTATTGTAATTTACAAAAGAAGGAACTGAGTCCCAGAGAGGTAAAATTTCCAGCTTATACCCAGAGTGTGGAGAATTTAGATTGAAGCCCCAGTTTTTAACTCAGATTACAATTTTTACCAACATAGTAAACTTACTTCTCTGTCTTTGTTTCCCCAGGGCTTAGCATCATTGTTGAAAAGAGGAAGCAAGTCAAAAGCATTTATTAAGCACCTACCATGTAGCATATACTGTTCTAAGGACTGGAGGTTCAAAAAAAGCTCCTCCGAAACCCAAATAATTCCTACTCTCAAGAAACTTATAATTTAATGAGGGAAGCAGCATGAAAATATATATAAGCAGGATATAAGATATAAGCAGGATAAATTGGAGATAATCAATAGAGAGAAGGCACTGGCTTCTTAAGGAGAAGGGGAAAAGATTCTTGTAGAAGATAGGATTTTAGCTGAGACTTGAATAGAGCCAGGGGAGTCTGAATCAGGGGGAGAGATGATATAGTCAGAGGAGTAAAGGAGGTATACACAAGAAATGTTGAGTTCATCATGCCCAAGAGTGGACTGCTCTTTTCTTTCTCCCCAAGGCACCACTTTTCCTAACTTTCTTATAATTCTGTCAAGGGCAACACAATCCTACCAGTTACCCAGGCTTGAAAGCTAAGTGCCATACTCAACTCCTCCTTCTTTCTCATCCTCTATATCCAACCTTTTGCCAATTCTACCTTTACTGTATCTTACATATATGTCCCTTTCTCTCCTGTGACATTACCACTAGTCTGGATAGAGAGCCTCATCTCATACCTGGATTATTTCAGTAGCCCGTTGGTTCAGTAGCCTGTTGGTTAGTTTCCTTGCTTGGAATTGCTTTCCACTCCAGTCCATCCTCCATTCTGCTGTCAAATTAATCTTCTAAAAGCACAGGTTTGTCCATACCATCCTTCCTCAATTCAGTTAACTCTGTTGATACTCTATGACGTTCTTGCTTTGCTTTATATAAGATACTTCCTCATGTCCATTTCTTGATTTTGTTTAAGGCCTAGGTAAAATTCTTTTCTAGAAGAATCTTTTCCTGATTCCCCTTAATACTAGAGCCTTCTCTCCCTTAGTTGTTTTCATATGACCTTCCACATTAGATTATAAACTTCTTGAGAGTAGAATATTTATCTACAAAAAGGAGGAATGATACAGGATGATAGCTATTGGTAATGGCACCCAATAAATGTTTGATGAGTTGATTTGCAAGTATTAGTTCATATTATCTAAGTCCAGATATCTGGGCTTCAGTCACTTCATGCATTTTTTTCAATTTTGAAATCCTGTCATTGTTATTTCTTGGGCTTAAAGGGATTCACAAGCAACATTCAATCTAATCTATAATCCTAACAATCAATAAGGGCATCATACTGGACAATGTTTAAGATGGCCAATTCAGCAAGTCTGTTATTGTTGAAATGGGTTCTCCTTTTGGGTTCATAGAATCAGAGGGGAAGCTTACACAAAGAATGAAAGAATTCTAAAATAATAGCCTCAAAGCTGGTACGGGCATCTCAACTCTTAGTACTGCATTATTTTTTAAACACCCCCCCCATTACCCCTTATTTGGCAAAACAAACAGCCCTTTGTTTAATTTGTCTGTCTGCAAAAATATCCTATTCATTGGTCTCAAGACTATGTTACTGAGACCAAAAGGGCTCCACAGAAGATTTATATGATCATGTCAATTCTAAAAGCAATAACACTTTTATTTGTCATTTTTAAAAGAAGGCCTTAAAAGTCAGGGAATGTGCTTCAATCTGAAAGTTTGGAAACTAGGAACAAAAGGAGGATGCCTTCAGAATAGGAAAAGAGTAAGGTTGGGCTACAGCCAGGGAGATCACTAGAGATCTTTGGGCATGATGGTCTTTTGATCATGATGGGAAGAAGGAGTCTGGGTTTATGCTTTGGGGCAACTTGAGTGGTTTGAGAGTGCAAGATTTTCCTGGACCAGAGTTGCTCAGGTGTCTCTATAGGAGGTGGAGAGGGTACTGTTTTTTTTTTAAACCCTTGTACTTCGGTGTATTGTCTCATAGGTGGAAGATTGGTAAGGGTGGGCAATGGGGGTCAAGTGACTTGCCCAGGGTCACACAGCTGGGAAGTGGCTGAGGCCGGGTTTGAACCTAGGACCTTCTGTCTCTAGGCCTGACTCTCACTCCACTGAGCTACCTAGCTGCCCCTGAGGGTACTGTTTTAATAGATTCCAGACCTGAAGTCACAGGTAGAAAGTTACCAATTAGCTGGGAAATTAGAAGTGTTTATATATATATATATATATGTTTTTTTTCCCCCTAGCTCATGCGTGTTTTCAGATTTGTAGATTTCTGGATAAGAGGGAGGAGTATTAGTTAACAGAAAGACTAGGCTGGTAAAAGCAAGTTTTTCAAGACTATGATAATTCCTTATCACACTGCATAACAGCTCTTTCAGGTCTACTCCTTTTTCCTGAAGCCTTGCTATCTTTGCTTTTTTAGTTTCTTTACCAAAGTTAACTGTGTCCTTCATTCTCTCTCATCTTCATTCTTTCATTTTTTACTGACTCCTCTGCTGCCTGTAGTCATGCTCAGACTCACTTATCTTTATGGGAATAAACAACTGTTACAACTCTGTGTAGGTTTGACTTGCAATCATGAACTTTCTGGAAAACTTTTGTCAGGAAAGAAACCCTTTGTTCACCGAAGCACATTCAATGTCTTTTCAAGTGAAATGAATGTGAAAGGGACCTTTATAAATAAGAAACATGAGAATTACTATCAAATAAACTGCTACAAACTTAGTGAAGAATCTTGGAGGTAGATTATAATGATTTTCGTTTACTTAACTCCTTACAAGAGAGTATTGCCAGCAACTTGGTGTCACAAGTTATGTTCCTTTGCTAAGAGGCAGCTTCTTGTTTACTCTGGGCATTTTTATTAACAGACTGAATATCTCCCAAACTAGAAGACAGTTTTTACTGTCTTTCTTCCTTCAAGCATTTTAACTTACACTGTTGTATTCTGTCAATTTATTGAAATATAACTTTTCTTTCCTCAAATTAATTGGGTCCTGGATGAAAATATGTAGATCATTCACCAGGAATGCTTATTTTTTATAATTTATTAGATGCATTTAGAAATCTGTATGACAGAGCAGTATCAATTTTAAAATATGGAGTATGCTGGACTTTCAGGAGAAGCATGTGTGAAGAAATTTTAACTGAAAGCTGTAGGATTTTGAGTAGGAAAGGACTTGAGAGGCTATTTTGTTCAACTTATCTTTTGCTTTACAATAACCATTGTGATAGATGGTCATCTAGTCTTTCTTTGATATTTATCACTTATTCTGCCTGGAATGATTCTTCTTGTTCTTTTCCCAATTAGCCATCCTTAGCTCATGGCCCATCTTTTATATAAGCCCTCTCCTGGCCATAACAATTCTCTGTGATCATTCTTGTCTCTAATGAATAATGTCCATGTAGGGGAGGGAGTGGAATTCAGTTTTTTGGCACTGGAATAGTGACATGCATTGTCAACCCAGTCAGTGTTATGTGACATTTAAGCAACAAGTTCTTGTGTATTTGTAAACTAGTTGTTTTATACTGTTTATAATAAACTATAATAAATTTGAATTTGGACCATTGTAGATTATTTTTTCCTGTTATTTAAATTTACTTTCCTCCATAGGATGAGTTTAAATAATATTAGTTCCTATTCTGTAGTCCTTTATAGTTTGCTAAATACTTCATTTTGATGAAGATTCTAGTCTCAGACACCTTTCGTGATAGCAGAGTATCCATTGATTCTTTTTAGAAAAATTGATATTTTCACTTATTACATGTTTCATCTCAATTTCCTTCATTTTCCAGATATCTCTCATAACACAGAACCAAAAATGACTGCTAATCTGTCTGTCTGTCTGTCTGTCTATCTATCTATCTATCTATCTATCTATCTATCTATCTATCTATCTATCTATCTATCTATTTCTATGCCTATAGTCCCTCACCTTTGCAAAATAACACACTGATTCTAGAAGCAGTCCTGAATTAGGGTGGTTGTGGTATGCAGGACAGATAAAGAGATGGATACGGGTGATGTTACAGAGGCAGAATTGGCAGACCTTGACAACTTAGTGGATAGGAATGAGTGAGAATTAAGAGTTGAGGATGAATCCTAGGTTAAAAACTCAGGTGATTTAAGAATTATGGCATCTTTATCCAAAGCAGGAAAATTAGAAGGAGAGGTAGTTTAAGAGATATGAGTTCACTTTTTGAGACATCCAGTTGGAAGTATCCAGTTTGCAGGTCTACATATGGGACTAGGTCTTTAGAGAAAGGACTCAGCCATTTATTTACATTTCAGTTGATAACTGAAATCATGGGATATAATGAGGTCATCATGAGACAGAGAAAGAAGAGAAGACCTAAGGTTGAAGCCCCAAATGGGCAAACACATACCAATTTATACAGCAGAAAAGAATTTATTAACTCATATGAAAGATTATAAAATAGATTCTTGAGGGACTGTTTTTGAACACTGAGACTAACAAGATGGGATTTCTTAATGATAATTTTAAGTCCTATACTTGGGTTAAAAAAGGAAATTTAATTGTACAATTCCAGGAAAGAGACTTACCTAGAAAACAGCTCATGTGAAAAAGAACTAGGGGCCTCAGTTTTAGTCACAAGTGTTACATGTCAACTAAAAGAGCCAATGTGATCATACATTTCATTAAAAGAAGTATATGAGTGATTTTGTTGTTGTTCATTCATGTCTAACTCTTTGTGACCTCTTGTCCATGGGATTTTCTTGCCTAATATACTGGAATAGTTTGCCATTTCCTTCTCCAACTTTAGGCAGGGGTTAAGTGACTTGCCCAGGGTTGCATGACTATTATTAAGTGTCTGGGAGCATATTTGAACTCTAGTCTTTCTGATTGTACCACCCAGCTGTTTCTGAGAGTGGTTGTGATAATTATATTTTACTCTCTCTTGGTCAGAGTATTGTATTTAAGTCTGTGTGCCATATTTTATAAGGGACATTGACAAACTGGAGAGTATACAGAAGAGGATAGACAGGATGGCTTGGAAACCATATTTTTATAAATCTTACTTAAAGGAATTTAGGATATTTAATTCAGAGAACAGAAGTTGTTGGGGATTTTTTGGAGGGAGAAGGTGGTAAGACATATGATAGAAGTCTTCAGCTATTTGAAGAATCTTATTCTGGTTTGGGTCTGACTCAGGTCAGTCTCTTGATAGCTTAGGTTTAATACTGGAACAATATGAGACACTTTTAGGTTAATCTACACTTATAAAAAGAGATTTACTTAGCCATCACAGAGGGATATTTAACAAGGCTATGCACTCAGTATCCCTTGACTTGATTCAGCTTAGTAAAACTCCCTTTCCTGAGTTGCCCATCATGGTCTGCCAAACATCATAGAGAATGTTTGGAGTTTCCTCATGGTCTTATATAGTTTGGCAGCCTGGAAATGCTGTCAACAACATGAGCTTTTAGCCACCTGAGCCTGTTAAATCTCAATGATGGTTTCAATTCCTTTTCAGGAAAAAAGGAAAAAAAAAACAACTAGCTGAACTTTCTTGGGGAAAAAGGGTTAGGATATTGCTTTCTCCTCAGGCCCTTATATAGAAAAAGAGAAAAAAAATTGTTTCATTTAGCATTGGAGGGCAGAAAGGCCTTTGAGTGGAAGTTACAAGTAATCAAAATTTGGGCTCAACTTAAAAGAAAATTAAAAAAAAACCCAACCTTAAACTTAAAAAATAAAACAAAAACAAATACAAAAAACCAACACCTAAGTATTGATTCTAAGAACGGTGATAAGAGGTAGATAGGAGTGAAGTGATTTGCCTAGGGTCACATAGCTAGGAAGTTTCTGAGGAAAGATTTGAACCCAGGTTCTCCTCACTCCTAGAAGAGAGTTGTTAGAGGCAATTTTGGTATACAAGGAGTTACGTATTTAAAATTCAATAATGTTCTTTAAGTTGATAAATATATTTGATTTTTCATAGAAACAATATTATATAAGTGGTGGTAATTTGTATCTTAAGCAAACCCAAACAACCTCTGAATATACTTGATGCTTAGAATTTAGACAGAATTTATAACAATGTATTTTTTATCCAGAAAATGTTACTTCTAGTTATCCTCTGTTCCTAGCATGTGATCCCAGAAAATACAAAACTTGAAAGTTTTATGATAAAATTATCTGGAACAGCTTTATCTACTACTTTGTAACTCATTGAGGAGGAAGATCAGCATAAACTCCTAAATTCATATTCACTATTGTTTCTTGTGAATTGTACCATGTTGTTAGATAGTTTTCTGAAAACAACAGGTTTAACCCATACCTAGTCCTCTATTCATGATCAAGCTTCCAACTGGTATGTAGTATTTTCTCTTCAGGATTTTACAATTAGCATGTACACCTGCTTTGGGGTATGGAGATTCCTTTTGCTGAGTTGTCTTAAAACTTCTTTCTTCTTTTGCTTGTTCAGTGGGCACATTTCCTATTCCCCTTGTGCTCTCTCCTCTGCCCCTTGGATCTTAAGGGAATTGGATATTATTTTTCCTTCTTGGGTTAATAGGATCTTCTTTTCCCCTTATCATAGTAGAGAATTCTTTGCTACTTCTATACTATTGCTATGGGTTTAATAAATCTGTTGATAAAAGTAAGAATGAAAGTTACAGGAAACCTATGGGTGGGAGTTGTACAGAAAGGATCCTTGGGGTTAAGCTAGGATGCAGCAAATATAAATGGCAAGAGTCGTACGACAGTGCCAACTCTCTACCCTTCTTTTTTCCCCTTTTCCCAACCTTCCCCAGTGTGAGGCCAGGGTTCTTTGCTGGTAAAAAATCCTGTGAATATTTCTCTAATTTGGGGATGGCTCCTTATTTCCTTCTTGGGCCTCAAAGATTTATGTACTTAAGCCACTTCTGTGCAAACTCTTTATTGGAAATGTGTTGTAGCCTATTTACACTCACTGTGTGTGCCTTTCTTGAATTCTTTAGTAACTAATGCTTTGGTATTCTGGGCTTTAAAATATCTTATCACATTATATTTTCACTGGAAAAATACTGACATTAAAAAGATAGACCTTTATTTCAGGAAATATTTGAGGTCAATTAAAACACCGTAATATTTCACAGTCATTTCTGCCATTTAATACTGGACCAGTACACTATAGTATATGCCCAAAATGGACCAAATCTAAAGGTTGTATGTCTGATTGAATATCTTATCCTGGGCAAATAGGCATTTTTCATTCATTTGTTTTTCCCCAAGGTGACTTTTAGGCTGAATTCTTGAGTGATTGTTGTTTTAATTTGGGAAATTCTAGAATGTTTTGGAGCTTGATGCAACCAGAATTTTGTTGTATGCAAAAAGCAACATCTGAGAGGTCTTAATGTTTATAGAGAATTCATTTTTAGTATGGATTCCACATTGGCTATCTTCCATGGCAATGGAAAACACTCTTAAGAAGGCATAAATTTCCTTTTTTAAAAAAATGATTTTTCTTTTTCTTTTTTATATGCCTTTTCTTTTTTTCTTTTCTTTTTTTAACCAGAGAATCATGGAAAAAAGTTCTTTATTGCATTGTTCAAGAAAATTTTTATGGTTTTAACATTTGTTTTGTAGTTGCCTTATTAGAGAAGTGCTTAAGGTAGTAGTTTGCTTTACCAAATTAAATATTTTTAAAGAAAATTAAGGACATTGGGAACTTATATCCTCTACACCAGTGATTCCCAAAGTGGGCGCTACCGCCCCCTGGTGGGTACTGCAGCTATCCAGGGGAGCGGGGATGGCCATAGGTGCATTTATCTTTCCTATTAATTGCTATTACAATTAAAAAAATAATTTCCAGGGGGCTAAGTAATATTTTTTCTGGAAATGGGGCAGTAGGCCAAAAAAATTTGGGAACCACTGCTTACACTTTCAATAATTTGTGTGGCTGCAGTTTTTTGATCTGACATAAAGTATTGTTTGGGAAAGCCTGCCTACTTCCTTTTTATATCTTTATTAAGGATGCTCTTGATATTTTTCTAAATCAGGCTAGCTCATTTCATAGATATGGGGAAATAGATATACATATATCAATGCCTATTAATATTTTAACATATCTTTTTTTTTGTATTCTCAGTGCTCACAATTCTCCCCTCCTCCCCAAAGCCCCAAGCATTTGGCATTTTATTTCTTCTTTTGGTTGTCTTATCTCAGTCCCTCAAAGCCTTCAAAATTCTGTTGCCTCCAGCATGGGCTCCATTATATATACTAGATATTAGTCCAGCTAATCTTTCCATTTTTGTCCTTTTTAGTGCCTTTCTTTAGAGCAAAAGTATGATGTAATGGAAAGAGCACTACATCTGGAGTAAGAGGATCTGTGTTCAAATCCCTGATTAACACTGAATAATCATGTGTGTGTGAACTTGACAAAATTAATTTCTCTATGTCTTAGTTTCCTCAGCCACAAAATCCTCATCCACTGATCACTCATCATAAAAGAGTTGAATTAGATGAGTTCTAAGCCCCTCTATAGTTTAAAATCTAAGATGGTTTAATCTTTCTTTGTCGTCCAACAATTTGGTATCTGAAATTACATTGGAGTCCAAAATGTGGTACCTCCACTATCTTGAATGGAGAAAGCAGTTTACTTTGGAAATGTTGACATCTTTTTTCCCATTTTTTGGGGGCCTCCTCTCAGTTTCATCTTTAAATGCTCTTGGAATGGTCTGGCTTTAAAGTGGGCATTTTGTCAAGCCATTTGTAAACATGTTTTTCCATCCGTTGATTTCCATTGTTTTAAGAGGCATTATCCTGTTCCTAATCCCTCACTTTTCCTTCAGAAATTTACAAAAATTAACTTATCATCTAACCTATCTTTGCATTGCCTCTGTAATTATCAGTAGATCAAATATTAGCTACCTGAGGCTGTCTAAATTTGTTTTTTTAATGTAGCAATTGATTTACATTGATTCAAAATCTTTAGAAAAATAGAGATAGTTTGCATTGATTTTTCTTCCTTATCCATTTCCCAAATTTTAATACAACTTCTTTAAATAGATCAGGTTGCTTTTGCCTCAGTTGCACACTATAATTTGTTTTTCTTTTAGTTTGGTTTTGATTTTTATCTGTGATTATAATAAGTGATAAGTACCCATATGCCTGGTGCAGAAATAATTCCCACATTATACAACTAATTTCTTTATCTTTTTTTGAAATATAATTACTTTCAGCCAGATTTCCATTTAACTGCAACTTCTTTTTCTCTTCTTATTTCATTTGTAGCCAGAATGTGAAGATTGATATGACTCAATTCCAGTATTAAGTCACTGGAAAAAGGTCTTGTAGTTAGGTTATTAGTAGAGTTATTATTGTTTATAAATGGCCCCCAAACCCTTGTGATTGTCCATTTCCACTTCTCTTGTCACTGAAGGGGAAAGAGACCTGCATAGTACTGTGGACCATTTATAATATTTCTTTGTTTCATGTACTGTTTTGGCTAAAGAATTAATTACCAAGTGGCTAATATGTTGGCTATTAATCTCTTTACTTGACTAAGCTGGCTCTTTGGAAAGAAAACATAATTTGAAGGACTCTACCTAGAGCTTTTACAACATGATTGAACACGCCACAGTTTATGCCCTGCTGGCGGTTAGTCACTTTATTGACATGCTGAGTCATCAGAATAGTTTTGAACAGGACTTTCAAGTTTTCAAAGCACATTCCCTATTGCAACCTTATGAGGTTGGCAGTGCATATATTTTTATATCTTTTACAAATGAGGAAACTGAGGCTCAGAGAGGTAAAATGACTTGTTTGTGGTCATATAGTTAGTAAGAATCAAACCAAGGTTTCCCATCTGTAAACTCAGGGATTGTTCCATTATGCCATTCAGAATGAGGACAACCATATCACAGTGCAATTCTTAAGGTAAGAGTTTTCTGGCTGCTAATCAAGATTCTAAAGATTTCCTGGATATTTTGTAATTAGATATCTGAGCGATAGACTCAGGGAATTTTAGACTATAACTTTAATAGTTAGCACTATGTACTTTTTATTTTAAAATTTAGCCATAATATTTATGATGTTGGTTTAAACCTAGACCATGCTGGAACATAGGCTGAAATTTTCGAATGAGATTCCTTTGACTGAAAAGTAAAATACATCTACATAAATGTGGATGTCTGTATACACACATGTGTATATATGTATGTGTATGCACTTTTGTATGTATGCTGGGGAAAAACCCAATATTTTTGGGCAGTAAGACAGAGCATTCAATTGATGTAGAATCAAAGGACCTGAGTTTAAGTCTTGGCTCTACTACTTGCAGTCTTTGTGGCTTTGGTCAAATTAATCCCCTAACTGGAATATGATTTTTCTCATCTAAAACAAGAGTAGTGGATTAGATGGCCTCTGAAGTCTCTTCCAGCTTTAAGTCTATGGTCATTTGCCCCTGAAGTTTCCACATAAACTTAGTAACCAGATTTTGTTATAAGCACTATTTATGTTTAGTTAACATGGTAAATCCATATAAATTTGCCCAGTTTTCAAAGGTAACTATTTCAATATTGATAATCTCATCTTTAGAAAAGCAGATGCAACACTTGTTTCTAGAAACTGTCAAAACGTAAGAGATTTTGTGGAAAGAAGAAACTTCCAGAAGATACTTAATCAAAATACTGTCCATTTTATGCATTCCATTTGGTGTTTTCAAAAGAAGTTTAAAGTATTTTGTATCTTAAAAGCCTATACAAGGGCATATCCAGTCTTTGATTTCTTGAGAACATTAGCAACTTGCCTGATGCAATCCCATAAAAAGTAAATTACATGTAGGTTGATTTTCCAAACATGTTGTAACTTGTTATGCCCCCAGGTTGCATCTTCATTATTACCCTAACTTGTAATTCATGCTTGGATCTGTAAAATAATAGGCTTTATTGCCAAGTCTTGAAAAATTGGAAGCTTTTTAACAAGTCATAACAAAAAATACTTTAAGTATCTCTAGTGTGTCCACTACAATGTATCTTTGACTTCCAGGAGTTCATAATTTATTTGGGGAGATGACATTAAGGTAATCTCTTGGAAGTAATCATAATTTTTTATATCCCAAAGCATAAAGCTTAGAACATAATTGAAACCTGATATCTACTGATCGGATAACTTATGCATAATAGAAAATGTATATGATCTAAGTGCTACACTGAAGCCTTATAGGAATTTAGAGAAGGGAAATATCTAGGAGGGATTGAGTAGTAACAGCAACACTGTTACTCCTGACTACCACTGTAGTGGTATATAGAATCTATGCTACTGAATATAGACCATGGCAGGATATAGGCTGGAGTTTTTTTATGTGATCCCTTTGAAGGGAAAATAAAATACATGTAAGTGCGTGCGTGCGTGCGTGCGTGTATGTATGTGTGTGTGTGTGTGTGTGTGTGTGTGTGTATTTTTGCTGGGAAAAAACACAATTATATCTGTATAGTGGGGAAAAAACAATCACTGGATATGGAGTCAGAGGACCTGAGTTTATGTCATAACTGCTACTTGAAATTGTTGTGACTTGGGGGGAGGGAAGGAAATCTCTTTACTAAGCTAAAATTTTCTCATCTTTAAAATGAGGTCAGTGAATCAGATAGCCTCTGAAGGACACTACTGTAATGGTGGTGGTAGTAGTAGTGGTCTTTGTTGAAGCCCTTATAATGTCTTTTATTTTTGAGGAAATGAATATAGCAAGACTAAATATTAAGAAAGAGAAGTACTAAAGAGAACCCTCTGAGTGTCATAATGTAGGGAAGAAAGTTCTTAGGGAAGAGTAGAAGACAATGAGAATTAGGGAGTGGAAATTATGTAATAAGAATATGGAGATAGTTTGAAAAATTAATGGTTATTCAAAAGTATGGTGCTATGAACAGGTCAAGGAAGATCAGAAAAACTGTGGTTCAGTTAAATAGACTTTAGAGCATTTTATTAAAAGACCAATCACAAGAGGATTGAATTGGCTCTACTGGACATATAAACCATTCACTGGAGGAGAGGATTTGTTGTGAGAGAAAGAAGAAAATTAGTGTATTTGTTTCAGCTGGATTAAGTGCATGTTTGAACTGTGTTTCAAAGTATACATGTTTGAAATAAGAGAAGGACTGGAAAGAATCAGTGCAGGGGAAGTGAGAGACAGGATATTTTATCATTAAAAAAAAGTAGTTGGGAAATTAATTTAACAAATTTTTATTAAGCATCTCTTGTCTATAGAGATTTATAAAAGTCCCTAACTTTAAAGAGTTTCTAGGAAAGACAAGATAGAAAAATAAGACACACAAGTAACTGTGGTTTGAAGTAAAATATGAAAAGTGATTTAAGAATGAAACATTGTGTTAGGAAATTTTGTATGCTAGAGTGGTCAGAAAAGGCATCATGGAAGAAGTGACATTTACACTGGCATTTGGAGGGCCAGAATTTCAAAAGCTATAAATGGGAAATGTTTGGGAAGTGGTAGGAACTATTGGCAGGCATTTATGTGGAATAACAGTATTATTTGACTGAAGCATAAGGGAAGTGTTGTGAGATAAAGCTGGAGAAATAGATTGGGATCAGATTATAAAAAGTTTTATGTCAGGCTAATGGGAAGCAGTGCAATGATACTGAAGTCTTTTGAGCAAGGAGTATGTCATCAGGGCTGTGCATTAGGATGATATATAGCACTGTAACCTCACAGCATGGTATAGGATTAATTGAAAGAAAGGAAAAACTAAGAAAAGGAAGATGAAAGGAGACTATTTCAGTGGTTCAGAGGAAAGGGAGATTTAAAGAAAATGATTGCAGAGGAAATGTAACGGATCTTATTAATAAAATAAGAGGTCAAGTAATTTGCTTTAAGTGAGAATTCCTTACTTCACAGAATCAGAATTTCTGAATTGGAAGGACCCCCAGAGGCCATTTCCTGTACATCAACAACATTCTTCTGTACAGTATATCTTGCAAGTGATATGTGCACACACGTGTATACACACACATATATATGTATATAATTTCACACATATGATCATTTCATTCATGGATACATATATCAGGAAATTTTTCCATATTCTCAAATATTCAGCTGGATCTTTGATCTCATCAATGTGCATATTCCCTTTAATGATGTAGATTGCGATATATTCATAACCCCATTGTGTGAGACTCTTGTCCATGTCTTATAAATTCACTGCTGAGGGATTCCTCTTTAACATCACATGTCTACAAGTAGGATACCTGAATTTATTCATTGATCATCCCTTAATAATTACTATATGATATCTTTTTAAAAAATAAGACCTTTCTTTAATGACATCTTTTATTCCTCTTATTCTCTTTTGTAATTCCTTATGATAGTTGAAGCCTACTCATTCTTACATGTACCTCTGTTTTGCTCTTTGGTGATAGTCATTTTATATTATTTAGAGAATGTAGTGTTGTTCCATTCATAGCTATATAAAACTGGTGGAATATTGGTATAAAAGGATAGAACTTTGTTTTAGGAAGAAGTTTTGGGTCATTAAAAGAACTTTGTGATTTCCCTAAGAGCATTCCAGTCCACTCTGCTTCTCCCTGGTTCTCTCTATCCAACTCATTGTCTATCTGCAATAGTTCTTGCCCATGTGAAAGCACCTTATAGTTTGACTAATAGATATTCTTAATCCACTTGTTTTTTCTTAGGTATATGGTTAGGCCAAACACTTTATTGGGTACACATTGGTATCATCCAGAAGGAAGTTCTCAGGTGTTTTTTGGCTTGATTCAGTCAGCATAATATGCTTTGCAAACAGGGACTTTTTCATTTACAATGAACTTAACTTGTACTCTGTGCTGCATGTGGCAAACACCTTTGTGGTTTTCCTGTTTTATGTCTAATCTGATATCAAATATCAGGTGGTTATAAAATATAGATATTTCTGCTAATTGTTTCAAAGAATTTTGTATAATTTTGATGTATGAATGGAAGAGCATAGATTCTAGCCTTTAAGACAGTATTTTGCTCTGGCAAATGAAATGCTTTTTTTTAGTTGACTTTTTCTTTACATCAAGGCAAACTTGACCTCTTTAAAGTTTTCATCAGTTGTTCCAATGCTACCTTTGGGACAAACTTGATCAAGTTCAATGCTTCTATATGACAGTCTCTTAGATATTTGAACATAGCTCTTAGATTCTTAGTTTTTTTCCCCCTATTCTATGCTAACCATCTTCAGTTCCTTCAACTAAGCATGCTATGATTTTCACCATCCTGCTTTCTTTCCTCTCAACACTCAAGTTTTCCTGATTCCTTCCTAAAATATGACACACAGAACTGACCAAAACATTCCAGATAAAGCCTGACCAAGGCAGAGTGCAGAATTTTTACTTTTTTCTTTCTTCATAGTTTATTACCCTGTAAGCAGACTGTATTTGCAATCCACTAGAACACCTTTTTAAAAAAAGATAAACTGCTTCCTGCTCCCTATTTTTATTTATAAAGTAGGTTTTTGGTTCTGAAAATAAGACTTTACATTAAAAAAATTAACATCATATTAGATTTCACACAACATTCTAGCCAAGCAAATTTTTTTCTGATTCCTGATTAAAAACAAAAAATTAGAAAGGGGTGAATGTGATAGAGATAGACATGGTGATAGCTGACACTGAAAAAGGAAGCAAGTAGAACTATCTAAAGAATGAAAAGCCTAGAAATCTAGGCTCCGAGGTATGATATACTTTAATAACTCCTATTTGGTAACCAATCATAGTGATGGTGCTCATCAAGATGAGTTCAATTAGTTTTGAACTATTCAGTTACTTTAAGAAGATAGAGAAGTATGTAATAAGTTTTAGAAATATTCTCATCAAAAATGGCTTAAGCAACAGTCTTTTTCATGTTTTAATGGGTAAGCTTCAGTTATCTGGAAGATTTACTTATTTGGACAGAAGGCAATGTGGTTTACTAGATTAATGGACCTGGAGTTTTAATCCTGATTATGAACAGAGTGTAATTCACTTAGCTACTTTTGAGCCTTCATTTCCTCATTTTTAAAATGGGGATGAAGACATTTATACATCCTATGTCACTTGGTTGTTTTGAGGACAGCACTTTGTAAACCCTAAAGTGATATATAAACATGAATTGATGATGGTATCCAAGAAGGCTGAATTAGTGAGAATTATTGCTGATATTTATTTTCTGTTAGAAAACATACTAAAACGTTGATGCAACTTTAATCTGTAGAATTGAAAAATTCCAAAATTATCTTCTTTGTAGACAGCTTTCATGATGAGTTATCTCTAGCTATACAGCAAGGAGAAAACAGTAACAAAATAGTACTACTACTTTAAATTAGCAGGGAAATTTAAAATTAGAAACACATGTTTTGAAACGTTTAATGGTACTTGCATTATCTGAGAATATATAGAATAAATAAAGCTTGTGTCCCTAGCACTTCTGTGCCCTGGCATATAGTAAGTACTTAATCAATGCTTGCAGAGTTGAATTGGAACTCCTTAGGAAGGAATAGAAATCTTAATTCAATTTCGTGAATTAGGAGCACGGATGTGTTAACATTTTGTTTTAAGCATTTGTCTATTAATGATACTTTTGCCTTTCAGCTTTTCTGGGAGAAGAGGCTACAAGGACTTAGTGCATCAGATGTAACAGAACAAATTATAAAATCTATGGAACTTCCAAAAGGTCTTCAAGGTAGCATATATGGCACTTTACTATCCTTATTGGGTACACAGCATTTATGATACTTTTTTTTAAAGCTGAGGAGAATTAATTTTAATTTATCATATATTGTAGTATATGGTTTTACCAAGTATGTGAATGTCAGAACTTTATGAAAATTCATGATCACACCTCAGTCAATGTTTGTCCTGCCATTAATTTTAGCAGTAGCTGCTGATGGACAGCAGAGTCCACATTCTGATTCCTTAATCAGTTTTGGTAAAAAGAAAATGAGAATGAAGTTTATTTCAGTTAATTAGGTAATTATTAAGAAGCAGAAATAAATGAAAACTGTCATAGAGGTTACTTTTGCTGGTATGCTTGGCATTTTTTGAGTCTAATTTTTGCAAAATAATTTTGCAATAATAATGTGTGCTGTTTTTAACCTTTAAGGCCTGATTTACACAATGAAAAATGTGAAGTTTTGTTAACAAATATTTATATGTAATTGGTTCAATATTATACCTTAACATTCATAAAAATAATTGCTTTAAGCAGTTGATAGTCAATAATTTTGTTTTTGTTAATCTAGTTCAGTGTAAATAAAACTATAAGTTAAATTTTATAACCATTTCTTCTATCACTTTGGGTGTTTTTAATAGGGATTTGAAGGATCATAGAGTTAGAGCTGGAAGGAGTTATAAAAGGTATTACTATAGCACAGTTTTGAAGCATTGATACAATGATTTTTGAGATATTGTTATATATGATTATAATGCAGGTGGCTTGGAATGGAGACAGGCTGGAGATGGTGTGGAGGCCTGCTTAATGCTAAAACCTATTACAAAACTATTCAGGATTCAAAGGTCATATTAAGGATATTTGGATTTTATGTTACTTTAGAAGTAAACTAGATAATTAAAATAGTTGATTTGATGAAATATAATCCATTTATAAAAGCACAAAATCTTTTTGGTTATTCTGAATGGTTATTAAAATGCCCAACCATCTTTATAGTATAACTTTATGTAAATACTGAATATAAATATATTGGCATTTAAGATTGTTATTTAGTTAACTTGATGATGCTTTCTGCTGCATATGTCCATTAAAAACAGGCTCTTCTGAAATGCTTAATATGTCTTGTTAATTTCCTGTAAACATTTATTATTTGTCTCTTTTTAGGGGTTGGGCCAGGTAATAATGATGAGACTCTTTTATCGGCTGTTGCCAGCGCTTTGCACACCAGCTCTGCACCAATAACAGGGCAAATCTCTGCTGCTGTGGAAAAGAACCCTGCTGTTTGGCTTAATACATCTCAACCCCTTTGCAAAGCCTTTATTGTTACAGATGAAGATATTAGGTAAGGTATTTTTAACTTAAAGTTGTGTCTTTGAATCAACACTATTGGAAATTATCCCATCTTTGCTATTTGGGTTTTTTTTTTTTATGTTGAGTAAATTACTCAATCTCTTTAGGCTTCAGATTTTTTTTTTTCAATGAAATGAAGGTGTTGAACTAGATGACTTATAGGGTCCTTCCAGTTCTTATTCAGTGACCTAGATATTGTACTTCATGTTCAGCACAATTGCTGATTTTAAAAAATCACTGTTTTTATTTCTCATCATATATTATGAAATGATTAGTAATGTTTGCTTTTATTTCCTACTTCTTGGGCTTGTTATAGGGATAAACAGGATAAGAAATGATGTTTTCAACGTGTACATGCAGTGACAATTATAAATACCATTATGATCATAACGGTGATTACAAAGTGAAGACTATCTCTGTCCAGTAGTGTCTTTGATTTGTGTTTTTCCTTTAGTTTGTATATATATATAATTGTTTTTGCAATACCTTTCATTATGGTTTAGATTTTTTTTTTATTTTGTGGCCTTTGAAATACCCTTACTGAAATTTATCCCATTTCTAAACACAGTCCTGATTTATTTATCTTGTTTTTATTTTGAAATATCTTGTAATCATGTTTTGTTGATTTGGCTGTACATTAGGGGAAGAACTTAATTTATTTTCCCTGTATAGGCACATCATTTCTCCTTCTGTTTATATTTAGTCGCTGCTTTGATGTATCAGGAAAGTTGCTTTTTTACAAATCTAATTCAGCAGAATTGTATCATAAAGGAGTATTGATGACCTTGGTGTTGGTAGATGACTTTGTTCAATACCTCATTATTTATCATATGCCTTTCCCTCTTAATGTTGAGGTTCCTTCATAGGTAATGTTTGCTAATTTGCTCAGAAAACATATTTGGATCTGAAATGGATTTGTGATTTTATGAATATTCAAGCATTCTCCTTTTCAGTGAAGATCATAATTGCATGTTTGTCCATATTGTGAGACTCTTGTCTTCTATAAGTTGTGTTTATAGATATTGCCTGGTTCTTCCCAGAACTTCCATTTTAAGGAAAGCATCCAGAGCAGTCATACCCTCTTCTCCAAGGTTTACTCCTGGCTCTATCATGCCACAGAAGCCTCCTTCTCCTGGTAGTTCACTCTGTCCCTGGCCTTCTCACAGCAGAAATGCAGTATTCTTCCCTTGCAGCTTCTTCCTTGAATTGTCTGATTCTTTTGCCTTTTTATGACTTGTGAAGAAGAGGTGCCTTTTAGTGTTTCTGGTGCGTGATGCATGCAGTTAGTATAATGTGTTCTACAAATGGCATTTGGAGAAACTTACCAGCAATAGGAAATTATTTTGTTTGGACTTTATGCAGGACATCTTCTATTACATTGATAAATATAATTAGAATTGTGTAGTGGACAGAGTGTCAGACTTGAAGACCTGAGTTCCAATCCTGTTTTAGATACTTAATATTAGTTTGTCTGAATCAATATAGAGTCACTTAATCTTTCTTAACCTTAGCTTCCTCTTCTGTAAAATGAGGATAATAGCACTTCCCTCACAGGTTGTTATGAAGATCAAATGAGATAACATATATAAAATGTGAATATGACTGATTACTATTTGTACTACTACTCACTTCAATTCATCATTTGTTTTAGTATTTGTCAAATTATTGGACAAATAAATATTTGTATTAATAATGTCTGTCATAGAGTTTTGTTATGAACTCTGAGCCTAGAGTCGGGAAAGCTTGAGTAAAAATTTAGCCTCAGACACTAGCTGTGTGACCTTGGGCAATTCACTTAACATTTGTATGTAAAACATCTGCAAAATGGGGATAATAATAGTCTCTACCTCCTAGGGTTTTTGTGAGAATAAAATGATATGATATTTGTAATGTACATTGCAAACCTTTAAGTGTTCTATAATCCTAGCTATCATTATTATTATTTTTACTATTTTTGTATAATTTTGACCTATGTGTCTTTGTTTGAAGAGAGTTTTCAAGACTGCATTTAGTGCGACAGAATCATTCTCTTGAAATAAATAAAGGATGAATCCATTGGAATTTTTTCTTCTTGTCATCTCATTCACCTTTATGATTCCAAAGATGTGGTCAGTTATAGAAAGTGACTTTTGGAATCCTGCTGATGTTCTCCTAATTTTACGTAATGATGCCATCAATGCAAGTATAGATCATTCTCAAAGATTGTATAAAGATTTTTTGGACATTTTGGCCAGTAGCAATGAATATTTTCATTATGTTTACCATTTATTTGCGATATATATGAACACATTCATGTATATTTACAGAAATCACATTCTATTCTTTTCTCTGCTTGATTTTTTTTCTTCCTTTCAACCTCTGGAAGGTTTATCTTAAACTCTTTGTTCTGCTTTTCCTAAATTGAATCCAGATTTAAAAAACTCACCATTCTTGAAATCCAGGCCAGCTTTTTCTCTATTCTGTTTTTCCTCATCTTTGTATTTTTGGGGATATGCTCCTTCTGGAACACAGCATAATGTATAAAGAACCCTGGATTAAGACCACAAATTTCTTAGGATTCTCTGAGAATTTGTTGAGATCTTTTAACTGTATTCTGGTGTGATGTCAGGAAGCACTGAAATTGCAATCAGGAGATCTGAACTTCAGCTTTTCTGTTACCAAGTGGCCATGATCTCATACATATTGATTAACATCTATAAGTTATTCACTCATCTCTAAAGCTTTAATAAAACATGTATGGAAGACTAGAGAAGAGAGATTTTAGGAACTTGCTCACTGTGGGAAATATTGTTTTAAGTGAATCATAGTATGATTAAGTTTTAAAATGTAAGTTCTGTATTTAACTTTTATGTCAACCTATCTTTTATGTTGAGGGTAGATCGCATTAGAAATGGTTCCAACTTGCTTTAGAAACAATTTTTAAATTACCTTTTAAGCTTTTCCAAACTAGTTAATTTGATTTCTTTTGGCTCGGAATTTAGCTTCAAGAGATACTTTAAAAGATATTGTGTATGTGTGTATGCGTGCATGCACAGGTTTGCTCTTATGTTCTAGCATATGTGTGTGTTCATGTGTGCATTTGAATGTCTTAGTCTTTTCTGTTAATGACTTCACATTTATACACACATATTTAAACTTGTACCTATGTACATATATACATATAGGTATACATATATACTTATATGTATGTGTGTGTGTTTGTGTGTATAAAATCAGCCAAAATGTAAGAATGTATGTTATGTTCCTATTGTGTCTTTTTTGTTCAACCTCATATTTTTATTAGTCAACAATCTTATTTACAAATACAGTCCAATTTTACTGAATTGTCCTAACTCGTTTAGTGTTTTGATTAACTTTCCTTTTGCTGTCTTTTGAGAATGTTTAGAAAATTTTAAAATGCCTATAAAGTATATTTTGGGAGATATTTTAAATTGAATCTTTTTATGGTTTCTTGGACTAACAAAGAATGTTTTGTTGTTGGTTATTTGATGAAATATCATGTTTCACTCATTAGCACTGGTTCTTTTCTCCTCTACCATTTTGTGGTTGTACTAATGTCTTTCTTGCTGGAATAATCTTCCTTTACCAAAACAAGCACCTCTCTACCTGTGAATTGTTAACATTTTTTCCTTTCCTCAATTCTGATACTCTTAAAATTCCAAATCATCTACAAAGTGTTTCCTGACTGTTAATGGAGTGGTACTTCCCCTCCCCCTCCATTTCCACATTGTCTGAGCATGTAATTCCCATGGCTCACTCACTATTCAAGTTCATACAGAATAATGAACTTATACCTTTAGCAATTTTGTACAATGGGAAAAGAGCACCAAATTTGGAGTCAGAGGACCTGGGCACAAATGATACTTCTTTCACTCTTTGGGTGACCATTGTAAGAAATAAAATTAATATAAAGAATAGATTTAAAAATATTAGGGTTTTAAAGGGTTTATTGATAGCCATTTAGGAAAATGAAGCCATGTGCCTGTTAAGAGTTAGTTTGAAAGCAGCGCCATTACCTCTGTCCCCAAGCTTTTTCAGCCAGAAAACAGATCGCCACCTTCCAGCCACTCAGCCTTTATTCTTCCCTCTACATTTTTAGGTAATTGCCTATGTCATTTATGTAAGCCAGGAATCATGGGAAATGTAGTTTGAGAGTGCCCTAAAAGTCCACAGGAAGTTTAGATCAGGGACCTCAAAATTAGTTCAAGGACCCCCCAAATTTCCAATATTACACCATAGACAAATTATACTATCTCTCTGTGAGCCTCATTTTCATCATTTAAGAAACAAGAAGTTGTAGTGTATGGCTCTTAAACTCTTTTCCAATTCTAAATCTGTGATCATAAATATTGACATTTGTGTTTTTATACTTGTCTATGTCTATATTGATCTCCAGTAGTCTTGTTTCTAAGACAGACTTTTAGTCTTTAATTTTCTGTAGGATGGGTACCTGTGTATATAAAATGCTCTACACAGTACCTGGTTTAGAACTCTAAAACAAAGAGCAGAAAATGGTGTGAACTGAGGTAGCAATTCCTAAAAAGAGAAAGAAGGAAAATAAATTATCTCTCCATGATTAAAATTAGCCTATTCCATTCCACAAACATTTATTAAAGTGCCTACTATGTGCTAGTGTCTACTAAGGTGCCAGGGATATAAAAAAAAAGAGGATAAAAGTGACACTACTGACAATGAAAATATTTATGACTTGAATGATTCTTAATACACTGTAGAGTTCATGTGAAATTTGTTATTTTACATCTATAGCCATTATTTGCCTATCATTGTTTACAACTCTGCCTCTTATATTTATAGATGGTACAAAGTTTTTTATTCAGAGCAGTCCTATTCTTAATAGCCCCCTGCTATCTGGTCTGTAGACTTATTTTAGGAGATCTTAATTGAAGTGACATCTTTCCCCATTCTTCTCCTTTTTATGATTACCACACTCTCTGTTTTACATTGCTGCTTTGGGCAATACCATAGTAGCTAAGTTTTATAGGGGAAAAAATTGATCTATTAGTTTTAATGTGGTATAAAGACAATTTAATTTCTGATAAAGCCAGATGATCTTCTCTCGGTTTACATTCTAATATGTATTAAAAATTACTATGAAAATGTATAATACACTATTTTAAAACCCAAAATATGAGAAAACTGATAGCTGAAAGTCTATATTCTGATTCAGAAGTCAGTATTGATAGTGCTTTAGGATATAGAAGATTCTGGAAATAGAAAGGCTAGAATAATTAAATTACAGAAAGGAACTAGGCTGGAAGGGGCCTCAAAGATCATCTACTCCAACCAACAACAAAATTCAGTGAAAGTATTAAAGGATTTATTACCTAGATTGACTGGGGATTGCACAACCCTGAAAATTAATTATTTCTCTTAACTAATACTATTGTACATTCAAAAACAGCAGAGTCAATCAGTATTTCCATAATCTATTTTCTGGATGAGCGATTAAAATTCAGCATAGTATTTCCATTTTTCTTTTGCCTATTAAACTACTTTCTTTTCTGCAATTTAATTATTCTAATCCATTACTAGGCCTATACTTGAAATCTTTGCAGCTTAATGTAGGACTTGCCTAAGCTTATATTCTTTTTTTTTTAACATTTATTAATATTCATTTTTTAGAAAAGTTAACATGGTTACATGATTCATGCTCCTACTTTCCCCTTCACCCCTCACCCTACCCCCACCCCTGGCTGATGCGCATTTCCACTGGTTTTAACATGTGTCATTGATCAAGACCTACTTCCAAATTGTTGATCATTGCATTGCTGTGGTAATTTCGAATCAAAATCCCCAATCATGTCTGCCTCAACCCACGTGTTCAAGCAGCTGCTTTTCTTCTGTATTTGCACTCCTGCAGTTCTTCTCTGAATGTGGGTAGCGTTCTTTTGCATATATACCTCAGAATTGTCCTGAGTCATTGCATTGCTGCTAGTACAGAAGTCAATTACATTCTATTTTACCACAGTGTATTGTTCTCTGTGTATAATGTTCTTCTGGCTCTGCTCCTTTCACTCTGCATCAATTCCAGGAGGTCTTTCCAGTTCACATAGAATTCCTCCAGTTTATTATACCTTTGAGTACAATAGTATTCCATCACCAGCATATACAACAATTTGTTCAGCCATTCCTCAATTGAAGGACATACCCTCCTTTTCCAGGTTTTTGCCACCACAAAAAGCGCAGCTATGAATATTCTTGTACAAGTCTATTTATCTATGATGATCTCTTTGGGGTACAAACGAAACAATGGTATTGTTGGATCAAAGGGTAGGCATTCTTTTATAGCCCTTTGAGCAAAGTTCCAAATTGCCATCCAGAATGGCTGGATCAGTTCACAACTCCACCAGCAATGTATTAATGTCCCAATTTTGCCACATCCACTCCAGCATTCATTACTCTCCCCTTCTTTCATTTTAGCCAATCTCCTAGGTGTGAGGTGATACCTCAGAGTTGTTTTGATTTGCATTTCTCTAATTATTAGAGATTTGGAACACTTTCTCATGTGCTTATTGATACTTTTGATTTCTTTACCTGAAAATTGCCTATTCATGTCTCTTGCCCATTTATCAATTGGGGAATGGCTTAATTTTTTATACAATTGATTTAACTCCTTTTATATATGAGTAATTAGACCCCTGTCAGAGTTTTTTGTTATAAAGATTTTTTCCCAATTTGTTGTTTCCCTTCTGATTTTGGCTGCATTGTTTTTGTTTGTACAAAAGCTTTTTAGTTTAATATAATCAAAACCATTTATTTTTTACATTTTGTAATTTTCTCTAACTCTTGCTTGGTTTTAAAATCTTTCCTTTCCCAGAGATCTGACAAGTATACTATTCTGTGTTCACTTAACTTATTTATAGTTTCCCTCTTTATATTCAAGTCATTCACCATTCTGGATTTATCTTGGTGTAGGGTGTGAGATGTTGATCTAAACCTAATCTGTCCCATAGTGTTTTCCAAATTTCCCAGCAGTTTTTGTCAAATAGTGGGTTCATGTCCCAAAAGTTGGGCTCTTTGGGTTTGTCATACACTGTCTTGCTGATGTCACTTACCCCAAGTCTATTCTACTGATCCTCCCTTCTGTCTCTTAGCCAGTACCATATTGTTTTTTTTTTTTTTTTACCCTTGTACTTCGGTGTATTGTCTCATAGGTGGAAGATTGGTAAGGGTGGGCAATGGGGGTCAAGTGACTTGCCCAGGGTCACACAGCTGGGAAGTGGCTGAGGCCGGGTTTGAACCTAGGACCTCCTGTCTCTAGGCCTGACTCTCACTCCACTGAGCTACCCAGCTGCCCCCAGTACCATATTGTTTTGATGACTGCTGCTTTATAGTACAGTTTAATATCTGGTACTGCTAGGCCCCCTTCCTTCACATTTTTTTCATTATTTCCCTTGATTTTCTTGATCTTTTGTTATTCCAAATGAACTTTGTTATGGTTTTTTCATAATTCAGTAAAAAAGTTTTTTGGTCGTTTGATAGGTCTAGTGCTAAATAGGTAAATTAATTTGGGTAGAATGGTCATTTTTTATTATGTTAGCTCGCCCTGCCCATGAGCAATCAATATTTTTCCAATTGTTTAGATCTAGATTTATTTGTTTGGAAAGTGTTTTGTAGTTGTTTTTGTATAATTACTGTGTTTATTATGGTAGATAGATTCCTAAGTATTGTATATTGTCTAGGGTGATTTTAAATGGTGTTTCTCTTTCTACCTCTTGCTTCTGTGATGTGTTGGAAATGCATAGAAATGCTGATGATTTATGTGCATTTATTTTGTATCCTGCCACTTTGCTAAAGTTGTTGATTATTTCTACAAGCTTCTTAGTTGATTCTCTAGGATTTTTTAAGTAGACCATCATATCATCTGCAAAGAGTGATAGCTTAGTCTCCTCATTGCTTATTTTGATACTTTCAATTTCTTTTTCTTCTCTAATTGCTACTGCTAGTGTTTCTAGTACTATGTTGAATAATAGAGGTGATAATGGGCATCCTTGTTTCACGCCTAATCTTACTGTGAAGGCTTCTAATTTATCCCCATTGCATATGATGCTTGTTGATGGTTTTAGATATATACTGTTTATTATTTTTAGGAAAGGTCCTTTTATTCCTGTACTTTCCAGGGTTTTTAATAGAAATGGGTGCTGTATTTTGTCAAAGGCTTTTTCAGCATCTATTGAGATAAACATGTGATTTTTGTTTGTTAGATTGTTGGTATGGTCAATTATGTGGATGGTTTTCCTAATGTTGAACCACCCTTGCATTCCTGGTATAAATCCCACCTGGTCATAGTGGATGATCCTCTTGATCACTTGCTGGAGTCTCTTTGCTAGAATTCTATTTAAGACTTTTGCATCTGTATTCATTAGGGAGATTGGTCTGTAGTTTTCTTTCTCTGTTTTTGATCTACCTGGCTTTGAACTCAGTACCATATTTGTGTTATAAAAGGAATTTGGTAGGATTCCTTCTTTGCTTACTGTATCAAATAATTTGTATAGTATTGGGATTAGTTGCTCTTTGAATGTCTAATAGAATTCACTTCTGAATCCATCAGGCCCTGGAGATTTTTTCTTAGAGAATTTTTTGATGGCTTGTTCAATTTCTTTTTCTGATATGGGATTATTTAGGTATTCTATTTCTTCTGCTGTTAATCTAGGCAATTTGTATTTTTGTAAATATTCACCCATATCTCCTAGATTACTATATTTATTGCCATATAATTGGGCAAAATAGTTTTAATGATTGCCTTAATTTCCCCTTCATTAGTGGTGAGGTCTCCCTTTTCATCTTTGATACTGTTAATTTGGTTTTCTTCTTTCCTTTTTTTTATTAGATTGACCAGTACTTTGTCTATTTTATCTGTTTTTTTCCCAAAGTACCAGCTTCTAGTCTTATTTATTAAATCAATAGTTCTTTTACTTTTGATTTTATTAATTTCTCTCTTCATTTTTAGTGTTTCTAATTTAGTTTTCATCTGGGGATTTTTAATTTTCTCTCTTTCTAATTTTTTAAGTTGCTTGCCCAATTCATTAATCTCTGCTCTCCCTAATTTGTTAATATATGCACTCAAGGATATATAAATTTCCCCCTGAGTACTGCCTTGGCTGCATCTCACAGAGTTTGGTAGGATGTTTCATCATTGTCATTCTCTTCAATGAAATTGTTGATTGTGTCCAGGATTTCTTCTTTGACTAGCTGGTTTGGGAGAATCATATTATTTAATTTCCAATTACTTTTTGATTTTCCTGTCCAGGTGCCCTTACTAATTATTATTTTTATTGCATTATGATCTGAGAAGGTTACTTTTATTATTTCTAGTCTTTTGCATTTGTTTGCAATGTTTCTATGCCCTTTTACATGGTCAGTCTTTGTGAATGTACCATGTGCAGCTGAAAAGAAGGTGTATTCCTTTTTGTCCCTATTTTTTTTTCTCCACATATCAGTTAAATCTAATTTTTCTAGGACTTCATTCACCTCTCTTACCTCTTTCTTCTTATTTTTTTGGTTTGATTTATCTAGATTTGAAAGAGGAATAGTATAGTTTTACTATCTATTTCCTTCTTGAACTCTGCCAGTTTCTCCTTTATGAATTTGGATGCTATGCCTCTTGGTGCATACATATTGAGCATTGTTATATCCTCATTGTCTATACTGCCTTTAATCAGGATGTAATGACCTTCCCTGTCTTTTTTTAATCATATCTATTTTTACTTTGGCTTTGTCAGAAATCATAATCTCCACTCCAGCCTTCTTTTTCTCATTTGATGCCCAAAAGATTTTGCTCAAGCCCTTATAAACCTGTGTATGTCCACCCGCCTCATATGTGTTTCTTGTATACAACATATGGTAGGATTTTGGTTTCTAATCCACTCTGCTGATTGCTTCCATTTTATGGGTGAGTTCATCCCATTGACATTCAGAGTTATAATTATCAGTTGTGTATTCCCCAATATTTTGGTATCCTCTCCTAGTTCTATCCTTTCTTCTTACACTATTTCCTTTTAAACCAGTGGTTTGCTTTAAGCCAGTAACCCTTGTCCCCTCCCTTGATTAACGTCCCTTTCTACCCCCTCCCTTATTATTCTCCTCTTTTTATTTTTAAGGTCTAATGAATTCCCTCTCCCTTCTCCTCCCCTCCCTTTTTTGACCTCCCCACTCCCCTTTTTCCTTTGGTTTATCCCTTTTGACTTTCTCAGTAGGGTTAGATAGAGTTTTATATCCCAATGGATAATATAGCTACTCTTTCCTCTCAGGGTTAATTCCATTGAGTGTAAGATTTAAATATTACCTCTTAATGCTCTCTTCCTCTCCTTCTTATAATAGTATTCATCCCTTCCCCTTCCCATGCCCTCTTTGTGTGTAATAGAATATCCTATTTTTCTCATTCATTCAAGTTTCTCTTGGTGCCATCTACTATTCAACCCCCTTTTTCTCACCCACCCCCATATCATCTTAGACCATTTAGTATTCCAACCTTTCCCTATGTATAATTCTTCTGATTACTATAATAGTGAATACTATAATAGTGAATAAAGTTCACTACAGAGAATTATACATAACATTTCTCCACATAGGAATACAAGTAATTAGATCTTGTTGAAGCCCTTAAAGAGGCAAATTTAAAAAATATGAGTTTTCTTTCTTTCCCCTCTGTTTCTTATTTACCTTTTTATGTTTCTCTTGATTTTTGTGGTTGGATATCAAACTTTCCATTTAGTCCTGGTCTTTTCTGTGCAAATACTTGGAAATCTTCTATCTTGTTGAATGCCCAAACTTTCCCTTGGAAGTATATAGTTCGTTTTGATGGGTAGGTGATCCTTGGTTGTAGACCCAGTTCTCTTGCCTTTCTGAATATCATATTCCAAGCTGTGTGATCTTTTAGTGGGGAGGCTGCCAGATCCTGTGTGATCTTGATTGGTGCTCCTTGATATTTGAATTGTCTCTTTCTGGCTTCTTTTAAGATTTTTTTCTTTTACTTGGAAGCTCTTGAACTTGGCTATTATATTCCTGGGCGTTGTCTTTTCAGGGTCTAGTGTAGAGGGTGATCTATGGATCGTTTCAATGTCTATATTGCCCACTTGTTGTAGAACTTAAGGGCAATTTTGCTGAATAATTTCTTTTAGTATGGAGTCCAAATTTCTATTAATTTCTGCTTTTTCAGGAAGACCAATGATTCTCATATTGTCTCTTCCAACCCTGTTTTCTTGATCTGTCTGTTTCTCATTGAGATATTTCATGTTTCCTTCTATTTTATCAGTCTTTTGACTTTGTTTTATTTGTTCTTGCCATCTTGAGCAGTCATTAGCTTCTAATTGCTCAATTCTAGCCTTTAGGGACTGGTTTTTGGTTTTTGACTATAATCTTTTGGTTTTCCCTTTCAGTCCGCTCATTTCTGGTCTTCAATTGACTTGCCTCACTTTCCAATTGCAAAATTCTGCCTTTTAAACTGTTATTATATTGCCAGATCTCTTCCATCTTTCTTATCATCTCAGATTTGAACTCTTCAATAGCTTGTGACCAGTTTTCATTATTTTGGGAAGGTTCGAATGTGATTACTTGTTTGTTTTCCTCTGCTGTTTGCTCTGTTTTCTGGATTTTCTCTGTGAAAAAGTTGTCCAGTGTTACAGATTTCTTCTTGATGATCTTTCTCTTTCGGGGTTCTTGTCTCTGGCTTGCCATTGTTAGCCCTGCGCCCTCTCAGGTTTATCCTTCGACCCAGGGTCTGTTTGATCTCTCTGGGCTCCTAAAGTCTAAGATCTAGTTGTTCTCAGGGTCAAGCCTCCCCCTTGTTTGTTCCTCTGTCTGAGGCTCCTTTAACAGTTTCAGGGTGCTGTTTCCACAGTCGTGAGCCCCTCTGGACTGGGTCCTCACTCAAGGTCCACTCCTTTGCTCAGGATCCGAGTCTGCTCCTACACTCAGTATCCATGGATGCAAGAGCCTGCGCTTGCACCTGTGCTCATGGTCTGTGTTCAAATTCTGCACGTTCTTTAGCCTCTTGGGGTCTGCTGCTCTCAGGAACAGGCCCTGGTGACCCCAGGTAGCTGCCAAGGCCTTAATGCATGCCCCAAACTATTTCTAACTCTTTTGTGCTGGCTTTGGCACTGTAGGTGGTATGGGGTGGGGGAGAGGGTTGCTCAGCTCGCGTTTCAGTGAGAGCTGTTTCACCCCCTTATAGCATGAAATGCCCCAATTTCACATACCTTCAATGCTGTGCCCTGTTGTGGAGTCCCTTTGTTCCTATGGATTTGTTTTTGTGCCCCTTGAGGAGTCCTATATGTTTCGGTTAGGAGAGGTTAAGCAACTGCTTTTTACTCTGCTGCCATTTTAACCAAGAAGTATGATATTTGCTTCTAAGCTTGTATTCTGCTGGTACAGTCTTAAAGAAATTAGTGCTATGTTCACACCATTATTAGGCATTGAATTAGGACAATGATGGAAGATGTTTGAGTAACCTTCTTAAATATTCTATCCCTAGATCTATCTATTTTTCCCCAATACTGAATTATAATAAAGAAATTTAATGATGGTAATGCAGTGGACATAACAGCAACAGCAGCAAGCACTTGTGAATCATCTTATTAAATACTTTTACATATTATCTGAGGTGATCCTTCCAACTACCCTGAGGGGTAGATGTGATTATTATCTCTATTTTACAAGTGAGAAAATTGAAATTGAGAGAAGTTTGTGAATCATCTTATCAAATACTTTTACATATTATCTCAGGTGATCCTTCCAACTACCCTGAGGGGTAGATGTGATTATTATCTCTTATTTTACAAGTGAGAAAATTGAAATTGAGAGAAGTTTAGTGATAGCTAGTTAAAAGGTTGAGGCAGAATTTGAACTAAGTCTTCTTGCCTGTAAATCTACTTCTCTATTAGTGATGCCAAACTTTACTTTTCAGAAGTGCAGAGAAGTACACATGGTTATGTACTTTTCAGTGAATCCTTGTGAAGCAGTTCTTTTCTCCTCCCATATCAACAAAAAAATTATTAAGATTAAGTAGGCTAAGCAACATCTCTGCTTGGAAAACAGTCAGAACTTACTTTCATTATATTAATATGCATATAAAATTAACTCAACTCTCTTTCCTTTCCACTGGCTCCTTCCCTTCTGCCTTAAACATAGGAGTCTCCAATCTGAAAAAAACAAAAAGACAACTTCTCTTGGCCCCTCTAGCCTATCCATCATCTTCCCTGCTTCTCTTTTTTCCTTTCAGTGCTAAACTTCTAGGAAAAAAGTTATCTATATTTGATATCCCTATTTTCTCATCTTCAATCAGTCTGTTTTTTACAACCACAATGCTACCTTTTAAAACCTACTCCTTCAACATGTCTAACAACCTAATCTCCAAGTTTAGTGACCTTCCTTTTTGTCCTCATATGCAACCTTTTTAAAAAAAATTGCCTTTAACAAAGTGGATCACTGTCTCTTACTGATAATTCCACCCTATTGACTTCAAAGATATCATACTCCCTTGTTCTAATCTTAACCACTTTAAACACTTCTTTCTTTTTCACTGATTCCATAGTTTCTTTCCATCTTCTTAAGGGTGTTTTCTGATGTTCTACTTTTGGTCCTCTTGTCTTCTTTCTCCACATGGTCTCCCTTTGGCAATCTCAATAAGTCCCATAGCCTCACCTAATACTTTACACAGGTATTTTATTTGTTTCATTCTGAGGGAAGAATAATAAATAGAAATTCTAGAGGCATTTTTTAAAACTCAATATGAAAAAAAATTTCCTGAAGTTAGGATTGGTTTCAGGATGTTATGGGATTACCTTGTGAGGTCAAGAATTTCTTATTACTGGAAGCATTCCAGGAGAGGCTTGATGATTATTTTTCAGATGTGTTGTAGAGGATATTCATACTTCATGGGCTCAAATGATAAATGATGATATCCATTCCTGCTCTAAAATTCTGTGTCTATATTTTCATCATACCTTGGATATTATCCTGATACCTCAACTCAACATGTTCCAAGCCAGGCTTATTGCCTTTCTTCCCTAAGTCTGTTCCTCCATCTGATTTTACAGTTTCAGCTTGGGGTGCCAACATTCATTCAGTTTCTTGTGCTTATAACTTTAGAGGGCATTTTTGACTCTTTCTTCTCTCTTACCTTTAATATCTAGTTAAAGAACTGTTTATTCCAACTCCACAACATCTTTTCCGTCCATCTTCTTTTCTCTGTTCCATCTTCTTTTCTCTGTTCCCAGTGTTACTCTTTCCTATCATCCATTATAGATCCATATTATCTCCTGCCTTGATTATTTCAAAAGCCTCCCATCAGGTTTTCTTGGTTATTCTTTTCCACCTTCTAACCCTGTGTTTATGTCCCTGCTAGGATACTTTTTCTTATGCATAGATCTAGTCATAACATTTCCCTTCTCACAAATTTTATTCCCTATTGCCTTTCAAAAGTTCCGATTTCTCTGTCTGCTATTCAAAGTACTCCACAATCTAATGCTACTTTTTCTAGACTTTCATCATATTATTCCATATTTATATGTGTTATAGTTTGGCCAAACTACCTTTTTGTCTGTGCCCAGACAAACTCTGCCTCTTTTATCTGTCACCTCTGCCTAGAGGGCATTTCCCATTCATTCTTTAAAGCCTTACTTAAGTGACAACTTTCCTTCATAGTCCATATATAATTAGTTTTTCAGTGCATTTGTTTTTTAATGCTTTATTTTTGAGATAGAGCATGGTATAGTTAATAGGAGTATTGCATTGTAGAGAAGATGTTAATCTGTATTGTTATAGGAAGTTGCTCGCTATGAACTCATGTGGAAAATATATGTAAGGTAATGGGGTCACCAGGGATATTATAAAAAAAACTAAGTGGTTTGTGGGAACACACTCTGGGATTTATGAGAGACTGGACCAGGGTGGAAAGACCAGGGTTTACTGGATTCCCACAGGAATGGCAGTTGATCTTAACTGTCACTCAGCTTCCACTAGGCCAGAGTCTTGAAACAGACTGACAAGGTAAAAGGGACTTAACAGCTTTAATTATGTTTGAATAAAAGGTGGGAAAGGGATTTCTATACTTACAATCTAAAGGATAAAACCACTGGGCAATGGGAGGACTTATTCTACTCTTATCTAAGTGATCTAAACTAACAGGGCCCAAGGAGCTATAAATAGAGTCTCTGCCTCAGACCTGGAACCTGCCAGGCTTGAGTACAGCTAGGGGCTTTTGTGGCTTTGGGATTCTCACTGCAATCCACTGATGATCTCTGGATGCCAGGAGCTAAAGTTGTCTCAGGAACCAAGTAGTGAGGGTTTTGCTTGAAGCACTGTCTACCAGAACTCAAACTTCACCTCTTCCCTTGGCTCTGTAGATCTTGTCCTTTTAGCTAGATGCCACACCACACAGGATCCCAGGGGAAAAATCAGGATGCAAGGTGTCCTTTGCTCTGAGGTCTCCCAGGCTGGCAACAGTTTTTGCCCACCACTCATGGAGTCCTCACTCAGGGCACAGACACACTTTCTCCTCCCCCATTCCATGCTGGAATTCCCAGCTCCAGCTCCTTCCTGCTATATACAACTTAATTCCTAATCACTAGCTAATCTAATCTTCCTCACAATACTCCCTAAACCAATTAAATCACAGATGTGTTTTTAAGAATGCTTTATTGGTTCAATATAAGGTATTAGGTATGTTTCAATGATTATATTTTATCCCCAACTAAACAGTAAGCATCATGTGAAAAGACAGTAGCCCAGTGATGCTGAATCTATGGCATGCATGCCAAAGATGGCATGCAGAGTGCTCTCTGTGGGTGTGTATGCCACCTTCCTCCTCCTCATGCTCCCCCTTTCCCCTGGGATTTGTTACTAGAAAGGCAGAGGGCCTTGGCTGGAGCTTCTCCCTTCCTCTCTGTGCTTGATGTTATTTTTTCCACATCACCTACCCTTCTGCCAAGCAGTCCAATGGGAGTGCACAAGAGTAAGGAGGGAGGCTCACAGGTGGCAGAGCTAGAGGGCCTCTCCCCTCCTCTTCTCTACACTTCCTGAGGATATTCCTCACTTTACCTGCCCTTCCACCCAGCAACCCAATGGGAGCACTTTCTTCCTCCTCTGTGTGAATGAATGACTTGGGTTATATTCATCATATTCATTTATTTTTTTGCTTCCAGCTTCTTGTACTGATTCTCCAAGATTCATGTTCAGTATATATTTTAATAGTTCTATTTTTGAAGGAGCATGTTCAGTATTTTAATCAACAGTTAGTGTCAAACAGCCACTATTGACCCAACCTTTGTTCTGGTATTATCCTCTCTTCTCTAGATTGCTGAAAGTGATTTGTGACACTTAGTACCATTCATCTCTGAAGCCTTAAATATGGAAAATGAATCTTCTCATGTGTTTTAAAAATCTCTCAAATAAAGATTTTTAGTGGATTTTAAATCCATTTATTAAAAATACTAAATCATAACACCTGATTAGTTTGTGGAAAAAGCTCAACTGAATGACATCAAAGAATATAGAATATTTACTAATATTTATGGATTTATATGTTTTTGTGTGAAATCTTTTTCAACTATGACAGCTTTAAAATCATATATTAAAATACATTGAAATTTGAACTAGTCCTTTGATCGCAGTATTGTAAAATGTTAAGTGAAGATTTAAAAATAATGAAGCATATTGAATCATACTGCTGTCACTAAAATAGGTTGTTGTCTGCACTGGCGGAGGCCACATTTAACTCATTAAATTATCAATCATCTTATGGGCATCAAAAGGCCCTAGAAAAATAGTAATTAGATTAGCATTGTTTTTCAGGAATTTAATACAATTTTCTGAAGTGGTGGTATTCATTAATATTTTTAGTGAGCAGGAAAATTTTAAAAAATGTTTCATTTTTATCTCAGCCTTTTAAAATTTCTATTTTGAGTTAATTTTTATATCTATAATTTTAAAGCATAGCAATATGCATATGAAATTTATAAATTAAATATATATAGTAGAGGAATATGTTCTAAACTTGTTTTTTAGTGTGTTATGTGATCCTAAAATTTTAAGATCTCTGTGATAGTCATATAACCCCTTAAGCATCAGGTGTTTATCAGTTAGTTGAAATAAATATGAGCTTTTGGGACTTGGCTTTCTTTGAGATGAGGACATGAAAAGTTGATATTTTTCTAGATAAGTCAAAGAACCTGAGGAGTAATTTTGTGTATTCCAACAAAAGTCAGAATGACATCGTTGTCTACAAAAAAATACTATTCCTGAGAATTTGAGCCTAATCTCAATGGAATGCAATAGTTTTTTTTTTTCTGTTATATACTGTCCCAGAGAGTAAGGCCCACTTCCTCCTTCCCCATTTCATTTGGAATTCTCCAGCCCTTCCTGTTAGGTCTACTAACTAATAACTAAATAATGCCCCTCACAACAATACATATATTTAAAGTTGAAGTGGTTGAGAAACCTTTATTAAAGTCTTAAATCCTGTTTGAATAGTATTAAAAAAAAACTAATAAGATTTGTAAAGCTTATGATTTTCTTATTTTTCTATTCACTGATAGTGTAATAATTAAATATTCCCATAGTATGAATTTTCCTCAGCATTTTAACTTTAAGACATTAGCATACTATTTGGGATTTATGGATATATTTTAGAAGCACATGACATACTTTAAAAATATTGTAGGTATATTTTCTCATTGAATTACTACAGGACTGTAAACTTAAACGTCTTTTGTCCTTGTGATCTGGTTGTGTGTTGTTTCATGATATCCATAAATTATTAAAAATTTCTAAAGAAAGGCTTCCATAATTTATGGAAAGCATGGGCAAGAATCATACACAAGGAAAAGGTCTGAGTAGTTTGTGATCTATATTCTAGTGGAAGAAAATGTGCTATTGTAGCATGGAAACTCTTTAAAATTTTTGTCAGCAGAAGTTATATTCTGACAAGTCTTACTAGACTGAAAAGTCTTAGATTGAGATTATGATTGTAGTGATGAACTGTCATTTGTTGTCCAAAGACCTGCCTATCAAAATTGGATTGACTCACTGCCAAGTTGCTCATAAAGTCTTAAAATTTTTAGGTCACAGTTATTTTCAAGGACCATATTTTTTTTTAAACCCTTGTACTTTGGTGTATTGTCTCATAGGTGGAAGAGTGGTAAGGGTGGGCAATGGGGGTCAAGTGACTTGCCCAGGGTCACACAGCTGGGAAGTGGCTGAGGCCGGGTTTGAACCTAGGACCTCCTGTCTCTAGGCCTGACTCTCACTCCACTGAGCTACCCAGCTGCCCCCTTCAAGGACCATCTTTTAAGTCATTAAGGGCTATTCAGGGGTATGCTTTCCACTATGTGAAATTACATATCCTTCAAAGATTTAAGGATGGACAAGAATTGTTCTGAATGAGGAGACAAAAATGAATTGAGGTCTGCACTGGTAGAATCAATGTTGAGTTCACAGATTTATCATATTCTTGTTCTGAATGAGTAGCAAGAGGCCCTTAAAAACAAAACAAAACAACCATTTGTTTCTTTGTTAAGAATTTAACACTTAGAACTTTCTGAAGCCATGATAAAAGCATAAGAACAGTTATGATTTTCTTGTGAGAATTTTCAGTGTTTTCCCATTTGCTTTTTAAAAACAGAAAACAGGAAGAACGAGTACAACAGGTGCGTAAGAAATTGGAAGAAGCACTGATGGCAGACATTTTGTCACGAGCTGCTGATACAGAAGAGATGGATATTGAAATGGACAGTGGAGATGAAGCATAAGAATATGATCAGGTAAATGAAAAGTAGACTTAGACTACGGGCTTATTTTATTTGAGTTGCTTAGAAATGAACATTTTAAAAAACTGAATTTCTAAGATCAGTAACTTATCACCATATAAAAGAGACTGATCTTTGAATAATATCAGTTGATTAGGAAGCATTTATTAGGCACCTATTAATTCACAGGACACTTCCAGATGCTGGGGATACAAAGATAAAAATAAAATAGGCCATGACCTCAGAGGGTTTATATTCTCTTGAGAAGCTACATACACATAGAAATATATACAAAATATATGAAGACCATTTCCTGGGTGGGGAATGGGGGAGAAGTATCAGTAGATGAGTAGGTCAAGCAGGCATCATGTAGTATATAGCATTTGAACTTAACTTCAGAAGTTGCTGGGGATTCTAAGAGGTAGAAGCGTAAGGAAGGAGGACATTCTAGGAATATAGTACATCAAGTGAATAAAGCATTTTCCTATAAATAATCATAGTAGTAAAATTCAGTTACTCTTAGTTATTAAGAAAGAAAATCTTAACAGAACTGCTTAAAGTGGAATGGATGCCTTGTTAAGTAGTGCATTTCTTTTCACCGAAGCAATTCAAGCAGAGGCTGGATAATCAGATAATCAGAATAATTGGTATTATTAATTATATAAGGTGGTATAGTGGATAAAGTGCCAGGTTTGCAGTCAGGGAGTCTCATCTACCTGAGTTCAAATCCTGGCCCTAGAGAGAGACCCTTACTAGCTGTCACCCTGGGCAAGTCACATAATTCTGTTTGCCACAGTTTCCTCATCTATAAAATTAGCTGGAGAAGGACATGGCAAACCACTCCAGTACCTTTGCCAAGAAAACACCATTGGGGTCAAGAAGAGTTGGACATGAGTGAAACAATTGAACAAAACAACCACAAAGGAGTCTTATCTTCTGAAACCACTATTACTTCTTAGAATCGGTAACTGATAGTTTTCTTTGAAGTTCTAGTATTTCAGAAAACTGGTTTGATTTTTTCTTTTATTACTTGCAGCTGATATCACTGAAAGAAATCTCTTTTTAGTCATCCAGTTATTTAATTGAGTAAATAAAGATCCCTGCTGTGGATATTACTTGATTAACATGCATGGTCAAGAAATTAGGATTTGTGCTTAACTGAATTATCCAGTTAAAATTATTTTGTTTGTAATTGTGCAAAAGCATCTTGGTGAAAATAGCCTTTAATTGGAATTTCTAAAAAACTTAGGGGATCAAAATGTTTATTTCTGAAAGATAGAAAATAATATCTGATAGTATTACTGCCCCAACCCCATCTTTCTCCCCACCCCCATAAAGATTTGTTTGAAACTACATGGAAATGAAGTGTTCCTTTTTTGTCTTGGATAATTTGCACTGGGCTCAGTGATACTTTTCTATTATTTAAATTTCCTCCCTTTATACTTAGTCTTTCTCCTGATCACTGGCTTGCAGAAATTTTTATTTGTCATTAGAATTGTTACATCTAATAACTATATATTTTGGAATTTTACATTGTGGGATTTTTTTTTCTGAAGGTGATCTGTGGATTGATTCTTTTGCCTGGAATTTTCTTTTCCTATTTAGAAGTTATAAGTGGTTTTCTTTTATTATTTCTAATATTATGATAGGTTCTTTTTAAACAGGTTCTTTTGGGGGACCCATAATCCTTAAGTTGTTTCTATTTTTCCTGCCTTTGAGATCTATGTTTTATACTTGTCTGGTGATCATGTTTTCTTTTAGTGTTACTTTTTTTCTGATTTCTCTATTTCAAGATTTGTCTTTCACTTTTTAATGTTTGTATCCCTAATCAGTTGTTCTGTCTTTTGTTTCTTTGGTGAGGTATCCACTGTGGTTTCAAATTTTTCTATTCTGCTGATTATTTCTGCTGTGCCTGCCCTAAATTCAGTTTTCAAATTCTTATTTTTCTTTTAAACTATTCAGGAGCATTTTGCTATTCCTCCAAACATTCCTTCTCTGACTCTTAAGCATTTCTCATATGCCCAGAATACTCTTCTCTCCTCATAGCTTCCTCATGACTTCCTTGGTTTCCTTTAACTCTCAGATAAAGTCACACCTTTTTCCCTTTGTCTATTCTTTCTTAAACTTATTGCCTTTTTTCTGAGGCTATCTCCAATTTATCTCGTTTGTGTGTTGTTTTCCACATTAGACTGTGAGCTCTCCTAGAGAGCATGAACAACTTTTTTTGGTCTTTCTTTGAATGTCCAGCTAGCACAATGATTGGCAAATGGCAGATGCTTAAAAAATGCTATTTGATTTATCAGATATTAATTAATTTTCCTTTGACTGGATTTGTTTAGCTCACCTAAAGGCTCTGTTTCCTGTTAATACTTTCCCTGTTTATGTGCTTATCTATGTTCAAGCTTTAGTTTTAGTTCTCCTGAGATCTTTGATAATTTCATTCTTTTCCCTGTTATATAGCCATTATATACAATGGATATAGGAGGGAAAATTATGAAAGTATTACAGCAGTCTAATCGATCAATAAACATTTAAGTGCCTGCTATGTACCAGATACAGTGCCAAGTGCTGGAGATAAAAAAAGAGACAAGAGACAATTCCACCTCTCATGGAGCTAATAATCTAATGGGGGGCATGGCTAGCATGCAAATATATATGATCAAGTTATATACAGGATACACCAGAAATTATTAACAGAAGGAAAGCTCTAGAATTAAGAATAGTTTACAAAAGCTTCTTGTAATAGAAGGGATTTTAGTTGGTACTTAAAGGACACAAGGGAAGCCAGTTGGCAGAGTTGAAGAGAGAAAGCATTCCAGGTATAAGGGACAGCTAGAGAAAATGCTTGCAGCCAAGAAATGTGTCTTGTTTGTGGAACAACAAGGAGACCATTGTTGAAAGAGTCCATGGCATGGGATAAGGTGTAAGATATTTGGAAGGTAGAAGGGAACTAGGTTATGAAAAGTTTTGAATATAAAATGGAGCATTTTGTATTTGATCCTGAACACAAGAGAATTTATTAAGTTGGGGCATGCCATGATTGGACCTACACTTTGGAAAAATCCCCAAGGTGGAATGGAGAATGGCCTGGAGTGGGAAGAGATTTGAGGTAGACAGACCAGCAAGCTATTCAGATAATCCAGGTGTGAAGTGATAAGAACCTGTATTAAACTGGTGATAGTGTCTCAGGAGAGAAGGAGATGTATTTGAAAAGAGGTTGCAAAGATGAACTTGGCGAGCCTTGGCAACACACTAGATATGAAGGGAGAGAGATAGTAAAGAGTCTAGAATAATTTCTAGATTGCAAATCTGAGAGAATCGGAGGAGGATGCTGTTGCCTTAGGAGGGGAAGGAAGGGTTTAGGAGAGAAGATTATATGTTCTACTTCAGATATATTTAGTTTTGGACATGCCTCCTCCAGGTCAAAATGTCTGAAAGGCAATTGGAAATGTAAGATTGAAAGTCAGCAGAGAGGTTGGGGCAGGAGAGGTGGATTTGAGAATCATCATCAAAGAGAAAAGTAATTAAATTTATGGGAGCTGATGAGATGCATCAAAGTGACTCATTTCAGTCTCTGTCTTCTACTCCCCTCCTAAAAGAGCCCAGTTTTTGAGGGGGGCCTGAAAACACATCCCTTCTTTATGCCTGTTCTATTGCTCCAGTTAATATGACTTTTGACAAATACTTGGTTTAGATATTACCTGGGGATTGCACATGTTTTCCAGGAATGTGGTTATACCATAGCAATGTTACATAATTAATAGTGTTGTGGTGAATTCTAGATAACTGGCAGATAGGTGGTTTCTGCCCTTCAGGTTATGTTTTAAATAGTTTGCCTGAAAGTTGAATTATTATGTCTTCTTTGTTAGTCTCAAAGCCAGTGAGTTGTAAAAAATGCAGCAATGCCTTTTATTGATAACTATTATATTTTTTAAATTGGTTAGTATAACTAGTCCTATACATAATATCTGTAGGTACATCCTACTTGATATTAACTGGGTCAAAAATAAACTAATCCAATTTTGGATGAAATTACAGGAATCTATAAATTTTATATCATAAATGGATAATCAACTAAATGACTTACAGTAGTAGTTGATTATAATGAAAAAAATGACAGTTTAGAGGAGTCTTATGGAGGGTATGCCTGTAGATGTTTCATTAACATTCTTTTATACTTTTTGAAGACTTTGTAGTTTTCAGACAGCTTTCATTTACATTATTTAATTTATTCTCACCTGTGGAATAGATAGAGCAGTCATTGGACTTATCAGAAATGAGAAAATTGAGAGATTGTATGATCAACCATTTTTTGCCTAAGCTTTCACATCTAATAAGTGATAAAACTGAAACAAACATGATCTCCTGACTTGATGTCCAATAGTTTTTTTGCTATTACATATTATCTCTCATTAATAAGTGTTTTGTGTTCATAGTTCAGGGCCCATACTTGTGCTATTACTTGATGGTTAAAACCTATTAAAATATTTTATTATTTTTAAAATCTAATGTCTGTGTTTTAGAAACTAAGGACATACTAAATGTAAAAAGCTTACTAAGGAGAAATATACATAACATGGTTAAATAGTCACACTTAAAGATTGGGCAGTTAGGTGGCACAATTGATTGCTGGGCCTGGAGTCAGGAAGACTCATCTTCCTCAAATCAAATCGGCCTCAGATACTTCTAGCTGTGGGACTTTGGGCAAGTCACTTCAACCTTTTTGTCTCAGTTTCTCATCTATAAAATGAGCTGGAAAAGGAAATGTCAAACCACTCCAGTGTCTTCCAAGAAAACTGAACATCAACACTTATAGGTTATAGTGTCATAGATTTAGAACTGGAAGGGATCCCAAGGGCCATCTGTTCCAATCCCAGTTTTTTATAAAGAAGAAAATTGAGACCAAGGGAAGGTGTGGTTTACCCAAAGTCACACAAGTAGTGTGTACATGTGAATGTGTATGTGTGAGTCTATGTTTGTATAAGATAGTAGGATCCTACTGGCTAGAATCCAGAGAAATTCAAGGGAACACAGTCCAAGAGGGAGAGGTGGTCAGGAATGACATTTTGAAAATATACAAGGAAGTAATTCCAATAAAGTTGGAGAAATGAAATTTGTCTGAAGAGTCTTAGAGTGGATGAACAAGGAATTAACTAACAAATTTGGAGTTTAGAAAAGAAATATAGAGAAGATAAAAGGAAGGCGTAGAAATAGGATAAATATCAGATGCTGGCTGGGTCCTTTAAAAGTAGTGTCAGGAATGTTAAAGCACAGAAAGCTAAGGTTGAAAGAGGAAGCAAGGGAAAACTAAAAAGGCGTTTTTAAAATATTTTATGTTAAAAAGTATAAAAACAGAATAAGAACCTTTGTTTAGTGTGGATGGAACAATGATAACTAACAACAGAGAATAAATTATTGCTCAGCCTTTATTTTGCTTTTTTTTTTCTGCCCAGAAAAATTAGCTTTGTTCTAGAAATGTGTGTGAATAGAACTAGCTTAAGCCCATTCATAGTTAAAACTCTACTATCAGAAATTATATCATCCCCACCCCCCTAAGTGGGGAGGGGAGATGAGTTACCCACACATGACAATAAGTAACAAATCAAGAACAAGGGACTGCCCAAATCAGTGTAGAGGCTGCCATTAGAGGTGGACCCACAGGAAGTGATGAGAGACACTATCTCTTCAAGTATGTTGGTTACTTCCTTTTGGGAAGTTCCTGCTTTGAACTTGGTGCTGAAGGATCTAGGCGGAGACCTCAGGCTGCTTCCACTCTGAATGGTCACATGGGTAAGTTAGGCTGACTTCCTTGGCCTACCTTGGTGTTTCCAGACTCCACCTTAAGTAAGCTTCTTGCCTCTCTGATTGCTAAGGCTTTGCAGCTTGTAGCCTAGTTTAATTAGTCTTCCAATCCTCACTCTGCCCAGCCTCGGGTAGGCCTGGGGCTAGCCTCTCCCTGTCTCTATTTCCCTACCTTCTACCTTCTTAATTGTAAATAACTACCTTAAACCGGATCCTGACTTGGGTCTATTTTAATTATGGAATCAATCTGAATTATTGATTCCTGGCAGTCACACCTTAAATATATATCTATAAAATATCTATAATCTCTCTCTTACAAATGCCAAATCAAAAATGACTAACAAAACTGAGATATGTACAGAGATAAAAAGAGACCATCTAGCAATCCTTAATGAAACCAAGTCTTCTGGCTCTGTTGCAGCCTTTGGGTACTGAAAGAACTAGCAAGAGAACTGACCTAAACAGTAATTTTGACTTTGATTCCTGGAAGGATTCTAGAATTTATCATTAAAGAAAAGACTGACAATATAAAAAGGGAAATGATGATTACAAAGACACAGCAAAATATGGCTTCATCAATAATAACAACTAGCATTTATATAGAACTTTAAAGTTTATAAAGTGTTTACACAGGTTAACTCATAATTAGTAGGTGAGAGAAATCCTGTAGATAGAGTTTAGCAAGCTTTTAGCAAAATCTTGAAGTTTTTAAAATAGATATATTTTCTGTTTTTATATCACTTCCATTTCCTAATGAATTCCTTCCTCTGAATCCATTCCAGAGGGTAATTTTTATAAAACAGAATTAAAAAATGAAATAAAGTTTAGAAAAATGAATGTATCAAAAAGTCTGACATTTTAAATTTAATATTTTCAATTAACAAGTATTTATTTTCTCTTCCACTCTTTTCACCAATTGAAGAAAATAAAACTTTTTTTAATAAATATGCACACTCAAGCAAAGCAAGTTCCCTCATTGTCTATGTACAGAAATGTATGTTTCCCTCTGCATTTTGAACCCTTCACCTCTGTCAATTGATAGTGTTTCATGCGTTCATCTTTTGCTCTGAGAATGGAGTTTGACTTTGATTTAATAGAATTCTGAAGGCTTTTGTAATTGTTTTTATTTATACTGTATACATTATTCTCTCGGTTTTGCTCACTTAATAATTGTATCAATCAGTTCATACACATCTTCCCAGTTTCCTGTGAAACCATCTATTTTGTCATTTCTTATAGTACAATAGTAATCCATTATATTCATATATCATAATTTATTTAGCTGTTCCTCAGGCTGGCACTACCTTAATTTCCAGCTTTTTGCTACTATGAAAAGAATTGCTATAAATACTTTTGCATATATTGATTATCTCCCCCTTTGTTTTTTTTGGGGGGTATAGACTTAGTAATGGTATTGCTGGGTCAAAACTTAAATAAATTTTGGGGCATAATTCCAAACTGCTCTTGAGAATAGCTATACCAAATCACAACTTCATCAATAGTACATCAGTGCTCCTGATTTCCTGTTTCTTTCTTGTTTGCCAGTGTAATTAATGTGAGTTAGGATCTCATAGTTTATGTTTCTCTAATTACTAATGACTTAGAGCAGTGATGGGCAAACTATGGCCTATGGGCAAACTATGGCCTGTGGGCCAAATGCAGCCCCCTGAAATGTTCTATCAGGCTGTGGGACATTATTGCTAATCTGACAAATACAATGAGTAGGATACAATACAATGAAACTTTGAAAGAGTTGTCTTAGAAACAGACTGACAGATGAGCATTTCCTTTCCTTTGGTCCCCTCTTTAAAAAAGTTTGCCCATCACTGATTTAGAGTATTTTTTCCTATTATTCCTAATAGTTTGAATTTCTTCCTCTAAAAATGGAAACCATATGAAGAAGTGATCTAAATCATTAGTAATTAGAGAAACAAAAATTAAAACAACTCTAAGGTACTACCTCACACTTAGCAGATTGGCTAAAACTGCAGAAAAGAAAAATACTAGAAGTGATATGGAAAAATAAGTACACTAATGTATTATATGTGAAATAGTCCAATAATTCTGAAGAGCAATTTGGACTGTGCTGTAAATGCTATGAAACTATGCATGTCCTTTGACCCAGTACTACCATTCATTACCAGGTCTATACTCCAAAGAACTCAAGGGGCACCTGCTTATTGGGGAATAACTAAATTTTGGTTTATTGATATATTAGATTACTATTTTGCCATAATAAATAATAAAAGGTATAGTTTCAGAAAAACTTATAAGATCACCTGTATGAATAGATGCAAAGCGAAGTGAGCAAAACCAGGAGAAATTTATAGAGTAACAGCCATATTGCAAAGATAATCAGCTATGAAAGACTTCACAACTCAGTTTAATACAGTGGTTCACCACAATTCCAAAAGAAACATATTGAAAAATGCTATACTGTTTACTTTCAGATAGAGAAGTGCTAAACTTTGCTTCTGAAATGGGCTGGAGAGTGGAAGAGAAAATTTGGAACTAAAAGTAAAAATAAAAGAGAATCAAAACAAATATATATGCATAGTCAAAAGATAAAAAAAATAAAAGGATGCTTATAAATTGAGAAATGATTAAACAGATTATGCCCTGTAAATATAATTTTTGAACCAGAAGAAATAATGAAGGACATTTTTCAGAGAATCTTGGAAGACTTATATTAATAGATATAAGGTGTAATGCGCAGAAATAGAACAACTTATTCAGTAACAAAAATGTAAGGGCAGATTTGAAAAACTCAAAAACTTTGATCAGTACAGTTATTAAACATGATTTCAGAGTCCCAAGTATGCTGCCTACCTCCTGCTAAGGAGGTGATAAATTCAAAATGTAGACTATATCTTCCATTTTGGGATGTGGTTTTTGTAGGAATTTGTTTTGCTTGACAACGCATATTTTTGTTACAAGGGTTTTGTCCTTTAATTTGGAGGGGTGGAGCTAAGAGGGAAAGAAAGTAAATATTTATTGATTTTTTAAAAGATAATTATAAAACAAAAACAGGAGAAAAAGAAAACTGTTCATATCTTTTAACTTTTTATCATTTGAGGAATTACTTATGTTTTTATATGAATCAGTTTCTATCTTGGATATTGAAACTTTTATCCAGGAAATTTGCTAGAAATATTTTTCCCAGTCATCTATTTCCCTTCTAATTTTAACTGCATAGATGCTGACATTATTTTAGCAAAGCTTTTGACAAATTATTTAATGCTGTTCTTGTGGAGAAGATGGAGAGATAAAATAAGAAGGGTGAGAATACAGTTTACATAAATTCAGAACTACTTGGTATCTAGACTCTTAGTAGTAGTTGTTTATGGTTCAATTTCAGTGGGAAAGTGGTCTCAATAGAGTACCTTAGGTATCTTGCTATGGCTTTGTACTAGACAGTTTTCAATATCAAACATAGAATGCTTATCCAACTTTCAAACTGCACAAAGCTGGGAGGGATAGCTAACAGAATAGATTGCAGTCAGGATCTAAAAGGATCTTGATATTTTAGACACATAGTGCCTAGGTATCAAGCATTTATTAAGCACTTACTATGTCCAAGGTATTGAACTAGGTTCTGAATGTCAAAAGCAGAGTCTCTCACCTTAGAGCAGGAGTCGGCAACGTGTGGCTCTGGAGCCATATCTGGCTCCACCTCTCTATCTGCCAGTCCAGGCAGAGCCCCAGGATGTGCCGCAGGGGGCCCTTCAGCCCCTGCCCCATATTCTGGCGCCTTCCACCTCCATCCTCCTCCTTCTGTAGGCGTTTATGGCTCTCACAGCCAAAAAGGTTGCTGACCTTTGCCTTAGAGAGCTCACATTCTAGTAGAGACAACACGTAACCAACTATATAAGATATATACAGTGTAAAAGGGAGGTTAATCTCAGATTTGAGTGTCATGTATAGGAAAGAGCAAGAGGGTCAACTTTACTAGATTTTTGTAGAGTATATGGAGGTCAGTGAATTGTAAGAAGACTGGAAAGTTAGGAAGGGGCTAGGTTATAAAAACCAAACAGTATTTCATATATGACCCTAGAGGTAATCCCACCTTAATTTTTTTTAGGAGGATGACATGGTTAGACCTGTACTTTAGGAATATCACTTTAACACCTGAATGGTGGGTGGCCTAGAATGCAAAGAGACTTGAGATATGGAGATTAGAAGTGAGATGATAGGGCCTGAATCAGGGTACTTATGGGAGTAAATAGAAAGGGATGTATATAAGATACCTTGTGAAGGTATAAATAGGATATAGTAACAGATAAAATATGTGAGGCAAGTGCTTGTGAAAAGTTAAAGATAACACTGAGGTTGCAAGCTTGGGCAACTGGGAAGATGATGGTAATCACAAGGAAGTTTCAAATAGGAGTGGATTTGGAAGGAAAGTTCTCTTTTGGTGTATTGAATTTGAGATACAGATACAAATATTCACTTTGAGATATCCAGCAGAGAGTGGGTTAATGTGAGACCAGAGATTAGGATCTACATAAGAGCTGTTTAAATAGACTTGAGCATGTAGAGCAACGATTATTAATATGGTTTCCAGGGGATCTATGGATAGATTTAGAGATCTGTAAACTTGGATGGGGGAGGAGCATCTTGTATTTAATATTTAATTGAAATGAGCATTTCCTTCATTTGGAAGTTAAAATACAAAACATTTGGAAAAGGGGTCCCTAGACTTCAAAAGATTGGCAAAGGGTCCATGTCACAAAAATTTTAAGAACCTTTGCTTTAGATCTAATTGATCTAGATTTTGGTTGACTTTAACAAGATGAAATTCAATAGGGATGAATATAAAGTCTTATATTTGGTTATCAAAAATCAGTGTTTCAAATACAAAACAGAGGGGGCATGGTTAGATGACAACTATGAAAAAGATCTGGGCATTTTAGTATATTACATATTCAAATGAATCTGTTTAGCAGCCAAAAAATCTAATGTAATGGTTCACATAAAAGATGAAAGTTTTTTGGAATTTGGAGGTGATAGCCCACTATACTCTGTTCTTATGAAACCTCCTCTGTAGTGTTATGTTTAAATAGGTTCAAAAGTAAAGTGGGCCGGCCAGAAAGGTTAAAGTCAAAGGCTGGATAAACAACTTTTTTTTTTTTTTTAACCCTTACCTTCACGTCTTGGAGTCGATACTGTATATTGACTCCAAGGCAGAAGAGTGGTAAGGGTAGGCAATGCGGGTCAAGTGACTTGCCCAGGGTCACACAGCTGGAAAGTGTCTGAGGCCGAATTTGAACCTAGGACCTCCGGTCTCTAGGCTTGGCTCTCAATCCACTGAGCTACCCAGCTGCCCCCTGGATAAACAACTTTTAATTTATAATGGAAATTTTTTTCTTGTCCAGGTTAGGTAGTCCCTTTCACCTATCAAATTTTGTGATTGTGTGGTGGTAAAGAAAGATTGTGAATAAGTGACAATATGTGTATAAACAAGATTTCTCATAAAGATCTAATCCACTGGGAGATGCTTGTGAAACAGTGGGGAAGTGAATTGGGTACTATGAAGTATAGAGATAAAAATAACTGTATAACTTCCTTAACTGTGTGACTAAATGAAGGCCTTAAAAGGAGTGCTTTTAATTTGTCAGGATAGTTTGCTGTCAAATGGAGTTCTTACTTGAGAAACAGTTGACTAATTTTATTTTGTTTTTTGTTCCTCCAGGTACTTTCAACTGACTTTCCCCAAAAGCAAATTCCTAGAAGTTGAACAGAAATGTTTCCACTGGGTTTTGCTTATAAGAAGAAATGGACCCATGCACTTATATAGCTTTTTAATAGCGTTAACCAATGCATTTTAGACATATTTTGATGTATATATCTATTATTCAAAAATTGATCTTTATTTTGAGTCCTAGGACTTAAAAGTAGCCTTTTAAAATATCAAGCACAGCACCCTTAAAATGAAGCCAAGCTTTTTTATACCAGGTTGCAATCTGCTGGAAATATTGTATTTGTATGAAATACTTGCTTCCCCCTACAGTTTTAGTATGAATGGATCAGGAGAACTGAAAAATTACCCAATTAAAGATTATTATGACTTCAATGTATATAAACAGATTTTTATACTTCTATTGAAAGAAGACGCCTGTACATTCTTCCATCATCACTGTAAAGACAAATAAATGATTATATTCACAAGCTGTTTGGAATCCTTTCTGTCATAGAGAATCAAATTATAGGTGACTCTTTAGAATTCCAAAATTAGATTCTGCTTCAACCATTGGCATTAGATTTGGAGGGAACGTGATATTTGAGTGTATTTGCTGTTACCACCTAAAGCAGTTCGTCGGGTTATTATAAAAGTTGAGCTACTTTTACCAGTGTGTATACTTTGGTTGCCTCAAAGTCACTTGCTTATTTTTCATTTCCTGGAATAGCGAGGGCCTCTTTATTCTTTCATTCTTTCTCTTCCTTTCTTTTCCCACCCCCCTCCCTCCTTTCCTTCCAGAAAAATAATTCCATCAATTTTTGGGGTTATTTACACACCAAATCAGATATACAGTACACTTTAACTATCACTGATATTCTATAGTTTCATCCAAAAATTGATGTGTCTCATGCTTCCTAAAAAACTGAGTTAAATAGATATAGCTACATCTGTTGTAGTGAGACACACTCTGGGCAGAGTTTCATAATGAATCAAGTGTTAATACTTTCCCAATCAGCATTCCACCTCCAAAGTACAAACATTTATTTGCTAAATGTCATAAATATATTTTGAGCAGTTATATTTAAGATTTGGGTGGTGATGAAAATAGTAATTGCCTTATGATAATTCATTTGTAAAATTGGAATAGGTTTATTAAATTATTTATAGACTAAAACACAATAACATTAATCTAGTAGTAAGAAAAGATATGGGCAGGTTTGCAAAAAGGAAATATAGCTAGGAAGTAGTATCTACTGTGTTGGGGTTATAGATGGGATGGGAATGGAGGAGGTTAAATATCTTAGAGATCAAGTCTGGGCAGATTGTATAACCTCTATGTACCTAAATTTTAACTTTTTAAAAAAAATGAAAGCATTTAAAAAACTTTTGGAAGGAATAATAAAATTCCTTTGCAATCACTCAACTGCTACAAAACATATTAGTTATAGCAAGTATTTGTAGAATTAGTGCAAATGTTTAAAAATGACTAAAGATATGGTAAAGTTGGAAATATTCCAGATTGATATTTTTTTAGCCTTAATTCGCAAATTTTTACTTTCCTTTTTAGTCTAGTATATAAAGGTTTCTACTCAGTTAAATTCTGTTTAAAAAAACTTGTTTAGTCATTTGTGATTAAGTTATTTCCTCATTCTTTCTCAGGTTTAATATATTCTGCCTCTATCTCCTGAAATCCTGGAGGAATCGAAGGATTGAATGGACATCCCAAAGAATCAACCACAAGTTTCTAAATAGGCTCTCCAAGAGTAGTTTCCAAACCTCTGCTAGGACCTTTGTCATCTGTCTTTCTTTACTTCCATTTTTGGATTTCTTATTTAGCCAACACACCATCTTTTGCCTCCCCTATCTATCTCTCAGCACCTGAAAGTTGCACTAGAAGTGGAGCAGGGAGATGAAAGAAGCCATAGTGTGATAGCTTAATTATCTTTGGGAAGTGGAGGCAGAGGTTAGTCACTGCCTATTTCAAAGGGTTTGTGTGAATGGGGTTAATGGTGGTGATAGAAAGGCATTAAGAATGTTTCAAAGTTCAATGAGAGGACTATTTTAACCCTAAGGATTTTTCCTATAAGGCGATCTTAATATCTGCTATTGTAAATGCTTTTATAACTCTTAACTTTCCATTTTTTAGGGACTATGGCTAGATGTTTAGCATGAGAACTGAAATTTCTATTTTAATTTCAACATTATTGCTGACATCCTTTCCTCTAATAAATCATTTAGTCCTTGTCATATAATATTTCTTCTATCTACAATAAACTGGAAAACAGTAGATGAGCAAGCTCTTTAGGGCCTTTATTTGATAGCATGTAAAGGGAAGAGTATTTCAATACTGATGAAACTTACTACCCATGTGTACAGTGAAGGCATTTGCCTTGAAACATGCATGGAGATATGTCCTTACTAAGATTATCTTATGTAAGTGGTGGAGACAGGTGCAGCTTCTTCAGAATATAAGTTATTTTTAACATGGATTAGCAGATTATTTTTTGTCACTTTGCCAGCTCTTTGCAGCATGAAGTTGGCAGCCTGAGGAATCTCTTGATATCAGATTATACCTGTCTTTTAACTTTGCCTGATGTGTTTGTTTTGGGGCTTGGAACTCTTGGCTCAGATCAATAATGGGGCCTCCATGTTAGAACAAACTGAACCTGTTTGTTGTCTCAGAGAATAGACATTGAAGACATCTTAGTGGCAATTTTTGACTTGCCTTGACTTTGTTGCTTGATCTGTTTAGCCTAACAAAGTGCCTTTGGTTTACCAGAGAATTCAGAAACCTCTGAAATGGTGTATTTTTCCCTTACTTTAGCATTAGAACTTGGCATCTTGGCCTCTTGAACTTGTATGACTTCAGGATGATGTTCAGGCTATATTAGCTTGAGCTTTATGTTCTGAATATCTTAACAGTGGCAATATCTACTTCTTTATGAGGACCAGAAGATCAGTTTGCTGGGACCTAGGGACTATGAAAGGTGGTAATAATGTGTAAAAGGCTAGAAAAGAAGAGTGAAACTAGGTTGTAGAGGACTTAAAATGCCAATTTATATTTGATCCTAGAGGTAGTAGGGATCTAATAGAGTTTATCAAGTAGGGGAGTGACCTATTAAGACCTGTACTGCAGGAAAATTACTTTGGCAACTGTATGGAGAGGAAGGATTGGCCCTGATTTTAATCCTTTCCCCTGTGGAATTCTTGCCTGGATGCCCCAACTACCATTCAGATATACTCTCACTGTTTGCAGAAATAGTATGTCATTCTACATTTCCTGTGACTGAACTCATCATCCAACTTACCAAACCAAAAAGGGCTCCCCCTGGCCACCATTCAAGAAGTAGGCTATTGCATTAGTCTAAAGGAGAGGTGATAAAGGTTAGCACTAGGTCAGTGGCTGTGTGGGTAGAGAAAAGGGGATGGATGTGGAAAATTGTTAATTGCTGTGGGCCTCAGTTTCCTCACCAATTAAAAGAGGAGTTTGGTTGTGCTGTACTGTCAAAGACATCCCTCTAAAATGTTATAATTCTAAGTGATATCTTAAGAGGTAGCATGGTGTAGCACAGTGATGGGGAAACTACAGCCCATGGGCCAGATGTAGCCCCCTGAAATGTTATATCCAGCCGCAGGACATTATTCCTAATCTGGTAAATACAATGAATAGGATACATACAATGAAACTTCGAAAGAGTTGCCTTGGAAACAGATTGACAGATGAGCATTTCCTTTCCTTTGGCCCCCTCTTTAAAAAGTTTGCCTATCACTGGTGTAGCAGATAGAAAAGTGACTGGAACCCAGAAGAACTGGGTTCAAGTCTCACTACAAATACTTTGTAACCCTTGGCACATCTCTTTACTTTTAAAGCCCCAGAACTTCCTGACTAAACTGCAGAGCACTTGTCAATCTGTAGTTGTAAAGGGAGTTTTTCCCCCAAAAGTCATTTTGCTCTGCATAAATCATTGCTATAGGGAATGGGGTGGGAATTCTGGTGAGGAAATTCTCTTTATTAGTGTAGGTCAGCAATTATTTATTCTGAAAATAAAGAGTTCTAGAGTTGTGTGGGGCCTTGAGTAATAAAGTGAAAAGATTTGCAGGGCCTCACTCATCCGGATCTTTGGTAAAAACCAGACTTAAATCTATTACACCAAGCTGTAGGAATACAGTATTTGTGGTTGATTAGAATAAATGACTAACTTAAAAATGAATTTCCTACAGTTCACTTTCCTCCTAAGAAAACAAAGAATACTTGTTCATCCAGGATTGATTGTTTCATAAATTAGGGATCTCCATAGTCATCTATCTGAAATGCCATTCTTGTTAAACCAGAGATAGAAGCAGTTTCCATTTGAAAGAAATGTCTCCAGGAGAGAAGGGGTGAATTAGTCATCAAATACTGAAAATATTTAATACTTTTTAAGAGAGAAAAAGAAAATTGTGTATTTTATTTTCATTATTACTAACTCTAAAACAATAAGTCTTCCTTTGTTCATCCTGATGGTAATCATATTCTTCATTCTTGTAAAGGTTTTTTGTGTTTTTTTTAAAATGAAAGCAAATAGTCTACTTTTGTGGAGACATTAAATTACTCATGCCCATTAAATTTCAGTAGTGTAGTAGGAGGAAGTACAAGAAAGGGAAGACACTTCAGAAAGCTATCCAAGTTAGAATTTGGCTCAAAGGAGCTATCGGGTATCCAGAAACTATTCAGAAGTGGGAATATGGCAGAGTGCCATATATAGTGCCATGTACATGATAGTATTTATAAAATGCTTTATTAACCTCAACAACCACCTGAGGAGTTAGATGCTTTTATTATCACCAATTTACAGATGGGAAAACTGAGGCAAGATAGAGGTTAAATAACTTGCCCAGGATCACACATTTAGCAGTATTAGAACTCAGACCTTTCTGACTATAGGCCCAACTCTCCATTCACTGCAGTCACTGAGCTGCCACCTAGTAAACACTGAATAATACCCACCTCATAGATATTGAATTGGATTGGTTCTCCATTTGGTTGTTCTGCTATTATCTCAAATGTTCCAAACCAAGCCTTAATAATCTCTTTCCCACTTCTATTATCCATCAAGACATTCCCTTTCTCTTCTTTTGCACTTCTTCCGATACCCCCATTCAAATAGCCCCATATGAGCTAGGATTAAGAATTTAGTCATTTGATTTTTTTCCATCTTCATTTCCTAATCAGTTTCCCTTCTCCCAACTGCCACAGCCCTCATTTAAATTTTCACCTTGTCAGCTCTGAATTAATGCATTTATTTCCTAATTCCCCTCTTTTGATCTCTCCACCCTTCAGGCCATTCTTCATACTGTGACAAGAAGAATCTTTTTTAAAGCTATTACTTTGAATCACATCTCCTGTTTAGAATCTACAGTGCCTTTTCCTTTTCTTTTTAGACTAAAACCAAATTTCTCAGCTTGGAATTCAGATTCTCTTTGCCAATCCAACTTTCAGTTGGAGAGAGAGATTGTTTTACTCTATCCTGCTCCCATACAATATGTTTGTTTTCACTTCTGTGCTTTTTTTTAATGCTTGTGCCCTCTGCTGATATGTTCGGGTACTTCCTCTATCTAAATTCTGTTTGCTTCAAGGTCCACTTCTGTGAAAATTTGTCTCCCATCCCTCTAAATCACCTTCTCATGAGCAGAGCTTGTACTACATGTTCTAGCACTTGACTTTATTTTCTGTCACATTTGTATCTTGTCTTCCAAACTAAAATGTAAAACCAAACTTGTAGATAATGACTGTTTCTCTTGTATACAGCAAATGATGCACAAACTCTAATAAATTCTTATTTATTCATTAAGAAAAGTGGTTTGGGTGATATATTTTGGGAGAGATACCTGCCTGAAATGGAAGATTTCTTAAGCAGTAAGTTGGAGAATCAGGGAGAGAACATCTAGGACTATGCCTTGCTCATTATAGTTACCCTATTAATGACTAAATAGCCAGATTGCATTCCAGAACAACCAGACTTTAAAAGTAATTTTTCTTCAGTTAATCCACTAACACTTTCCTTTCTAATTTTATTCTCTTCATGCTCAAGGATAGTTTCTTAAAGTTATCACACCAAAGAACAAAAGCATTGTTCATGCTTTACAAATTGTGTGATTAGATAATAAAGTCATAATTGCTTCCTTGAGTTTTTTCTCCCTGGGGGAGATAAATGGTTTAAGGGGGAGAGGGGAAAGGCCACAAACTGGGTATTTTTATAAGCACTTTACCTTCTGGAAAGAAAAAGTGATGATCTCCATTAAACTTCAAAACAATTATTACAGCAGTTACATAGTTCTGTATACCTTCCAGCTTTAATTTTCTTTCAAACCCTCCCTTCTAGGGCAAAGGATTCCTTTACATTAATTTTATGCTGGCAGTGAAATTTCTGAGATCAATAAAGCTAAAGCTTTTGTCCCTAAAACCATGGAGCTTAACAACTTCTTAGAGGTCAAGGAGAAGTACTCTGTTTACTCATGTTATTTCTGCATAATTATTCTATGAGGTAGAATGCAGTCAAAAGAACACTGGATGTGCAGTAAGGGGGGGCATGGGTACAAACCCTGGCTTTACCTCCTACCTGTGTGACTGTAGACAAATAACAGCTCCCTCTGAACATCAGTTTCATTATCTGTAAAATGATTGAGATGATTGGACTAAATCTCTAAGCTCTCTTTCAGCTCTAATTTTTAACATATTTTGCTTAATATTTCCTCCCATGTTCATTTAACAAATATAGTTACTGAGTATGTAATGTCAATTAATAAACATTTAATAAGAGCCTACTAGTGCCAGGCACTGTGCTAAGCACTAGTGAACCAGAATTCTTCTAGGGACAATGAAATGGACATGGGAGTCAAAAGAACTCTTCAGCATTCACTTGTTCTCTGAATATAACTGACAGACTTCATTGATTTCTCTGTATTTGAGCCTCTCCCATAGTAGTCTTTCCTGGAATGCCCTCTACTCCCTCCCAGAATGAAACCCTCATACTCATGCCCACTATGCAACTCTCCATTGTCCAAGGTGACCTGAAATGTTAACCACCAGAGTCTGTGACATTTGATGATATATACCTATCTAGCATCACTTGAAGTATTTTAATGCTAAAAAGATGGATCTTTGTTTCAGAGAAAAGTTTGGGAAGAGGAAAAAGACCACATGCTTCATATACATTCTAGCTTATTCTACTTCTGTTCGATTCTGGACCAGTTCATTGTCTCTGTAGTGCTCATCCACAATTCTTATTCAATATATTGCTCTGTTCTCTGGGTACAGGTAGGTTGCAATATATTACCAATGAAGAACTGTTGGTAAAAGTAACATCAAAAAAACCTATTACTAGAAAAAGAGGTGGACTGGTCATTATATAGCTACCTAAGATTTAGAGATATCCATGTGATGTCAAGAGACTTAGAGGAAGGAACTTCATAGATTCAGTGGACCACTTGTTTAGGGTTGTAGGGTTCACTGGGCTAAACATCTATTAGGAAGAGAAGGCATGGAGGGTTGTGTAATCTGTAATATGGGAAGAAGTTACCCAAATCAAGGAACTAATGTTTCAACAAAGGGCAACTAGGTGGCATAATGGAGGGCTGAGCCTGGAGTCAGGAAGACTTTTCTTCCAGAGTTCAAATCCAGCCTCAGACACTTGCTATGTGACCCTGGCAAGTCACTCAACCCCATTGGCCTCTGTTTCCTCATCTGTAAAATGAGTTGGAGAAATAAATGGCAAACCAGTCTTTGCCAAGAAAACCCAAATGGGAGGGGTAGAGGCAAGATGGTGGCTTAGAAATAGCAAAAATCAGTTCTTCTGTGAAAGGCCTTCCATACTAATCAAAAACAAAGCACCTCGAGAGGGACAGAAAACCAAATATAACAATAGGACAGAGCTGGGGGACCCTCCTCTTTGATTCAACTTAAAGGTACACAGAGAAGGTAGAATTCTCAGGTTTAAGGAAAAGAAAGAAGGAAAGTCCTAGGGGATCCCTCCGGCACCTACTGTGCTGAGACTCATGCAGCTGGTAGGATCTCAGGGTATGGGCTCCAGCCCAGAGGGAATGCCTTGCTACCACAGCTACTTGAGGCTTAAGGCTCTGACCACAATTGGTGGGCAGGCAGCTAGAAAGTAGGGCAGTCTGGTCTCAGCCTTCAGCCATGATTCCTATATCTTGGGCCTCTGCCTCTGGAAGATTTGGCCTCAAGGTACATTTAGCTCTGCAGAATCAGCTTAACTGGCTTAACCTAGTCTATCAGTAGTGAAGAAAGAAGCATCCAGAGGGCAGAAAAGCTCAATCTCCAACACCCCTCCCCCACCTACTATGCTGAGACCCTTGGGAAGAATAAGGCTGCCTGGGATCCCAGGGTAAAGGCTACAACCATGACAAGAGTACCTTGGTACCACAATGGGAAGCTCAGGGCTCCAACCTGGCAGCTAGCAGGGAGGCAGCTGGCAGAAAGGAAAAGAGGAAGACGAGGGTAACTACCTTTGGCCTCCACACCTTCACCTTCATCATCAGCTTCTGCTAAAAGCTAGGGAAGATCTGGCCCCAGGACACATTAACACAACAGGTAAACTCCTTCAGCCTAATCCAGTTAATCAGCAGAGCAGAGAAGAAGTCCCTTCAGAGCAAACTCCCAGATTTATCAAATAAACAGAGGAGCAAGAATACAGCTAAAAAGGAGGAGGAAAGAAGGAAAAAATATGAGTAAATAGAAAAAGAAAAAAGAACATACAATTGACAGCTTCCATTTAGGTAATGAACAAAGAAGAGAGGAGGACCAAGGAACATCAAGGATAAACTCAGGAACTCCAATGAATTGGACCCAGGCTTTGGAAGAACTCAAAAGACAATTCAAAAAAACAGTTAAAAGAGGATGAAGAAAATTGGGAAAAAACATTAAAAATCAAAATAGGTCATCCGGAAACAGAGGCACATGAACTAAAACAAGAAAATAGTATTTTAAAAGCCAAAATTGACAAGCTTGAAAATGAAGCAAAGAAAGTGAAAGATTACCTACAAAGAAAAATAGATTAAAAGGAAAAGGAAGATAAAAAAAACTAGGGGTGAAATTAAGTCTTTAAAAATTAGAATCCAACAACTAGAAGCAAATCACTTCAAAAGACAGCAAGAGTCTATAAAAAAAATCAAAAGAATAAAAAAATTGTGAAAATACGAAACACCTCATTGATAAAATAACAGACCTGGAAAATAGATCCAGGAGAGACAATTTAAGAATTATCCAACTACCAGAAGATCATGACAAAAGCAAAAGCCTGGACATCATACTACAGGAAATTATCCAAGAAAACTACCCTGATATTCTTGAACAAGAGGGTAAACTAGAAACACTTGCAGTAGCAATTAGAGAAGAAAAATAAATTGAAGGTATTAAAATAGGCAAGAGGAGACTAAGCTATCACTCTTTTCAGATGATATGATGGTCTCCTTAAAAAATCCTAGAGAATCAAAAGCTAGTAGAAATAATCAACAATGTTAGCAAAGTTGCAGGCTACAAAATAAATGTACATAAAATCATCAGCATTTGTATATTTCCAACACATCACAGCAGCAAGAGTTAGAAAGAGAAACACCATTTAAAATCACCCTAGACAATATAAAATACTTAGGAATCTATCTACCAAAACAAACACAGGAATTATATGAACCAACTACAAAACACTTTCCAAACAATTAAAACTAGACCTAAACACTTGGAAAAACATTAATTGCTGAAGGGTAGGATCAGCTAACATAAAAAAATGACCATTCTACCCAAATTAATTTGTTTATTTAATGCCATACCTATCAAATTACCAAAAAACTTTTTTACTGAATTTGAAAAAACTATAACAAAGTTCATCTGGAAGGACAAAAGATCAAGAATATCAAGGGAAATAATGAAGAAAAATGTGAAGGAAAGTGGCCTAGCAGTACCAGATATTAAACTCTACTATAAAGCAGGGGTCATCAAAACAATATGGTACTGGCTAAGAGACAGAAGGGAGGATCAAAGAAATAGGGGTAAGTGACCTCAGCAAGCTAGTGTTTGACAAACACAAACAGCCCAACTTTTGGGACAAAAAAACCACTATTTGACAAAAACCGCTGTGAAAATTAGAAAACACTATGGGATAGATTAGGTTTAGATCAACATCTCACACCCTACACCAAGATAAATCCAGAATGGTGAATGACTTGAATATAAAGAAGGAAACTATAAGTAAATGAAGTCAACACAGAATAGTATACTTGTCAGATCTCTGGGAAATGAAAGATTTTAAAACGAAATAAGAGTTAGAAAAAATTACAAAATGTAAAATAAATAATTTTGATTATATTAAATTAAAAAGTTTTGTACAAACAAAAACAATGCAACCAAAATCAGAAGGGAAACAACAAACTAGGAAAAAACTTTATAACAAAAAACTCTGACAGAGGTCTAATTACTCAAATATACAAGGAGCTAAATCAATTGTATAAAAAATCAAGCCATTCCCCAGTTGATAAATGGATATGAGATATGAATAGGCAATTTTCAGATAAGGAAATAAAAACTATCAATAAGCACATGAGAGAGTGTTCTAAATGTCTAATAATTAGAGAAATGTAAATCAAAACAACTCTGAGGTACCACCTCACACCTAGAAGATTGGCTAAAATGATAGCAGGGGAGAGTAATGAATGTTGGAGGGGATGTGGCCAAATTGGGACATTAATGCATTGCTGGTGGAGTTGTGAACTGATCCAGCCATTCTGGATGGCAATTTGGAACTATACCAAAAGAGCACTAAAAGACTGCCTGCCCTTTGATCCAGCCTTAGCATTGCTGGGTTTGTACCCCAAAGAGATCATAGATAAAAAGACTTGTACAAAAATATTTATAGCTGGACTTTTTGTAGTAGCAAAAAAAGGAAAAGAAAGGGATGCCCTTCAATTGGGGAATGGCTGAACAAATTGTGGTATATGATGGTGATGGAATACTATTGTGCTCAAAGGAATAATAAACTGGAGGAATTCCATGTGAACTGGAATGACCTCCAGCAATTGATGCAGAGTGAAAGGAGCAGAGCCAGAAGAATGCTGTACACAGAGACTGATACACTGTGGTAAAATAGAATGTAATTGACTTCTGTACTAGCAGCAATGCAATGACCCTGGATAATTCTGAGGGATTTATGGAAAAGAATGCTGTCCACATTTAGAGGAAGAACTACAGGAGTGTAAACACAGAAGAAAAACAACTGCTTGAACACATGGGTTGATGTGGACATGATTGGGGATGTAGGCTCAAAACAACCACACCAATGCAACTATCAGTTATATGGAAATAGGTCTTGATCGATGAGACATGATAAAACCAGTGGAAATGCATGTTGGCTATGGGGGAGGGGGTGTAGGGTGGTGCAGGTGGAAGTAAGAACGTGAATCATGTAACCATGGAAATTTTTTCTAAAAAATAAAGTAAAAATAAAATTATTAAAAAAGAGGGTAAAGTAGAGATTGGAAGAATCCACAGATCACTTCCTTCATTAAATCCCCAAATAACAATGTCCAGGAAATTTATAGCCAAATTCAAGTACTTCTAGACCAAGGAAAAGATACTACAAACTGCTAAAAAGAAACAATTCAGATATCATGGAGTCACAATTAAGATAACACAGGACCTGGCTGCATCCACACTGAAGGACTGGAAGGCCTGGAATATGGTATTCTGGAAAGTAAGGGAACTGGGTCTATAACCAAGAATCAACTACCCAGCAAAATTAACTATATTCTTGCGGGGGAAAGTATAGTCATTTAATAAAATAGAAGACTTCTAAGCATTCCTGAACAAAAGACCTGACTTAAACAGAAAATTTGATGCCCAAACACAGAACTCGAGAGCATCACCAAAAGGTAATTAAGAAAGGGAAAAATGTTTTAAGGGACCCAATAGTTTAAAAGGAATTGTATCCCAATAAGAAAATATGATATTGGAATCTTTTAAAAATTGTTATCATTGGGGTAGCTATAAGAAATATACTTAGTGGATACAGTGACAAACTATATAAAGATGATATGTCACAAAATATATAAAAAACTAGGGGTATAAAAGAGGATAATACTAAGAGAAATGGGAAAAGAGATAAAATAGGGTAAATATATAATTTCATAAAGAAGCACATGGGGGTAAGGGGAGAAGGCAAATACAATGGAAGGGTAGAAGAGGTTGGTGATAGGTAATATAGGGCAATGAATATGACAATCTAGGTGAAATAGGTGAATATTTAAAAAAATAAATATTGCTTAGATTAACAAAAGAGGAAATAGAACAATTCCATCTCAGAAAAAGAAATTGAATAGCCCATCAAAGAACTCCCTAAGCAAAAATCCTCAGTGCCAGATGGATTCATATGTGAATTCTATCAAACAATTAAAGAGCAACTAATCACAATACTATACAAATTATTTGACAAAATAAGCAAAGAAGGAGTTTACCAGATTCCTTTTATGACACAAATATGGTACTGATTCCAAAACCAGGCAGACCAAAAACAGAGAAAGAAAACTATAGACCAATCTCCTTAATGAACATAAATGGAAAAATCTTAAATAGAATACTAGCAAAACGACACTAGCAAGTGATCATGAGGACTATTCACTAAGATTAGGTGGGATTTATACCACAAATATACTGTTGGTTTAATATTAGGAAAACCATCCAAATAATTGACCATATCAACAACTAAGCCAACAGAAATCACATTATTATCTCAATAGATATAGAAAAAAGCCTTTGATAAAATACAACACTCATTCCTTTCGAAAACAATAGAAAATATAGGAATAATTGGGCCTTTTCTAAAAATAATAAACAGTACATATTTAAAACCATCAGCAAGCATGATCTACAATGGGGATAATTTAGAAGCCTTCTCAAGATGATCAGAAGTGAAGCAAGGATGCCCATTATCACCTCCATTATTTAACATTGTACTAGAAACACTAGCGGTAGCAGTTAGAGAAGAAAAAGAAATTGAAGGGATTAAAGTAGGCAATGAGGAGACTAAGCTATCACTTTTTGCAGATGATATGATGGTCTACTTGAAGAATCCTGGAGAATCAAAAAAACACTGGTAGAGATAATCAACAATGTTAGCAAAGCTGCAGGATACAAAAATAAAGTCACATAAATCATCATCATTTCTATATATTTCCAACACTATTCATCAGCAAGAGTTAGAAAGAGAAAAACCGTTTAAAATCACCATAAACTATATAAAATATTTAGGAATCTATTTGCCAAGACAAACTTGGGAATTATATGAACACAACTATAAAACAATTTCCATAAAAATCTAATCTAAATAATAGGAAAAACATTAATTGCTGAAGGGTAAGATGAGCTAACAATAAAAATGACAATCCTACCCAAATTAATTTACTTATTCAGTACCATACCTATCAAACTATCAAGAAACTTTTTTATTGAATTAGAAAAAATGAAAACAAAGTTCATTTGAAAGAATTAATGATCAAAAATATCAAAGGAAATAATGAAAAAAATGAGAAGGATGGGGACCTAGCAGTACCAGATCTTAAACTCTACTATAAAGTCATGATCATCAAAACAATATGGTACTGGTTAAGAGACAGAAGGGAGGATCAATGGAATAGAGTAGGAGTAAGTGACCTCAGTAAGCTAGTGTTTGATGAATCCAAATATCCCAGCTTTTGGAACAAGAACCCAATATTTGACAAAAACTGCTGTGAAAATTGGAAAACACTATGGGAGAAATTAGGTTTAGATCAACATCTCACACCCTACATCAAGATAAATTCAGAATGGTGAATGACTTGAATATAAAGAAAGAAACTATAAGTAAATTAAGTGAACACAGAAAAGTATACATTTCAGATATATGAGAAAGAATTAATATCAAGCAAGAGATAGAGAATATTACAAAATGTAAAATGAATAATTTTGATCACATTAAATTAAAAAGGTTTTGTGCAAACAAAACCAATGCAACCAAAATTAGAAGGGAAGCCACACATTGGGAAAAAAATTTATTACAAAAACCTCTGACAAAGGTTTTCTCAAATTTACAAGAAACTAAATGAATTGTACAAAAAAAATCGAGTCATTCCACAATTTACCAAGGGATAGGAATAGGCAATTTTCAGATAAAGAGAAAAAACTATCAATAAACACATGAAAAAATGTTATAAATCTCTCATAATTAGAGAAATAAAAATTAAAACAACTCTAAGGTATCACCTCACACCTAAATATCATCTTAACAGTTTCTGCAGAAATATTATCATAACGGTTACAAAAACTATCCTAACACTAGCAGATTTGCCAATATGACAGCAAAAGAAAATAATAAATGTTGGCGAGGATGTGGCAACATTAAGGCACTAATGCATTGCTGGTGGAGTTGTGAATTGATCCAACCATTCTGGATGGCAATTTGGAACTATGCCCAAGGGGCTTTAAAAGAGTATCTGTCCTTTGAGCCAGCCATACCACTACTGGGTTTATACTCCAAAGAAATCATAACGAAAAAGACTTGTACAAAAATATTTATAGCTATGCTCTTTGTGGTGACAAAAAATTGAAAAATGATGGGATGCCCTTCAATTGGGGAATGGCTGAACAAATTGTGGCATCTGTTGGTGATGGAATACTACTGTGCTCAAAGGAATAATGAACTAGAGGAATTCCATGTGAATTGGAATGACCTCCAGGAATTGATACAGAGTGAAAGTAGCAGAACCAGGAGAACATTATACACATAGACTGATACACTGTGGTACAGTAGAATGTAATGAACTTCTCTACTAGCAGCAATGCAATGATCCAGGACAAGTCTGAGGGACTAATTAGAAATAATGCTATCCACATTCAGAGGAAGAACTCTGGGAGTAGAAACACAGAAGAAAAACAATTGCTTTATAATATGGGTTGATGGGGATATGATTGGGGATATTGACTCTAAACAATCACCCTAGTGTAAATATCAATAATATGGAAATAGGTCTTGATCAATGATACATGTAAAACCCACTGGAATTGTGTGTCAGCTATGGGAAGGCATGGGGCAAGGGGAAGGAAAGAACATGAATCTTGTAACCATGTAAAAATATTCTAAATTAATTAATTAAATAAAAATTTCCAAATTCACCCCCCCCCAAACTTCCTGCCCTTTGATCCAGCCATACCACTGCTGGGGTTGTACCCCCAAAAGATAATAGGAAAAAATATGTGCACAAATATTTATAGCTATACTCTTTGTAGTACCAAAAAAACTGGAAAATGAGGGGGTGTCCACTGATTGGGGAATGGTTGAACAAATTGTGATATCTGATGGTGATGGAATACTATTGGGCTGAAAGGAATAATGAAGAATTCCATATGAACTAGAATGACCTCCAGGAATTCTGGAGGAGTCTACATCCCCAATCATGTCCGCCTAAACCCATGCGATCAAGCAGTTGTTTTTCTTCTGTTTCCACTCCTGTAGTTCTTCTTCTGAATGTGGAGAGCATTCTTTTCCATAAATCCCTCAGAACTGTCCTGGGTCATTGCATTGCTGCTGGTACAGAAGTCCATTACATTCGATTTTACCATAGTATATCAGTCTCTGTGTACAATGTTCTTCTGGCTCTGCTCCTTTCCTTCTACATCAATTCCAGGAGGTCTTTCCAGTTCACATGGAATTCCTCCAGTTTATTATTCCTTTGAGCACAGTAGTATTTCATCACCATCATATACCACAATTTGTTCAGCCATTCCCCAATTGAAGGGCATCCCTTTGTTTTCCATTTTTTTGCTACTACAAAAAGTCCGGCTATAAATATTTTTGTACAAGTCTGTTTATCTATGATCTCTTTGGGGTACAAACCCAACAATGGTATGGTTGGATCAAAGGGCAGGCAGTCTTTTATAGTCCTTTGAGCATAGTTTCAAATTGCCAGCCAGAATGGTTGGATCAGTTCACAGCTCCCCAGCAATGCATTAATGTCCCAGTTTTGCCACATCCCCTCCAACATTCATTACTCTCCCCTTCTTTCATTTTAGCCAATCTGCTAGGTGTGAGGTGATACCTCAGAGTTGTTTTGATTTGCATTTCTTTGATTATTAGAGATTTAGAACACTTTCTCATGTGCTTATTGATACTTTTGATTTCTTTACCTGAAAATTGTCTATTCATGTCTCTTGCCCATATATCAATTGGGGAATGGCTTGATTTTTTATACAATTGATTTAACTCCTTGTATATTTGAGTAATTAGACCCCTGTCAGAGTTTTTTGTTATAAAGATTTTTTTCCCAATTTGTTGTTTCCCTTCAGATTTTGGCTGCATTGTTTTTGTTTATACAAAAGCTTTTCAGCTTAATATAATCAAAACCATTTATTTTACATTTTGTAATTTTCTCTAACTCTTGCTTGGTTTTAAAATATTTTCTTTCCCAGAGATCTGACAGGTAAACTATTCTGTGTTCACTTAACTTATTTATAGTTTCCCTCTTTATATTCAAGTCATTCACCCATTCTGAATTTATCTTGGTGTAGGGTGTGAGATGTTGATCTAAACCTAATTTCTCCCATATTGTTTTCCAAATTTCCCAGCAGTTTTTGTCAAATAGTGGATTCATGTCCCAAAAGTTGGGCTCTTTGGGTTTACCATACACTGTCTTGCTGATGTCATTTACCCCAAGTCTATTCCACTGATCCTCCTTTCTGTCTCTTAGCCAGTACCATACTGTTTTGATGATTGCTGCTTTATAGTATAGTTTAATATCTGGTACTGCTAGGCCACCTTCCTTCACATTTTTTTCATTATTTCCCTTGATATTCTTGATCTTTTGTTATTCCAAATGAAATTTGTTATAGTTTTTCCTAATTCAGTAAAGAAGTTTTTTGGTAGTTTGATAAGTATGGTGCTAAATAGGTAAATTAATTTGGGTACCCAAGGCCATTCTTGAAGATTTTTTCCAAAATTATAAATTGGTTATGAACTGCCCCAATATAAGAACTTCCATACTGACCAAAAGTGTATTGGCAGTTAATCTAGTTTACCACTATGTGGTTATTTATAAAATGGGTATACAAACAGGGTCCTTTCATTATATTGAAATATACTTTTCTTCTCTAATACCTTAATGGATTGATCTCATCAATGACTTTACCTATCTAGATGAAGATAACAAGTTATTCATACCTGCTCATTCTATACAACTGTAATCTCCATTAATGATATCCAACTCAAAAAGAAACTGCAGTTCACTAAATGATACATAAAGATCCCAACTATTTCCATATTGACTTACAAAACTACACTTCAACATTATGTTCTATTGTATTTTTATTTACTTTGTTAAATATTCCTCAATTGTATTTTAATCTGGATCAGATCCCATGGAATATCGTGGGCTTCATTTGACACTTCTACTCTAGATCCTTCCAAGAATTTATCACAAGAAGTCTTCCTAAGGGACCTTCTTCTAGCTCTTTTGCAATTACATTGAAACCACTGGAACACTTGGGTGGGTTTATCAATAATTAGTTATCATTATTATCATTGGCCTTTAACACCTTCCTCTGTAACCTGAAGGCTTCATTTAGCTTGAAATTCCAGGCACAATTTTCAGATGTCTGTCACCTCAAGATGATTTCATATAATTTTAGAAATATAGAGTTAGAAGATATATTTGCCCATGCTCTTACCAGGGTCACCCATGAAAAAAATATAAAACTACCAAAGTAGCAATGAGCCTTTAATGGAGGCAGTAGATTTATATGGGTATCTCTTCTCTGTCCCTCCCTCTCATGTATTTATGTGATATAATTTACCCATTTTACTCCTCTATTCCCATTTATCTTATTAAAATCCTCTTTTTCACTCCTAGTTTTTTTACATATTATCCTAAAAAGCTTACTACCATACCCTCTGTCTATTTATACTTCTAAATGGAATGATAATAATAATAATTTGAAAGAGCTCTAGATATTTTTCCACATGGGAATATAAACAATTTGACCTTATCGAACCCATTAATATTTTTCTTATTTACCATTTTATGCTTCTTTTGAATTTTGTATTTGTACATCACATTTTGTTCAAGTCTGGTCTTTTCTTCAGGAATGCTTGGAAATCTTCCATTTTAGTAAATGACCATACTTTCTCTTGAAAGAATATAGTTGGCTGTAAACCCATTTCTTTTGCCTTCTGGAATAACATGTTCTAAGTCCTATGGTCTTTCAGTGTGAAAGCTGCCAGATCCTGATTAATCCTGACTGGGGCTCCATGATATTTGAATTCTTTTTTGCATGTTTGCGGTATTTTCTCCTGGGCCTGTGAGCTCATGAATTTAGCTATACCAATTTTTGGAGTTGTCATTTGGAGATTTATTGCAGGAAATGATCTGTGGATTCTTTTGATTTCTATTTTACCCTCTTATTCAAGAATATGAGGGCGGTTTTCCTGTATAATTTCTTGTAGTATGATGTCTAGGCTTCTTTTTTGGTTATGACTTTTAGGTAGTCCAATAATTCTTAAATTGTCTCTCTGGGATCTACTTTTTAGGCAAGTTGTTTTTTCATTGAGATATTTCATATTTGTTTCTACTTTTTCATTCTTTTGATTTTGTTTTATTGTTTCTTGACTTCTTGTGAAATTATTAGCTTCTATTTGCCCAATTCTAAATTTTAAAGACTGAATTTCTTCCACAACCTTTGAATCCTCTTTTTCTATTTGGTCCATTCTACTTTTCATGGCTCTGTTTTCTTCTTTGTATTTTGGTGCATCTATTTCCAGTAATTGATCAATTTTGTTTTTTAAACTGTTATTTTCTTTTTGAATTACTTTCATTTCTTTTTTATATTTGTTATATTGAATCTCTGGGAGCTTGAAGTTCATTCAATGATTGACAGATAAGTCAGTTGGATAGAATGTTCCCAGGGAGACATGCGAAAGGCAGGAGGGGGCAGTTGAGAACCCTGAGCAGAAGTTCTGGGTCTTTGTACCTGTGCTGAGGCTAGAGATCGGTGGATCCTGGTCTTGGAGTGAGAGGGTGCAAACATCTCTCTGCAAGCTCTTCCTGTCCTTGATATACCGTTATCAACCTGTACTTGACCACCACCTTGGTGTCTACTGTCCCTAGATATTAGGAGTTTCATCATCTAGCTATCTAGGCTTCCTAGGGCCTGGGAGGGATCTGGGAAGTGGGCAGGAGACAAAGAAGAGGGTGGAAAGGGTGGATATATCTCAACTGTTAAGGCTAAGATCTATAGAAGAAGAAGCTGAAGATTTCCCAGCAGTTTACCTACTCTGGTTTAACCCTGGCCAGGCTGAACCAGAGGGAAGCTAACATTGTTTCTTCATTTGCCAGCAGTTGGGAGTTTCATTAGTAACAATTAAAGTAGGTTTCCTATTACCCAGTCCTTTACTGGGTATCTTTCTTATTAATATATAAAGTTTAAAGTACCTTCCTAAATCAGTTTCAAAACTTGTTTGAAAAGGGAGACAATGCAGTCAGAATATCGTCGTTATCCTAGCTGAAGAGCCCATATCAATATATCAATTAACCACAGGTGGGTCCTGAAGGGATAAACTTCTTTGACCTGAAGGATCCTGCCTGGGCAACTGTTATAAAGGAGAAGTGTCATCTTATTCCTCTCTGTACATCATTTCTACCACCTCAAATAGATACAAGTGACCTCTTTTAATTATAACATATTTTCTTCCCATTTTCTTCACCCTGTCATTTGGTTTTTTAATTAATTTTTGAGTCTTCCAGAGTTTGAGACCAATTCCCTTTTTTTAAAGTTGCTTGTATCTTACCATTCTCTGATAGTTTTGTTTTTTCTTTTTGTCCACTTAGAAATTGTTGATGATTAAGTGTTTCTTTTGCTCTTTGTTCATTTTCCTAGTCTTTTTTTGCCTGTGGACTGGAAATTTTGAAAACTGCTAGCTGATTTTGTTTCCTCTGTTGCTGGCTTGCAAGGATCAGCATTGTAAGCTATTTTGCCCAAGGGCTAAGTCTTCACCTCAGCAGGGCAAGCTTGAAAGTGCCAAGTGCTATGGACTTCTAGGCCTCACTGTGGGCTGATACCAGGGCCTGGGACTTCAAGGGCTAGGTCTGAGGTGCTCTTTTGTTGGTATAGCCTGTGTCCCAGGACCCTGAAATTAGCCTACAATCAGTCACAGAATCTGGTGCAGTAGGTGGGGAGTGGTTGGCCAGCACTCCTCTATGTGCAGTTTTGCTTCTGGTTCCTTCTTATCCCATGAAAATCAACTCTGTCTATTCCTCAAGTTGCATTCAGTGGGAGAGCCCCCTCACTCTGTCCTGCTGTTGGTCTTCGACTCCTGTCATTTTGAGATGCCTTCTAAAGATCAGTTTGGAAGGACAGTCAGAGCAGTTTTGGCTTTCACTGCTACTAAGCTGCCATCTTGACTCTGCCCCACAGTAGATTGATATGGGAAGACACCCAGAAGTCTAAAACCACAGTTTACTGGGACTTCCATTGAATTACAGAAAATGTGGTGCTTTAAAATACTTTTTAGAAAGGGATGGGGTGGGGAACTTGAATTCACTGAAACTTGGGAAAGATGCAATAGCCAAAATCTAAGGCAGTTGGGAGTAGACTAGATGCAATAGCCAGAGGACTGAACAGGTACTTAAGAGTTTTTTCAAATTTAGTCCTTGGGAAAAGGGAAATCCAATTCATTGTTAATTCAACATTTGTTTTTGTTTTAACTTTCTGGGATCAGCCTGTGAATAGTTAATCTGGAGATTCCTCAAAGATAGTGTTGTCACCAGTATATATAAGTCAGGAGAAAATAAAAGTATCCAGCTCTTTAAATTTTGTTGGTCAGGAATAGTGAGTCAAATGCAAAGGTTTTAGGCTTGTGTGAAAAAAAAATCAACTTTACAAACATAATTTCAGAGTGGCTATGCAACCATTCTTATGAAAAAACCTCAGTGGCTATAATGGATGACAAGCTCATCATTAGTTCACAATTTCATATGTAAACCAAGAAGCATAATATAATCTTTGGCTATAGTAAGAGAAGCATAATGTAAATTATGAGGCCAGCGATAATCACTCTGTTCTCTGCTTTGGTCAGATTGCATCTATTCCTGGAGAAGACTTTTTAGAAAGAATATTGATTATTCAAAGAAGAGTACTAGGGATGGTGTAAAATCTCAAGCTGATTCCATATGAGGTTATGGCATGGGCATCATGCCCCCCAAACCCAGGCAAACTGGAAGCAGGGGAATTCTTTTGCTACCTTCTATCATTGTGACTCCTAATCCAAAACATCTGATAACTTCTGTAAGACCCAGAGAGAATTATCATCCATGGATTGTCTTTTAGATGGACAGAGAGATACACTTCCTTGATATTGTCAAGTTGTATCTCAGACATCCATCTGTCCCCTAAACTATGAGTGTCACCCCCTCTGTCTCTAGGCAGACCCAGTCAGATGACCAAACCCACCCCAACCACACTGAATGCCTGAGTGGTTACAACACTAGAGTCACGTCTTCACCATGGCACAGAGTCATGTCTCCATTGTTGTAAAGAGTATAAAATTCCCAGAATTGATGTCATCTGGGGGACAGTTTTTCCATTCATGCTGTCTTCCCAAGGAGCAGCTCCCCATTTTGCTGTTCCACCTTGATATCCTCCTGGCCATATTCAACATTACTTTCTAAATTAATACATTTCTCCTTTTATTTTTAAGCTAAGTTTTGGAGTCTTGCATTCTTGCAAAAAGTACCCTTTCCAAAACCTGGGGGTTCACCTCTAGCATTGCACAACATTTTGGTACCCAAAATGAGGCTCAAACCCACAACCCTGATATTAAGAGTCTCATGCTCTACTGCTCTCATAATTGGATCTTTAATTTAGGGATAATTTCTAGAATTGATGTATGTGGTTTTGGAAAATGACAAATGATTCTGGAATTTTTCTGGAAATTCCCTAGAGAGATTCATGACTGACCTGCCTTAGTTCCTTAAGACAGCCTAGGACCAGGATATGATCCAGCACTGATTGGCATTTATGGTCAAGCTAAACAATTCAACAATCCTGTTCCTTATTTCAGGTTTTGTGATTAAAATGTAATAAATTAATTATTGTCAAAATATGTAAGAATAACTGCTATAATATAGATTCATAGGCTTTAAGGAATCCTTAGAGTGCACAATTGATCAGAAAAACTTGTTTAAGGTATATGGAAAATTTTTAATATGCTGATAATCAGAACTTCTCTCAGCTGAAATGGTTAAGACTTGTCCTTTAAGGCAAAAAGACTTCTGGAATCCAATGGTGATGAAGTACTCTAAGGAGAGAGAAAGACCTAGGATGGTTAGAAGGGCAATCCAGGGCTCAACTTGGATTGGACTTTCCTGACCTTCTAGGCTGCTAATCCTTGAGCGAAACAATAATGGCATGAACCAGTGACAGCCTTGGCTTGTACATGAAGCCACTCATTGTGTCCTTTGGGATGTGAGGAAATATTTTCCCTGTCTCCCTTTTCCTTTGTGACAAATTCCCATAATCAGCACATAATGCAAACTGTAAAATTAAAGTTTCCATTTCACCCAAACAACCTATTAGGTTAATAATTGAAAATTATCAAATTGTCAGGGAACATACTTTGAGAAGTAGGTGAAGTTTATTAATAAGTTACTTGTAGGGGCAGCTGGATAGCTCAATGGATTGAGAGCCAGGCCTAGAGACAGGAGGTCCTAGGTTCAAATCCGGCCTCAGACACTTCCCAGCTGTGTGACCCTGGGCAAGTCACTTGACCCACATTGCCTACCCTTACCAATCTTCCACCTATAAGTCAATACACAGAAGTTAAGGGTTTAAAATTAAAAAAAAATAAGTTACTTGTATCTGCAGCCTTAATTTATTACAACTGAAGTTTGGATCTTGAGCTTGGAAATAAAATCCAAAACTTTCTGGATTTCCTCCAGAATCTGGGGTAAAGAAATTCATCTGTAAAATATTGTTACTCTAGTGTTTATATATGCCATATTATTGTGGACTTTGCAAAAGGATATTCTTTAACAGAAACATCACATACTGTTGTGAGGGTTTATTTAGCAATTAATTAAGTATTAATTACAATACCAACTGCAAAACTCAGGAATCAAATTTCCTAAAGGGATTCATTCCTGTCAGAAGATGATTTCTGAATATGGTGTTTGTTGGCTAAGATACGCAAATGCTAATGTTTAATATCAATTTCTATTGTCTGTTTTATACCTGTTGCCCTAGTCCTGATTTCTACACTTCTGCCTTAGGAACTGACTCTCCACCTTGTGACCTGTCTGTCAATAAGGGGAAACAGTCGCTGTACACATCCTTCAGATCTCCAAGCAGGTCCCCAGCTACTAGGACCCAGTCATTCACTGTGGACACACCCCTAAAGACCCTGTGCCCACAGCCTTTCCTTCCCTTTTATCTTAAGCCCCTCCTTGCTTTAGCCTGACCCATAACTATTCCTTTCCTTACCTTCTGGGTCTTCTCCTATGTTTTAAATCATACATGCCCACCCAGCTGATTCAACTTGGGGAAGCAGTAGTAAGGCAGGTCCCCCTGACTGTATGAAACATCCCCAAAGTGGATAGAATCCCAGTCCTCTAGCTCATGGTCTCAGTGCCTCTGAGCTTACCCAAAACCTGAGGCTTTAAGGAGGTTCGCATCCACTCCAGTTTTGACTACTCCCCTATGGGATATGTGGACCTTGCATTTGTAACCTTGTCACTTCTCTAGTTGCTCCTAGGGTAAAAGCACTCATAGGAGTCACTCAGATGCCACTGCAACCTATTGTAATATGTTTTCTGCTATGCAAAATGGAGGGCAGAATGATTGTCATATAGCAGTTTGGAATTTGGAATGAACCAAAGGATGGCATGAGCCAGAATGAAAAAGCAGTTACTGGAGAGAGTATTTAAGGAGCTGGAGACTGGAAGACAGGGTCTCATTCTGGAGAGGGATTTCGGTGGAGGTTGTGGTGGAGTAGGCCAAATCAATTCAGGTTGCCAGCAGCCATTACTGATCAATACCTTAATTCCATTCTTGTGTGAAGCAATATTATATACCCTAATCATTTATCATCTAAGAAGAAGCACCCTTTAATATCATCCAACAGTCTGATTCAGGTGCAAGAAGAGAAGATAAACATCTAAACTGCTATTCTCAATTCCTGTTATCTTCAAGCTAATAACAACCAGTCATTTATAGCGTTAGCCAAGTTTTCCTTTTACCTCTTACCTTCAGTTCCTCGTTTGCCTTTCCATAAGTTGTTATCATTAAACCCTGAAACTCACTTAGGTGGATGCCATTCTTATCCTAAGGTTCACCATCATAACCTTAAATATTTGAAGGAAGAGGGATTATTCAATCTTAAATTAAGCCATAGTCAATTTAGCATTATCTGTATTATAGGCCAGGACAAGGTGATAGAAGAACTATGAATACAAACTATAGCCTATCCATTAATCTACTTAGTCCTGGGAAACTGTTATATTGGAGTTGGGTGCAGCTGCTTCATCTTGATTCACCTGAGGGGTTCTGAGTATTCACCTTCACAACTCAAGGGTGGCACTTAAGGATTTCCTTAGCCACTCAGCTTCAACTCCCATTACCATCAGGGAGTGAGGGGTACATATCCTGGCTGTATCCCTGCAGCAGCATCCACCTATTTATCAGTCACTACAGTGCCATAACACTATGCAGCCTTTCCAGCCTGAACCCCTGGATGATGCTTACAACCTGTACTCATATCACTCTCCTGAGGATAGGCAGGGGCAGCTCTACAACCTGAAGAAGCTACAGAAGACTGAGACCTTAGCCCCTGTTCCCTTAGATATTTGGAGAGGGGGGAGATGGCATGGGCATCATACCCTCCAAATCCAGGCAAACTATAAGCAGGAAATTCCTTTACTGCCTTCTATCATTGTGACTCTTAATCCAAAATATCTGATAACTCCTATAAGGCTCAGAGAGAATTATCCTCTGTAAGGGGGAAAAAAGGGCTTTTTTGGGGGGGTTCAATATATTAAAAGATGGTTGCCAGAGGACTGAACTATTATCAATCCTCAATTAAGAATAATCTCAAGTCAAAATTGACTTTTATGGAAGTTTATTTACATGAGAGAAGAGAGAGAGGAAGTAAGGAAATAAGAATCTATCCCACTAATTAATCCAGTTAGATCTTAACCCTCAGCCGAGGGTTAAAGGGCCTGAGGCCCAGAGGTGAATGGAGCAAACTTCATTCACAGTCTATAAAAGAAGGTTCCTAATAGAAGTTCAGGAAGATTCAGTTTTTAAACTCACCACATGGAACAGTCTCAGTCATGAACCAGCAAAGCTCCCTCAGGTGGCCTTCACAAAACCAGAAGACCTCTCACTCACTCAACTCCCTCTTTTAAAGGGGTCATGTATGCATCACTTCCAGTGCCTTCCCCTAGCCTGTGTGTCCAATCACAATAGATGATTCTCATAGACTGCCCAGGGGGCGGATCAGTTGATTCTGAGTTGTCATTCACTCTAGCACATGCAGGTTAGGACCTCCCAAGATTAGAGGTACTGTCACCTTTGATGATTAAATCTAAAGATGGGCAGTGTAGACACACCTCCTTGATATCATCAAGTTGTATCTCAGACATCCATCTGTCCCCTAAACTATGAGTGTCACCCCCTATGTCTCTAGGCAGACCTAGTCAGATGACCACCCCTCATCCCCCAAATGCCTGAGTGTTTACCATGCTAGAGTCAAATCTTCACCATGGCATAGAGTCATGTCTCCACTGTTGTAAAGAGTATAAAATCCCCAGAACTGATGTCATCTGGGGACAGTTTTTCCATCCATGTTGTAACTTTTCCATCCATCCAATAACATTTTCTTTTTTCTTTTTTCTTTTTTTTAATTTTTAAGCTAAGTTTTGGAGTCTTCTATTCTTGCAAAAGGTACTCTTCCTGAATCCTGGGAGTTCACCTCTAGCACCCCACAACAGTTATATTGAAGGAACTGGGGATGTTTAGCTTATAAAAGAGAAAAATTATGGGGGGAAGGCTAATTATCCTCATATATGTGAAAAACATAGAGAAGGTAGATTATATGTGTTCTTTTAGGCTCCATAAGGTAGAACTTAGAGCAATGGTTAGATGCCAGGAAAAATATTTTCCTGATAATTAGCATTACCCAAGTATAATGGGCTGTCATGGGAGATATCACTTGAAGTCTTTAAACAAAAGCTGAATTACTACTTGTCAAGATTTCTTTTTCAGTCCTCATCATCTCTTTCATTATTAATCTGTCATGGAATTAAATCAGAAATCAGTGGTATCCTCCCTTGCTTGTAAATAGTAGGTGCTTGATAAATGCTCATTGAGGGATTCTTCACTTCTTTGAAAATTGAATTGTTTGTCCATGTCCAGCCCCTAGATTCATGATTTCTCCCAATGATCATCAACATTAGTCTAGCAATTTTATCTCAAAGTTACATCTGTTCTCTAGGATGTACTCTTCTGGATCAAATGAATTCATTGAGAGCAGTGAGGTATTCTCATACCATGCCAAATATCCTGTTTTCAAATTCCCTATTAATCCTCTACTTAACCCCAAGTTTGCAGACAATTCTCAGTGATAGAGAATGATAAAACAAGATAGCAATTATGTAGTTCTGCCTTCTCCCTTGTCTGTCATACTATCAATCATCCCAAGCAAGAGCTATATCCTTATCTTGGTCTCTATTTTGTGTAGTGGCTAAAGAGTTAACTTCTAAAGACTGAAAAATTTATTTTCACTTCCTATTTCTGGCATATTTTGGGTATGTCAATTAATTTCTCAGTGTTCTAGGCAATTCTCTAAGACTACTAATTGAGGAAAAGGTACTAACCTTTACTGGAAAATGGTTTTCTTCACTTAGGAGTTTACCTTACCTCTGAAATCGATGGTCCAGGCCTTATTAATTATTAGGCATAAATGCCACTTCCAGGTGAGATCCAGTGAACTGTTCCTTAAAAGATAAGTACACGTCTCCACGGGCATTTGTGAAGAAACCAAAATTTAAAAATTATCATGAACTTAACAATCAACAAAACAAACATTTCAGTATATGGAGAACAAAAAGAAGTGGATTTTGTATGAAATTGAACTGTACCAGGTAGCTTTGTAAGAGAGCAGAAGATATTACATTTAACTTACAAAAGTGCTACATTTGTGCCTCTTTTTGGAATGTTTTTCTCCTTGTATTTTAAGATATTCTATTGAAAAGCAACAAATTTAGAAGAAGTGATAGATTCCAAGAGTAGAATCTGTTATAACATAGAGGAGATGCAATATATTGTCCTGTGGGGAGTATATTTCTACCAATGCAAGGGAGCTGATAGTCTACTAAATGGGTTTTTGTTATTTTCCATTGGAAACTCTTATCTCAGCTATGGAAAAGACTCGTTACTTTTTGAGTCAGAAAGTTCTTGAAGTACATCTCTAGAGATGATTCATTCTTTTGTGACTTTAAATGGTATTCTGAGACAGTTGTGGTTTTTACAGAGAAGAAAAGATGGGGGTAAATTATTGTAGAGAGGATTATTGTATCCTATGAACAGAAAAAAATCACTTTCTCAATAGATTGCCAAGTAAAGTCCCTTAAATATAGTCATGGTTAAGAAAGTCAAGTTGGTGTGTCTTTAGGTAAGGCAGTTAACCACTGGGAGGCACATGTTCTGTATCTGAATAGGACTTACTTCTGAGCTATCCCCCATGCACTTAGCTGAGTCCTAACAGAGTGGCTGCTCCACTCAAGTTATAGGTGCCTTGTGGGTTGGATTCTGAGTATCATAGGTCAGTAGCCCCCTAGTGTACTTTCCCTTTACAAACAGCCAGTAGATTCAATTAACTCTTTTTTAAAAAATAATTTTTATTTTTTAGAAAATTATCATGGTTACATGATTCATGTTCTTACTTTCCACTTCACCGCCTCAAATCCTCCCCCCCCCCAATAGCCAACGCGCATTTCCACTGGTTTTAACATGTGTCATCGATCAAGGTTTATTTCCAAATTGTTGATAGTTGCATTGGTGTGGTAGTTTCGAGTCTACATCCCCAATCATGTCCTCTTCAACCCATGTGTTCAAGCAGTTGCTTTTCTTCTGTGTTTCCTCTCCTGGAGTTTTTCCTCTGAATGTGTGAGGTGATACCTCTGAAAAAGATGGATACCAGGGATGTTAAAATATAAAATCTAAATGGTTGTGGGTACACACACTGGGTTGAAGGAGAGACAGGACCAGGATGGGAAGACCAGAGTTTACTGCTAAGCTAGTATTTATTGTTAACTGTCAGAATGGCAGTTGGCCCAGCTCTCCCTAGGCCAGAGTCTATGGAACCAGCAGGCAAGGTAAAAGGTTTTAACAGTTTTAATTATGTTTAACTAAGTAAAGGTGGGATAGGGGATTCTACACTTAATGCCCTAAAGGGCAAAACACAGGGGCAAGGGGAGGGCTTGTCTACACTAACTCTAATTGACCTAGGCCAGGCAAGGCTCAAAGAAGCAGTAATGGAGTCTCTGGGATGCTGCTTCAAACCTGGTTCCAGCCAGGTTTGACCAGCACAGCTAAAGGGCTGAGGGTGGCTTTGGGGTTCTCATGGCTATCCACAGATGATCACAGGATGCCAAAAGCCAAGGTAGTCCAAGGTATTCAAGTAGAGAGAGTGTGCTTGAGATGCTGTCCACCAGATCCCAAACTCCTCCTCCACTTGGTGCTGCTCTGTAGTTCTTGTCCACTTGCTAGATGCCACCACCACTCAGGATCCCAGGGAAATCAGGATTGTTATAGGGGATTAGGAAGGATGTTATCAGGGACTTGCTAGGGAGGTAATATGGTAATTAGGTAGGATGTAATAAGGAGATGCAGGATATAATATGAGGCTGAAGCTAGGGGTAATAACTGGTAGGATCAGGGAACAAGACAAAGCAAGGGATCCAAGGCTGAAGGTATTCAAGTGAATATACTAGGAAATAGGGAAGTTAAGGCAATATAGTGGATAAGGAAGGTTCAATGATGAAGGACGGCAGCTTTGGTGATAGAAGAAATAAGGGAATGTCTGAGTTCAGGGAGTATAACACTGAGGTAACAAGGAATACCAGGGAGAGGATGAACCAACTAAACAGGCAAACAGCAGCAGGGCATACAGACTAGAACTTAGGCTAAAGACAAACACTGAAGGGAAATAGATTGATTGAAATTAACTACAGGCTTTAGTTAATATCACAGGAAGGGACTTGTTTTGATTTTGCACTTCCTTCAAGATGGATACCCAGGTTTCCCTCAAACCCAGAGTATGTTGATTCTATTCCTCTTCTTCCCTTTCTTACTAATTAACTAATGAAGTAACCAAAAGGTCTGTTTTAAACACAAAGGGGTTTATTGTCTTCTCAGGTTAGATTGTCAGGGTAAAAGGATTAAGGAAGCCCTAACAGCTGCTTAGAGAAACCTCAGGTGGGGGGAGGGAAGCAGGAATGGAGCCTGAGAAAGGTTCTGCCTTTACTCAGCTCTCAAGGTGATTTTGAAATCAAAAGGGATTAGGATGATTGCTTCAAAACCTCTCTAGATAAATTACTGCAAGGGTAGAGCTAAACTCTCACAGATTTGAACTAACTCTCTGATTCACTCTCCTTATTCACTCCTCTCAGACATTTAGGTAAGGGAAATTAAGGTAGGAAAATGAGGTAGGGTATGGAGATTCAAAGGTTTTATCTAAATTAACAAATCTCAAAAAAACACTCCAAAGCTAGGCTATGTTTTAAATCTCAAGAAGGAGAAGAAGCAGCTCAGCTGGACCCTGCTTTCCTCCATGAGTTCCCAGGTCCAACTGAAACTTTTTCCCAAGATTCTAAACTCCTAACTGACATTAGAACTCAGCCAAAGCCTGCAAAACTGTTATGTCCTTCATCTCTGTACTACAGGATGCAAGTCTGAGATCTCCCAGGGCTAGCAACAGTTTGTGCCAACCACTAATAGAGTCTCTCTCAGGGCACAAGCCACTCCCTGCTCCTTCATTCCATCTTGGAATGCTCCAGCTCCAGCCTTTCCTGCTAGGTCCATACTTAATACTTAATTAATTACTAACTAATCTTCCTCACAACATACCTCAGCATTGTTTTGATTTGCATTTCTCTAATTATTAGAGATTTAGAACACTTTCTCATGTGCTTATTGATACTTTTGATTTCTTTAACTGAAAATTGCCTATTCATGTCCCTTGCCCATTTATCAATTGGGGATGGCTTGATTTTTTTATACAATTGATTTAACTCCTTGTATATTTGAATAATTAGACCCCTGTCAGAGTTTTTTGTTATAAAGATTTTTCTCAATTTGTTGTTTCCCTTCTGATTTTGGCTGCATGGTTTTTGTTTGTAAAAAAGCTCATTTATATAATCAAACTCATTTATTTTACATTTTGTAATTTTCTCTAACTCTTGCTTGGTTTAAAATCTTTACTTTCCCATAGATCTGACAAGTATACTATTCTGTGTTTACTTAATTTATTTATAGTTTCTCTCTTTATATTCAGGTCATTCACCGATTCTGAATTTATCTTGGTGTAGGATGTGAGATGTTGTTCTAAACCTAATCTCTCCCATATGGTTTTCCAATTCTCCCCGCAGTCTGTATCAAATAGTGGATTTTTGTCCCCAAAGTTGGGCTCTTTGGGTTTATCATACATTGTCTTGCTGATGTCACTTACTCCAAGTCTATTCCACTGATCTTCCCTTCTGTGTTTGATGACCGCTGCTTTATAGTATAGTTTAATATCTGGTAATGCTAGGCCACCTTCCTTCACATTCTTTTTTCATTATTTCCCTTGATATTCTTGATCTTTTTTTTATTCCAAATGAACTTAGTTATAGTTTTTTCTAATTCAGTAAAGAAGTTTTTTGGTAGTTTGATAGGTATGGTGCTAAATAGGTAAATTAATTTGGGTAGAATGGTCATTTTTATTATGTTAGCTTGTCCTATCCATGAGCAATCAATGTTTTTCCAATTGTTTAGATCTAGTTTTAATTGTTTGGAAAGTGTTTTGTAGTTGTGTTCCTATAATTCCTGTGTTTGTTTTGGCAGATAGATTCCTAAGTATTTCATATTGTCTAGGGTGATTTTAAATGGTGTTTCTCTTTCTACTTCTTGTTGCTGTGAAGTGTTGGAAATTTATAGAAATGCTGATGATTTATGTGCATTTATTTTGTATCCTGCAACTTTGCTAAAGTTGTTGATTATTTCTACAAGCTTCTTAGTTGATTCTCTAGGATTTTTTAAGTAGACCATCATATCATCTACAAAGAGTGATAGCTTAGTCTCCTCATTGCCTATTTTAATGCCTTCAATTTCTTTTTCTTCTCTAATTGCTACTGCTAGTGTTTCTAGTACAATGTTAAATAATAGAGGTGATAATGGGCATCCTTGTTTCACGCCTAATCTTACTGTGAAGGCTTCTAATTTATCCCCATTGCATATGATGCTTGTTGATGGTTTTAGATATATACTGTTTATTATTTTTAGGAAAGGTCCTTCTATTACTATACTTTCCAGGTTTTCAATAGGAATGGGTGCTAAATTTTGTCAAAGGCTTTTATGAGATAATCATGTGATTTTTGTTTGTTATCTTGTTGATATGGTCAATTATGTGGATGGTTTTCCTAATGTTGAACAATCCTTGCATTCCTGGTATAAATCCCACCTGATCATGGTGGATAATCTTGATCACTTGCTGGAGTGTTTATGCTAGTATTCTATTTAAGATTTTTGCATCTATGCTCATTAGGGAGATTGGTCTATAGTTTTCTTTCTCTGTTTTTGATCTCCCTGGCTTTGGAATCAGTACCATATTAGTGTCATAAAAGGAACTTGGTAGGACTCTTTCTTTGCTTATTATATCAAATAATTTGTATAGTATTGGGATTAGTTGTTCTTTGAATGTTTGATAGAATTCACTTGTGAAACCATCAGGCCCTAGCAATTTTTTCTTAGGGAGTTCTTTGATAGCTTGTTCAATTTCTTTTTCGGATATGGGATTGTTTAGGTATTCTATTTCTTCTTCTGTTAATCTAGGCAATTTATATTTTTGTAAATATTCATCCATATCACCTAGATTGCTATATTTATTGCTATATAATTGGGCAAAATAGTTTCTAATGATTGTCTTAATTTCCTCTTCATTAGAGGTGAGTTCTCCCTTTTCATCTTTGATACTGTTAATTTGGTTTTCTTCTTTCCTTTTTTTTATTAGATTGACCAGTACTTTGTCTATTTTATCTGTTTTTTCAAAATACCAGCTTCTATCTTATTTATTAATTCAATAGTTCTTTTACTTTTTATTTTACTAATTTCTCCCTTGATTTTTAGTATTTCTAATTTAGTTTTCATCTGGGGATTTTTAATTTGCTTGCTTTCTAGTTTTTTAAATTGCATGCCTAATTCATTAATCTCTGCCCTCCCTAATTGAGCTCTGCTAGTTAATATATGCACCCCAGGATATAAATTTCCCCCTGAGTACTCCTTTAGCTGCATCACACAAAGTTTGGTAGGATGTCTCATCATTGTCATTCTCTTCAATTAAATTGTTGATTGTTTCTATGATTTCTTCTTTGACTGATTTTGGAGAATCATATTATTTAATTTCCAATTGGTTTTTGATTTGCCTGTCCAGGTGCCCTTACTAATTATTATTTTTATTGCATTATGATCTGAGAAAGTTACATTCATTATTTCTGCTCTTTTGCATTTATTTGCAATGTTTCTATGCCCTATTACACGATCAATCTTTGTGAATGTACCATGTGCAGCTGAAAAGAAGGTGTATTCCTTTATGTCCCTATTTATTTTTCTCCACATATCTATTAAATCTAATTTTTCTAGGACTTCATTAACCTCTCTTATCTCTTTCTTCTTATTTTTTTGGTTTGATTTATCTACATGTGAAAGAGGAATATTTAGATCTCCCACTAGTATGGTTTTACTATCTATTTCCTTCTTGAGCTCTGCTAGTTTCTCTTTTAGGAATTTGGATGCTATGCCATTTTGTCATACATATTGAGAACTGTTATTTCCTCATTGTCTATACTACCTTTTATCAGGATGCAATAGCCTTCCCTTTCTTTTTTAATCATATCTATTTTTACTTTGGCTCTGTCAGAAATCATGATCGTCACTCCTGCTTTCTTTTTCTCATTCAAAGTCCAAAATATTTTGCTCCAGCCCTTTACCTTAAATCTGTGTATGTCCACCCACTTCATATGTGTTTCTCATAGACAACATATGGATGGATTTTGGTTTCTAATTCACTCTGTTATTTGCTTCTGTTTTATGGGTGAGTTCATCCCATTCACATTCAGAGTTATAATTATCAGTTGTGTATTCCCCAACATTTTGGTATCCTCTCCTGGTTCTACCCCTTCTTCTTAGGCTATTTCCTTTTAAACCAGTGATTTGTTTTAAAGCAGTAACCCTTGTCTCCTCCCTTGATTTACTATCCTTTCTACCCCCTCCCTTATTATTCCCCTCTTTTTATTTTTAAGGTCTAATGAATTCCCTCCCCCTTCTCCTCCCCTCCCTTTTTTGACCTCCCCACTCCCCTGCTCTCCTTGGTTTATCCCTTCTGACTTTCTCAGTAGGGTTAGATAGAGTTTTATATCCCAATGGATAATATAGCTACTCTTTCCTCTCAGGGTTAATTACACTGAGTGTAAGGTTTAAATATTACCTCTCAATGCTCTCTTCCTCTCCTTCTTATAATAGTATTCATCCCCTCCCCTTCCCATGCCCTCTTTGTGTGTAATAGAATATCCTATTTTTCTTATTCATTCAAGTTTCTCTTGGTGCCATCTACTATTCAACCCCCTTTTTCTCACCCACCCCCATATCATCTTAGACCATTTAGTACTACAACCTCTTCCTTTGAATAATTCTTCTAATTACTATAATAGTGGATACTATAATAGTGAATAGAGTTAACTACAGAGAATTACACATAACATTTCTCCATATAGGAATACAAATAATTAGATCTTATTGAAGGCCTCAAAGAGGCAAATTTAAAAATAAGATTTTTCTTTCTTTCCCCTGTTTCTTATTTACCTTTTCATGTTTTTCTTGGTTTTTGTGGTTGGATATCGAACTTTCCATTTAGTCCTGGTCTTTTCTGTGCAAATACTAGGAAATCTTCCATCTTGTTGAATGCCCATACTTTCCCCTGGAAGTATATAGTCAGTTTTGATGGGTAGGTGATCCTTGGTTGTAGACCCAGTTCTCTTGCCTTTCTGAATATCATATTCCAAGCCTTGCGGTTGTGTAGTGTGGATGCTGCCAGATCCTGTGTGATCCTGATTTGTGCTCCTTGATATCTGAATTGTCTCTTTCTGGCTTCTTGTAAATTTTTTTCTTTTACTTGGAAGCTCTTGAATTTGGCTATTATATTCCTGGGGGTTGTCTTTTCAGGGTTTAATGTAGAGGGTGATCTATGTATCCTTTCAATGTCTATATTGCCCTCTTGTAGAACTTCAGGGTAGTGTTGCTGAATAATTTCTTTTAGTATGGAGTCCAAATTTCTATTAATTTCTGATTTTTCAGGAAGACCAATGATTCTCAAATTGTCTCTTCTAGACCTGTTTTCTTGATTTGTCAATTTCTCATTGAGATATTTCATGTTTCCTTCTATTTTATCAGTCTTTTGACTTTGATTTCTTTGTTCTGTTCTTGCTGTCTTGAGAGATCATTGACTTCAACTTACCCAATTCTTGTCTTTAGAGACTGGTTTTCTGCTATAATCTTTTGATTTTCCTTTTTGATTTGGTCTATCCTGTTTTCCAGCTGTTTGATTTTAGTCTCCAATTTGCTCATCAATTCTTTTGATTTGGGGGCATCTTTTTTGAATTGCCCAATTCTAGCTTTTAGAAATTGTTTTTTGGCTATAATCTTTTGGTTTTTCTTTTCAATCTGGTCTGTTTGGTTCTTCAAGGCTTCTAGCTGGTCATTTCTGGTCTTCAATTTGCTTATCAATTCATTTTATTTCTGAGCCTCACTTTCCAATTGTGAAATTCTGCCTTTTAAACTGTTATTTTCTTGCCAGATCCCTTCCATCTTTCTCATAATCTCAGATTTGAATTCTTCAAGAGCTTGTGACCAGTTTTCATTTTTTGGGGAAGGTTTGGATATGGTTACTTGTTTGTTCTCCTCTGCTGTTTGCTTTGTTGTCTTGATTTTTTCTGTGTAAAAGTTGTCGTGTTAAAGATTTCTTTTTGATCTTTCTCTTCTGAGGTTCTTGTGTCTGGCTTGCCATTGTTATCCCAGTGCCCTCTCAGCTTTATCCTCAAGCCCATGGTCTGTCTTCATTCTTTAGTCTCCTGAGGTCTCAGGTCTAGCCTTTTGGTGGTCCCCTTGCTTGTTCCTCTGCCTGAAGCTCCTTTGTTTCAGGGTGCTGCTTCCGCAGTCATGCACCCCTCTGCACTGGGTCCCCACCCAAGGTCCACGCCTGTGCTCAGAATCTGAGTCTGCACCTGCGTCCATGCCTGTGCTGAAGGTCTGTGTTCAAAGTCTGTGCTTTAGCAAAGCAAAGTCCTTAGCTTCTTGGGGTCTTAAGTCTTGTTGCTCTCAGGAGCAGGCCCTGGTGATCCCAGGTGGCAGCCAAGGACTTAATGGATACCCCAAACTTGCTCTAACTCTTGTGAGCTGGCTTTGGCCCTGTAGGTGGTGTTTGGGGGAAAAGGGGTTGTTCAGCTCACATTTTAGTGAGAGCTATTTAACCCCCTTATAGCATGGAAATGCCCCAATCCCACGTACTTTCAATGCTGCGCCCTGTCGTGGGGTCCCTTCATTTGTCTGGGTTTGTTTTTATGTCCTCTTGAGGAGTCCTATATGTGTGGGTTAGGAGAGGTTAAGCAGCTGCTTTTTACTCTGCCACCATCTTAACCCGGAAGATCTCCCAATTAACTTTTAGCAAAGGCTTATACTAAGATGGCATAACAAAAATAGTCCCTAAAAATCTGCATAAAACCAGGGCACACTTTACCACAACTACACAGAGGAAGAGATAGTTCAAGTAATATAGTACTAGTGAGGTACACTTGTCAGACAGATGTGGCAAGGGCAATTTCTAACTCCTAGGACTAAAGGGTCTAATCTAGAACCTTTCTTCAGAGTCCTCAATTAGCTCCTCTTGAATGCAATATCTTTGCTGGGTGGGCAGCTGAGTCTCCAAGTTCTTTCCCTCTACAGATTAACTCTTGTTTGCAGAACTATCTCTTGAAGACCTGGCCAGATTTCTTCCCAGCTCCTTACTAGGAACCTCAGAGCTACTTCCTGTATCAAATGTCTGCCTTTCTTTGAGCATATCTGTTTGGAATGTCTGTCTCTGCTTCCTCAGTTATGCCTCAAATTCTCTCAAATCTATGAATACTCAAACTATAAAATGGAGTGTCTTCCTCTGGACAAGCTGCCACTAGGCATCAGTCAATGTGGCTGGGAATGAAAGAGATGAGAAAAAATCCTTTCCTTTCTTCCACTGTCCCTTCATGTTCTCCTTCACATATCACTATATTCCCTTAAACTAACAAACAGACCACTTTTAAGGGTCACTCTGGAGAATACCCATTTTGTTTCAACTATAAGAATTGTTTCTTCTGCTTCACTCAGAGAAAAGTATTTACCACACAAATGGACAAAGGCATATATGCATCTTTACCCTTAGTTTAATACTTTGTTAACACCTCTCAATTACATTCTGTGTTTTCTGGGCTGACAACTCCCCTTCTTCCATAAAATAAAGCAGTTATATTTACAAGAGGATCCTTAAGGTTCTTTTCATATATAAATTCATTGATACTATTAACCCAAGGTATCATGGAAATAAGTGGATAGTGAGCAGTGAGGCTGGTTGAGCACAGACAGAGAAGTATGAAAGAGATGAGACTGATTCTGGATTTGAAGAATTAGGAGAAAGACAATATAATGAAAAAAATCAGTATCAAAGTTTGAATAAAAAATAGGAAAGGAAAATTCATATGTGGTATAACAACAGCAATGTTCATATTTTAAATAGTGGAAATTCTATGGTTTCAGCATTTTGCATTTCTGATTAAGTGATGAGCTTAAAAAATTTTTTTTTGTTTTTCTTGGTTTGGGGTTGAAGAAGCAGGCTCATTATTTTCATTCTCACTGGCTGTTAGACATGGCACAGGTTCAGATAGACTAAGTTGAGGTAATGAACCAGACAGAGTAAATGGAAAACTTTCTATACACTTGGGAACAAGTCATCAGTTTCATATCTTTTCTGAATGCTGTATTCTCTTAAAAAGAAAGTATATGCAAGTTTGTCTTTTTTTTTATTCAAGGAAACCTAAGGTGCACTTTGAGGACTCATTCATCAAAATCTATTGAACACATATGCCCCAAATAGCTGTTAAGATGTCATTGCTCAATAAACCCACATAAATCATTAGTATTTCTATATATTATTGACAAAACCCAGCAGGAAGAGATGAAAAGAGAAATTTCATTTAAAATAACTGCAGACATTATAAAATACTTGGGAGTGTAGGCAAGACAAACTTAGTGACTAAATAAAGGCAGATATAAAAAACTGGAGGAATATTCATTGCTCATGGGTAGGCTGAGTCAATATAACAAAAATGGCAATTCTACCTAAATTTACATATTTGATACCTGTTATATAGAGATTGCAGCATGGAATCCCTGCAAAATACAGGGTCAGCCTCACCCAGAATTCCAGGGGACCCCCTCTGGAGAACTTTGGGTGAGGGGACAGTTGAGAAGGGTTGAGACAGTTGCTTTCTGGGGGTGGAGGTGAGCAGAAGAGACTGCTTACTGCTCCTGACTTGGGGGGCTCACCTGAGTGGCCATTGTGGCTAAGCCATTGTGGTTTCTATTCAGGAATTATTCTGCTTAGTAGGGTTGGTCCTTACCAACATCAATACAACAATTATTTAGTGATTTAATGATTAGAAATATTCACTATCAATGAGAGAGCCAGTCTAGTCAAGTTCCCTTCACCCCCTCCTATGGGGGGGAAGGGCAGCTTCAACCTAACAGATCAGGGTTACCCTTTCCTTATTTAAACCTAATTACCCCCTCTTGCTTTTCCTTTTCCTTCTTAATATAAGCTTTACCTACAATATCTGTGCCTGGTAATTATCATAGTGATCACCTAGCTTGAATCCTCTCAGCTGCCAGTTTTAAGAAGATCAGATCCATCTCAGTCCTCAAAATTTAGATAACTAGCTTCTACTTATTCCTCTATCAGACCTGTGGGGAATATAAGTTAAAGAAAGGGAACATCACTGAAGTTCAGCTTCAACAGAAACTTACCAGAAGTACCTCAGTCAGTCTCCATTATCCCAACTGAAAATCAACTGCTTGGGGGGAGGGGTTTGAGAGCCAGGAGTGTCTAACCCCCTCCTTTCTCACTGAAGCCTGTCAGTCAGTGTCTGTGTAAAGAAGTGACTTGAAGGTTACTGGCCCTGGCATAATTATCTGCTTTCCCAAAATATCTGTTATTTATCAGCATAACATACCATATCAATTGAATTATTAAACAATTATTTCATAAAGCTAGAAAAACTAATAACAAAATTCATCTGGAAGAACAAAATGCCAAGAAGGCAGCCTAGCAGTTACAGATTTCAAAATATATTAAAAAGTAATAATCAAAATAATCTGGTATTGGCTGAGAAACAGAGTGGTAGATCAATGGAATAGATTAGGTACAAAAGACACAGCAGTAAATGATCATAGTAATATAGTGTTTGATAAACCCAAACATCTAAGTTTTGTGAGCAAGACTCACCACGTGACAAAAATTCCTGTGAAAACTAGAAAGCAGTTTGGCAGAAACTAGGCATAGACCATCATCTCACACTATATGTAAGATAAGGTTAAAATGATTTAGAACTAAAGAGTGAGTTCATAAGCAAATTATGAGATCATGGAAATTTTTACCTGTCAGATCTATGGATAAGGGAAGAGTTTATATCCAAACAAGAGATAGAAAAGTAAAATAGATAATTCTGGTTACATAAAATTTAAAAAGTTTTTGCACAAATAAAACCAATGCGATAAAAAATTTTAGGAAAGCAGGAAACTGGGGGAAAATATTTATATCAAGTTTTTATAAAGGCCTCATTTCTCAAATAGAAAAGTAACTGAGCCAGATTTATAAGAGGCAGAGCCATTCCTCAGTCAAAAAATGGTCCAAAGATGTGAACAGGTAGTTTTCAGAAGAAATCAAAACATGAAAAATGCTCTACATCAGTGTTGATTAGAGAAATACAAATTGAAATAATTCTGAGATACTACCTCACCCCTATACCATTGACTAACATTTCAGAAAAGGAAAATGACAAAGGCTCAAAGGGAAGTAGAAAAATAGGGACATTAAGGCAATGTTGGTGGAGTTGTGAACTGATTCTGGAGAACAGTTTGGAACTATACCTAAAAAGCTATAAAACTGTGCATGTCGTTTGACCAAGCAATGCCACTACTAGGTCTGTATGTCAAAGAGACCAAAGAAAAGGAAAAAAGGGCCTATGTGTAATACTAATTGCAGCTCTTTTTGTGGTGGCAAAGATTTGGAAACTGAGGCGATAACTATCAGTTGGGAAATGACTGGACAAATTGTGGCATATGATTGTGATGGAATACTATTGTGTTATAAGAAATGATGAGTAGAACGGTTTCAGAAAAACCTAGGAAGACTTGTATGATGCAAAGTAAAGTGAGCAGAACCAGAAGAATGTTGTATTCAATAATAGCAATATTGTAACAATGATCAACTGTGAAATACTTAGCTACTCTGGTCAATAAAATGATCCTAGACCAGTGATGGGCAAACTTTTTAAAGAAGGGGCCAAAGGAAAGGAAATGCTCATCTGTCAGTCTGTTTCTAAGGCAACTCTTTTGAAGTTTCATTGTTGTATCCTACTCATTGTATTTGTCAGATTAAGAAAAATGTCCTGCAAGTGGATAGAACATTTCAGGGGCCCACATCTGGCCCATGGAGCGTAGTTTGCCCATCACTGTCCTAGACAATTCCAAAGGACTCATGATGAAAAAGCTATCCACCTTGAGAGAGAGATCTTATGAACTGTATGTACAGATTGCAGCATAATTTTTTTATTTTATATATTTTTTTCTTTTTCTGGCAACATGGCAATCATGAAAATTTGTTTCACATGATTTCACTTATATATATATAGTTGATCTATTGCTTGCCTTCTCAGTGTGGGGAGGGATGGAGGAAGAGAATAAAAATAGAATATTAAGAAGTTAATGCATAACACCAGAAATGCCTATTGAAGGAACTGCTTAAATTTTACCTTAACTATGTGGATATTTTTTCAAAGTCTAAACCAATAATCATTGGTTCAGTAATTCCAATCTTGGGCCTTACCTGCCTTGATTTGTGAAATGATTGCAAACTTATTTAGCCCACTTTGTCTAGCTTTTATATTCGATTCCACTATGTTCTTGCACCTATCTTGCCATTCGTCATGCTAATGTTTATACATACCCATCTACCTTTTCTATTTCTTACTCTGGGATAAATGATCAAATCACAATACTAGCTGTGCTATCCAATGACTCAATTCGTTGTCTATTTAGTCACCAGACTGGAAGCTAGTTTGTGTGTTGTCTCTTATTAATTGTAAGCTCTTTCAGGCCAGGGACCTTTTGAGAGTGTATTTCTACCCTTTAGCATAGGACCTGACATGTAGTAAGGATTTAATAATTTTTTTCATTCATTTATTCAAGATGGATTACAAAGAACCTTTTTTTCTAAACTATGTAGATTTTATATAGTAGTAATTCTGTTTAGTTTCAGCATTTTCCTGCTGTTGGTTCAGAATGCCTCTGTCACATCATCCATTCATCCATCAAACAAGCATTTACTTATTCAGCACTGCTACTGTACTTGTCCAAACAAAGGAGAAGCAATTCCATCCAGTGCTACAGGAATGACTGTGACAGGAGCCAGCTGGAGACCTTGCCCATCAGGCAGAATGCACAAAGGAGCCATTGAAAGATTTTTATTCTTTTATTACTTGAACTTGTTCTTAACAGTCAGGCCTTGGATGATTAAAATAGCAATCACTTTTGCCATCAAAAAAGCATTGATTAATGGTGGATGGCACTGTAACCAGTGCTGCCTGGAGAAGGTTATGTGAGCACAATCTGTACCTTTTTGAACAAGGGGGCCAACCTGGCCAAACTTAAGGGCTAGGAGAATAATGGGCTTTAGAACATTCCTGGACATATAAAGCATTTTCTATAACCTCATTTTACCCTTAAAACAAATTTGGAAATGAGGTAGTATAAGTACTATTATCTTTCCTTGATCAGCAAAAAAACCAAAGGACCAGAGGGTTAGATGACTTGTCTAAAAGTCAAACGTCATATTCAAACCTAGGCCTTCTGACTCCAAAACCAATATTCTTTTCTCTTCTATCCATTGCTTTTCAGAATTTATCCAGACAATTGATAAAGACTGGCAATATTTTCTTTAAATGTAACTACTAATTAATTTGCTCTTCCTAACATACCAGGCAGTGAGGTGGCACAGTGGATAGAGTGCTGAACCTAGAGTCAAGAAGATTCATTTTCCCCAAGTTCAAATCTGACTTCAGACATTTATCAGCTGTGTGACCCTGAGCAGGTCACTTACCTCTGTTTGCTTTAGTTTCCTCATCTGTAGAATGAAGTAGAGGAAGAAATGACAAAGCACTCCAGTATCTTTGCCAAGAAAACCCCAAATGGAGTCACAAAGAGTCAGAAATGATAGAAACAACTGAACAACAATAAATACTTAATACAAAAACGAAGGTTTTTTTCATCCATTTCTATGTGAAATCTCAACTGTCTTATTTCCTGTCTAAATCCCAACCAAGATTTCATTATAACCTATTAAAAGATTTGTTGATAATGCTGTTGGGGAGAATATCCCCGTGTTTCTCTGTATTATAACTTCAGGCCTTTCCAGAGACTGAGTATTTTTAATCACAGCATCCATCCTCCTTATACTTCTGCAATGAAGGGAGAGAGATACATTTTTTTCAACTAATTTTGGGTTTATATGTTGGTCATTATAATTAATTTGTTTAGTTTCATTTTGTTCGCTATTTATATTGTTGTAGTTCTCATGTCTATTATTTTCCTGTTTCTAACTCCACTGTTCATCAGTTCACATAAATGTTATTGGGTTTTAAAATTTTTCATAATTATTGTTTATTATGACATGTAATACTTCATTATATTAATGAATAACAATTTGTTTCGCTATTCTCCATACACTGGACTTTTTTTCAGTTCTCTACAACTACACAGAATGCTGTTATAAATATTTTGTTGTATGAGACCTTTTTTTCCACCTCTGACCTCCTGGGCTATATGCCTAGCAGCTGGAGCACAGGGTCAAAAGAATGGAAATTTTCATCACTTTTTAAGAGTATAGTTCCTAATGTGTTCTGGAATAGTTAGACCCACAGGAGAAATGCTTTTTTTTACAAAGAGAAATGGGCAATATATGAATTTAGAGAAAGGGATTTTGGTAAGAAAGGGCAAGAGTTTAGACCAGACTTATAGTGGCTTTCACACTTATAAAAGAAGCAATGTGATTTGGCAGCTGACTGAATATGGGGAGGGAAGGATTATTCTGAGAGCTGCCTGTGGGATGTTGAGAGATGAATGCATTACTCTTGCAATCCCTGCACGTGAGCCTTGTGGGGAAAGATGAGTAGCTCACCACATGCTGCTTTTAGTTGACAATCCAGCATCCACTATGAGGGAGTGTTACACAGATCTGAAGCAAGGAGGTGAAGTTAGGGGTAGACAGGCAGATTTTTATGGTATAAGCCTCTTTCAATATCTCTTGCAAGTTAAGATTTTTGTGGAGTTACATTTAACAGATATGTCAGGAAGGGAAATAAGTTATAGGTTTTTCAAGAGGAAAAGATGCAAAAAGAAGGAAAAAAAGACAAATGAAGGGTTCAGAATGTTTCTCTTTCCATGTGTGCCTACTCTTGAACCTTGCTCTACATATTTCCACAAACCTCAAACAAATGGTGAGGAGCATTGTGGGGGGGTGTCCTTCACCTTATGCCAATAAGATAGTCATGTCAAGATGCTTTTAGGGTACTATCAGAAAACTCTACCAATGATAGAACCATGAGTGAGGAAAAGCTACAGGAGTAGACTGAATATCTTGAGCCTTTAAGGGCCAGTCCATTGACCATCCAAGAGTGCTGATTTGAGCACTCTCAGCAAAAAAAACTATTATTGCTGAATTCTCCTGATAGTGTGAGTCCAAGCATATAAACTATGTTCTTTAAATCCCTAGATTTTTTCCTCTTGCCTGCAGATAATATAGTGGTTTAAATCTTAATGTTGAAACCATATCTCTAAACTCCTAGGTTAAGCCATTGATGAATAAAAGGCTGAGTGGAATGTTGATGCTAGGTTTACATGGCTAATTGTTAAGGGGAAAAATAGTGATGGGGACTTTGTGAGTTATTGTGCTAGGATACTTTTCTCCAGGGTTACTCCTAAAGATCCCAAGAGTAATAATAGCCACTCTTGGGTTTTTCAAGAATTCATTCAAGAATCTCACACACATAAGTTAGATTCACTCATGCAATCTAACCTGTCTGGGAGAGTGGGGAACAATAGTATTTCATTTTTCATTTTTGTTCTTTATTTATTTTCATGATCCAGTAAAGAACTGTATCGAGTCAAGGCATGCATTCCATTATGCCAAACTTACAATTGAAATCTACTGAAATGCAGCTGAGAAGGGAAGAGGGTGGAATTGTCCTGCTAGGTGGGAGGGTATCATGAGCCTTAAGAGTGTAATAGGGAAAAAAACCCAAATAATCCACATTCCTAGAACTCTAGCCACAAAACAGGTGGCTCTAGGGAACAGAAGTGGACAGTTTTAAGATTCAGAGAACTGAAAGTTCCCCAGCTCACACTATGGTGTTTGGTAGCGTGTATAACCACTAAAGGAGAGTAAATGATTGCCAATTCATGTCCTTCCACAGAAGGTCAGATATCTGGGCAGCAGTGTCCCCTGCCGGTTAAATTACACCACCTTCACTACCATTGTCCCCTTTGAAACAGCAAAGCCAATGTCAGAGATTTCTCTACGTAGGAAATGATATGTCTTTATTTTTTTTAAACCCTTAACTTCTGGGTATTGGCTCCTAGGTGAAAGAATGGTAAGGGTGGGCAATGGGGGTCAAGTGACTTGCCCAGGGTCACACAGCTGGGAAGTGTCTGAGGCCGGATTTGAACCTAGGACCTTCTGTCTCTAGGCCTGACTCTCAATCCACTGAGCTACCCAGCTGCCCCCTTTGCTATGTCTTTAATGGAACAGATAAAGTGGGAAAGCAGATAATGTTGCAGAGGGCAAAGGATAGTGGCTTACAGCCAAGAATAACTCACCCCACCAAACTGAGTATAATACTACAAGAGAAAAATTAGATTTTTAATTGAATGAAAGGGTTCCAAGTATTCCTCATGAAAAGACCAGAGCTGCAGAGAAACTTTGTAGTTCAAACACAGGAATGATGAGAAACATAAAAAGGTTAAAATGAATGAAGAATGATAAAAGATTAAACAAAGTTAAACTGCTTATATTCAAATATGGAAAGAGAAAGCAATACTTGTTTCTGGGTGATTTTAAGGTCAGTATTAGACTAGTTAGCATTGACTTCTCTAACCTAGCTTCTTTTCACTTTTGCTTCTGCTTCCCATTATAAAAATATTGTCCCTTTCCTTATGAGAAAGAACACTATCCACATCTAGAGAAAGAACTGTGGGACGAGAAACACAGAAGAAAAACACATGATTGATCCCATGATTTTATGGGAATATGATTGGGGATGTAGACTCTAAATCATCACTCCATTGCAAATATTAACAATATGGAAATAGGTTTTGAATAATGATACATGCAAAACCTAATGGAATTGCTCATTGGCTCTAGGAGAGGGGAGAGAGAAGGGGAGGGAAAGAATGTGAATCATGTAACCATGGGAAATTAGTCTAAACAAACAAACAAATAAATAAATGAAAAAAAGATACTTGCTTTAAATGCTATTTCCCCAAAATTACTGGGAGGAGTGTGGTACAGTATAAAGAAGGCTGAAGCTTGAGTGAGAAAACATAGCTTAGAGTATTGGACCTACTACTAATAAACTGTGTGGGTTTGGGTGAGCCCCACTTCTTCCCAGGGTCTTCTCCTTCCACTTCCCCTTCCACAAACTTCTCCAAAAATTAAATCCTGATGGATAAATCTAGGAAAAAGTCACAGTGAGGATATTTGTCCAGCTCAGTTCTTTATAGGGACACAATTAAGGAAATCTGTGAACACTGGGGATGAGCATGCTGGAGAAGAGCAACCAAGCATTAAGGAAGAGAGGCTGTACACTAGGGAAAGAGGAGGTTCCAAACCACATCAGGGCTCTATCAGACCCATATTGGGGGCTAAAAGATGAGCACTGGTCTAACTGATAGATTTGTTGTTCACTATTCAGTTTAGGTCCCAGATCCAGGGTGGTATTTACTGAACAGTGTACTGAGAAAGGAGAAAACCCAGAAGCCAGCAGCAGCAGAGCTGTCTAGTTCTGAACCCAAGGTTCATTTTCAGAATCCAGGCCAGCCTGGAGAGAAATAATCAAGGCAGGAATCTCAGACCAAAGGGGAGCCTATAATTCCATAATTCTAGCTGACTAAAGGGGGCTGAATCTGAGCAGTAGTCTATTCTTGCACAGACCCAAAGCCAGGACAAGAACTTAAAGAACTCAGATCATGGAGATAGCAACTAGACTTTTTCCTGGACCACTGAGTACACTGAAAGTTTGCAGGTGTAATGCAGGATTACTGCAAGAATCTCTTGCATTTGCAAAACCACCAGAAGTAATCCTGGCAGTTAAGGAAATGGAATGTTGACCCAGCCTGGCCCTGGTCTCACGGCCAAAAACTGTTGGAGGTGGGACTATAAATATTCCTGGAGAACCAACTGTGGGGCTGATTTCCTTGACCTGACCCAGACATCCTGCTATCCCCTGCATCTCCCCCGTGGGCCCTGGGAGGAGGGAATTTGGTGGGAGGAGAACGTGGGAATTAGTTTACTTAGGCAGGCAGGGACACCCCTAAACCAAGCCATTACCCTCATCTGTTAATCTGCTAGACCTTTCTACATCAGGGCAATGAAATTTATCCCTGGCTGAGGGGTTGGTTCCCTCAGCCTGACCTCTACCTTCCGAGACCCTCTCCCAGAACTGGCCTTCACCCTTAGCAACAGTTTCCCAAACCTTAACCCTCTTCCCTCAGCTTACCCTTGCTTTAATAAACCCCTTGGCCTCTATTCAAAGAGCTTCTGTTGAGTCATTTATACTATCAACTAGGGCTAAGGCTTAAGAGAGAAAGATAGCTTTCCCTTGTTTCCTGAGGGGCTAAACCAGGCATCCATCTTGCTCAGGAAGTGAACAAAGTTCACTTCCTGTTGGCTTTCAGTTTCCATCAGGAGGGGAGTGTCATCTCACTCCTTACCTCAAGAAGCTTAGAGACAACAGGGAGACTGGCTTGAAACATTTCAGCTCAGGCTCACACAACCCTGGCTGACCCAAACCAACCTAAACTGAAGTTATAGTCTCCCTGTTTAGCAGACTCAGCTGGTACCTCCCCTAACCCCTATTATAAGCCTCTATATTTAGTCCAATTTATTTATTTATTACACAGGTCACCAGTCTGTCCTTTATATTCCGGAATAACCCAACACTCAATACTCCAAGAAAGTAGCAGCAGGGTCAATGCAGAACTACCATCCAGAAGTGCCTAGCCCTAACACTAAATTTGAAATCAGGAAGTAGGCTGGAATAATGGACAAATATAAAAAAAGAATCCCATTAAAAAATCTAATACACATATGCAGAAAAAAGAGGATGAATTCAAAACATCTATAAGTAATGCCTCATTAAAAAAATGGCTTAAGAACAAATTTAACTAAAATTCTTGGAAGAAATGAAGCAAAATTTTAAAAAAATTAAAGTTTTTATAAATGGAATGAGTGCTTGAGGAAAAATTAGAAAAGAAATGAGAACTATGGAAGAAAGAATTGGAAAGGAATTCACAGACTGGCTCAAGAAGTTCAAAATTTTGCCTAAGTAACAGGCTCCCTAAATCTTTTAATGGACCAAACAAAAGCCAATGACTTCATAAGACAATAGGAGATGTTAAAACAAAGTTGAAGGGCTGAAAAAAAATAGAACATATAAAGCACCTCATAGGAAAAATCCAAATAACCTAGAAAAACAGATTGCAGAGAAAAAAAATGAGTCATTAGACAATATTTGAATAGCATGACCCCCCAAAAAGAGACTAAATATAATTTTCAAGTCCTCTTAAAAGAAGTTGCCCAGATCCCTTAGCACTAGAGGGCAAAATAGAAATAAAAAATAATTCAATGGTTATCCTCTGAAATAAGTTTCAAAATGAAAGTTCTCAGGAACATCATAACCAACATTTTTAGCTTCCAGGTAGAAGAAAAAAAAACCTTGAGGCAGCCATAAATAAAGAATTTAAGTACTAAGGAGCCACAGCCAATATCATAAATAGTTTGGCTGCCACCACTATAAAGAAGCAGAGAATTTGGAATATGATGTTGCAGAGGGCAAAGGATAGTGGCTTACAGCCAAGAATAACTCANTTAGCCTGATACTGTGAGCTTCAATAATTATTTATAACATCTTCCAGGGCTAAGGGGCTGAGGAAGGGGAAGATAGCAACCACCTGACTCCAGAGGAAGTATTGGCCAGGCATCCATTTTATTCAGGAAGTGTGTCAGCTTCACTTCCTGTTGAGTTCTGCTTTCACTCTAGCAGGGAGGGGCTCCTCACTGTCCACCTTAAAGGAGCCTACAGACAGCAGGGAGACTGATGGGGCATCACAGCTCAGGCTGACTCAAATCATCAATTATAGTAGTTGTAGGCTCCCCGGCCCAGGTCACTCACTTATACCACCAGCTCCCCTAATATCGCCACTTTACCCCTTTATTACAAAATGTGTTTATAAAATATGGTATATAAATGTATATATATCTATATATATCTATATATAGACATATATATAGATATATATATATATATATATATTGTGCTGAACTCTCATCAGCCTAATAACCAACCAGACTTACAGAGGACTAGCAGTAAAACATGCTACTCACTTCTTGATAGAGTAGTGAAGGATTCTAAATGCAGAATGAGAAAAAAAATTAGATAATGGCAAATGTAGAATTTTTAAAAATCAATTATACATGTATATAATAAGCTTTGATTTCTTGTGATCTCAATGGGAAGGAAGTCAGGGAGAAGATCAATCTTGGCTAATTAAAACAAAACAATTTGCAAAGGAAATACTATGATAAAAGGTTGCTATACACATGAGAACAGATGAGGTTGCATAAAGTTTTGGTATGTAATAAAAGACATAATACTTTAAATTTATGAAGTGCTTTATTTACATTCTCTCATTTGATTCTCATGAGAAACTCAGATACTGCAAATATCCTCATTATGTAGGGGCTCAGAGATCAAAGGACTTGCTCATGGTCCCACAGCTAGTCTCAGAGATAGGGTTTGAACCTGTCTCCCTGACTTAAAGTTCAGCATGTTTTTCACTATTGCACTGCCTTTCAGTATAAGTGACAAAAGATGGAGCCTCGGGTGGACTCCTAACATCATTGGAAATTATAATGTTTAGAGCTGGAAGGAGTCTTCAGAATCATTTACTCTCTCATTTCAAGAACGTGGAAACTGAGGCATGGGTGGGGAAGTGATTTATTCAAAATCACATAGGTTATTGCATAATAAATTATCCTACCCTCAGTAGTGAACCTGGATAAGGTTTTCAGATTGAATTTGTCCAGGGTAGATGTGAAGGCTCATCTTTTTAATCTAAGAAACTGGCCAGAAAGGCTAGGGAACTAGTTATTGCTCTCTCCAATTTTGCTTCATTAAAAAAAATATCTTAGACTACATCACTTGTCGCTCCCTTTTTCAAGTATGTGCTTTAAAGCCAAATTTCTCTCCTACGTGCTTAGATTTATAATCCTTTTTTTTTTACTACTCATAAGGATAAGGAGACTTACCTGAGATTATATTTCTTAGCCATAGCACTCTTCGATAAGTTCAAACTCTTCCCATCCTTCTGCCTCTGGAAAGGTAGGCTTTACCCAAGATGTTAGTGTTTAGCATTGCTGAGAGAAAAGAAACTTAAAGATAGCTATCTGTCTTAGAGGTGAAATCACTTCCACCAGGGGAAACTATTAAGAAATCTTGTCAAACTCCCAGATTGGGACTCAGAAAGAAAACCAGTTGCGAGGGGATGGGGCTATCCAGCTGTCTCTCTCCACGATGGAACAATTACTGCCTGACACTCTACCCTCAATCTATCATGAAAATTCAGCCCTATCTTTGACATTGGCAGTGAGTTCTTCAGGAGCAGGTAAGGCTCTTAAAGACGTGGCCATGTAGGTCAGGAGTGAATAGGTAGACTTGGATAGAACTTGGATAGGAAGCTAGCAGTCACAACTGCTCAGCTAGCTTTCTTTATGGTGCTGAAGTTGGATGAGTATGTTAAGCCCCCTTGAGTCTAGGTCCTGATTACCTTTACTACCATCTTAGATTTACTTGGAATTCAGAGGGTATACATCTGAATTTCTTTTAGAATATATCTATACGCTATATATAATTTACATATAAAATTAATTCAGCCTCAGATACTTACTAGTTGTGTGACTCTGGGTAAAAGACTTAAACCTGTTTGCTTCAGCTTCCTTATCTGTAAAATGAGCCGGAGAAGGAGATGGCAAGCCAAGAAAACCCCAAACAGGATCATAAAGAGTCAGACATGACTATAAGAATGACTGAACAACAAACAACAATCTCAGAAGGAAGGCACTAGCGATGGGATAGGAGGGTCAGTAGAAGCTTCTCCAACAGCAGGATACTGGATAAGTCTCAAACTTTGAGAGCCTCAGTACTTCTATTTATAAAATTGGGGTGCCAAGTGGAGTACCTACTCAAGGGTTATTATGAAGCTCAAATTGAATTATGTCTCCAACACAGATTTTAAATTGTTTTATGAATGTGAATAATTTTGTGATCTTATAGGCATTTTATTAAGAGTCCTTTGGCTAGAACCACAATGACTTGGACTGTTAACTTCCCTAACATCAGGACCTCAATCCCCTGTTAGCTCCTATTCCTCTATCCACATGGTGCACAACACTTGCATGTCCTGGTCACGTCAAACTAGAAATTCTTTGATTTTTCCACTTCCAGTCAGAGGTCCTAGGTTCTAATTCTACCTTTGATTTATATTATGTGTGACCTTGGGCAAATTCTTTGATCCCCCATCACTTCAATTTCTTCATCTTTGCCATGAGAAAGTTGGACTTAGCCTCTGATGAACCTGTCCAGCTCTATGACTTTGCTGAGTGGAGACTCCAAGTCCTATCGTTTCTGCGGTTCCTTCTTTGTGTTGGGATAGACCTGGAACCACAGGCAGCCAGGCTAGGGGCTCGGCCATCATTGTGAAGTAAGGCAGGGCAGGAAACCAAGGTTTGATTTTTAACATTCAAGATATCTTTGACTAATATTGTCCCAAGCTTTAACTGCAGGAGCCCGGAGCACGAGAAATATGCTGACAAGATTTGTTCTCACTACTCTGGTTTTAAGTGATAGTGCTTGGCAAGGAGAGGCTCATTTCCTCCTCCTCTTCCTTCTTCTCCTCCTCCTCCTCTTCCCTTCAGCCTTCATCTCTGCTGAGCTAAGAAACAACACAACAAAGCACTCACGGGAGCCTTCTTCCCGGCTCTCTCCTCTTGGGTCTGGTGTGATACATTAATAAGAAAAAGGGAGAACCTCTAGAGGTCAGTGTAGCTTAAACAATGGCTGGTACTTCAAGTATACACGGGAAACTCCTTCACATTTCTGCCCTAACTTTATCCCTATTTCATTCTAATGAGAGAGTAGTCCCATTACCCCATACTGTGCCCAGCTGAGGAACAATTCCCTTGATGGCTATTCTTCTTTAATATACATTTAAACACTTGCAATCAAAGGCAGGGCTAATTTGGAATTTTGGCCCGTTACAGTCAATTTAAGATCTTTTTCTTTTCACCTTTGCAACTTGGATGGCCCAGGCCACCCACCCCCTTTGTCCTTTCTCAGAAGCTTCACTCAACTCCTGCCCAGATGTCAGTGGCTAGGAATCTGGTGCCAATTCTCTTTGAATGAACTCTGCCAGATGATAGGGCTGATGATGGGAATCCAGCTAAGGCTTTTTCTCTTTTCCCACACCTCATCTTATCCAAGCAAAGGATAGTTTTGCCCATATCTAGCATTCATAACCTTAGCATTGAAAATATACTTGGTTGGCTTAGTTTGGAGCGGGGTGCAAATAGAGAAGAGACAGTTCCTGCCCTCATGTCAATGAGAGTTGGCAGAGACATATTTTTTGCCTGCCACAATGATCTGCATGTAATAGATGACTAATGAATTTAGGAAAGAAATGCACAGAACTGAGAAATATGTGGGAAGGAGAATGTTGGCAGTAAATTTGAGTTTGGGGGCTTAGAAGTCAAGTACCCTGAAAATGAAAACCAGCTCCTATGATGATGCCTTCAATTAATTAATTAATTTATTTATTGATGATGCCTTTTAGATAGCAAGTGCTACTTGTTTATTTGGCTGTATAATTTGGGATTTTGGCTGTACAAGATTATTCACTTATAAAATTGAATAATATGGAAATATTTTTTGCATGATAATACATGTATAACCCAGATTGAATTGCTTGTCAACTTCAGGAGGGGGGAAGGAAGAAAGGAGGGAGGAGACAACATGAATCATATAACTTTGGAAAACTTATGTGGAGATTTGTTATTAAAATAAAATAGAGATAAAACAGCAAAAAAATAAAAATAAGTAGATAAAAGGTGCTAACTAAATGCTGAATTGAAAAAAAGAAGTTGATGTAGAAAGCCACACTGGATCGGGACCCTAAAGATTAGGGTCTGAATCCTGACTCTACCATTTACTAGCTGTATGACCTTGGGTAAGGCAGCTCCCCATTCCATTTTGGAAAAAATCCATATTGAGAGCAAGGGTTGCTTGTTGATAGAAAACTTTTGATTCAGTGGAACAAAACATCCTTCAATGCTCTTCTCCAACAAAGTGTTACCCATGCATATGCTAAAGTTATCTAATACTCAGAAAAAAAGTAGCCTCTAGATGGGCTTTCCCAGTCTCTCAGTTTCTAGTACCATCCCCTCTAAGGTTACTTTTGATCTGTTTTGCATGTATCTTTCATGTTCTGGTTTATATATGGAGTCTCTTCTATTATGATATAAGTTCCTTAGAGGGCAAGATTTGATTTTGCTTTTCCTTTGAATCCCTATCACTTAACACTGAGTCTGGAAGATAGTAGTTAATAAGTAGTTGATTAATTGGCGAGGGTGGCTGTGAGAAGGCTATAATACCTTAAGATGAATTAAACAAGAGTTTTAAAAGATGTTAAAGAAGCATATGGCATAAAAACGGACTAATGAAAGTGAGAGGGTACAGATAGATAACCAATTGACATCCTGGAAACTTTATCTTTACTGTTATCTTCAAAATGTCAAAAAAGATTCCAGGAAGACCCTCTGGGGTGTTTTGGAGTGGGGGAAGGACATTGAAAAGTACTGCACAGGCTGGGTAGTTGCTGGAGAAAACATTCATCCTGATGCAATTACAGAGTTATTAGAGTAATATCTATGGCAAATTCAGAATCACAGCACAGACACTCATAGTTTTATTTTACCTTCTAAAACACATCTGAATATATATGTATATAGTGCTGTAACTCATCTCACTAGTAAACCATGTGTCCAAATAACAATCTGAATTGTATCCTAATGACATTATCTCCTAGCATCACACCAAGAACCAATCTGGGAAGTTCTGAAATGTTGATCATGGCTTTCCACTAGAGGGCAGATATATCTGTTGAATACATGGACTTATAATTTCATAAAAATGCCTATAAAAAGGACAGATATGAAAATCTTTCTTTGAGTCTTTCATAATAATAATTTTAATAAATGAATATTTATAGTGTATCCAGATTGTCTGGTCTCATGCCATGGTATAGGATACTCAAAGATGTTAAGTATAATATGGCTCTATCAATCATCCTTAGGATAAGATGTTGAACTTCCCTTCTACCTACCCCTTTTCTCAGAAAGGACAAACATATGGGAAGGATAGTTTTCATGTTCATGGCCTCCTTTTTTACCCAGTGAATATGAGCACCATTTTTAAAAGACTGATTTCTCACTCTAAGTTTTTAAGCAGCTAGGGGATGAGCTTATTTTCAATTTTTTAATGTTTTTGGTGCAGAGCATTGTAAGAGAAAGAGATCTCCATAGATCTTTCTTCTCTCAGATAAGAAAGTAAAAAGAATACCAATGCTGTCTTACTACTGGATTATACAGTTCTGCAAGCCAGCAGGGGAAAATGTATGTCTAGTAAATGTCTCCGTGAGGTAAAATTCCTTATGGCTTTCTCATTGGCTATCTAGGTAGCTAAGACTCTTATAGAGAGATTTCTTTACGAAAAGTGTTTGGACTCTTATTTTAAAATGTGTAGCTATATTTGTGAGCATAATGTCAATTATTCATATTCTTTTTATTTTACCATTATTGTGATTTCATTAATATGAATATTCCCTCCAAAGCTACAGAACACAGCCTGTTTGTTGTGCCTTTTCTCCTTGAGTTTCTCCCATAAATTCTTTACAGGGAATATGGTCCATGTCCTGAAAGCATTCCTCTAGGTCTCTTTGGTGGTATAGATAGATCACTGGATCTGAAGTTAGGAAGACCTGAGTTCAAATCCAACTTTAGACACTTAGTAGCTATGTGACCTTGGGTAAGTCATTCTTTTTGCTTCAGTTTCCTCAACTGTAAAATAAGGATGATAATAACCTCTACTTCACAGGGTTGTTATGAAGATCAAATTAGGTAATAATTATAAATTATAAAGCACATAGCATAGTGCCTGGAACATTTTAAGAGCCCTATGTAAATGTTAGTTATTAATTTTATTGTTCTCTGCATGTCAATGGAGCAAATGATCCATTCATGTATTCTTCCCACTTCTGCTTCATCAACACTTCACTCCCTTTCTAGTTGATGTCTGTTATATGGCTTCATGCATTCAGTTAATCCATGATATTCTACTATATCCTCTTTACATCCATTATGTATCTCTCACCATTGGGAAGAAGTGAAACTCTGATTCTTCAGCTATTTTGACATACCAGGATTTGTAGCTGGATAGCCTTGATTCTTTGGAGTTTCTAAAAACTGGTCATTTGGGTTATTTTTTAAAAAAGATACTGTGCTCAGAAATCAGAAGGTATTGTGGGGCTTAGCAATTCTCCTTGAACAGAGGCCAAATCCACAAATTCAGCACCTGATGATTATTTAAGAGAAAATCCAAGTTAGGGAGAGAAAAAGAGGGATTCAAGGGTTTTTTATTATACAAAATGGTAATGTAGCATAGCCAGTAGTGTGATTGGGTTATGAGCAAAGTGGAAGCAAATGCAAAGTGGACTCAGATACATCCATCAATATGAAGTCTCCAGTTTGTGTGATTGTTATCAAAAATGAAGAAATAACTGACATTTACATAGCACTTTCAAAAAGAGCTTTCTCAAATACTGCACATATATTCTAATTTTATACTTACAACAACCTGAAGAGACAGTAATATTTAAGTAACAAGTAATGAGGTAAGCTATTATGCCCATTTTAGGGAGGAAACCGAGCAATGGTGACATTAAGTGAATTTTCCATTCTCATAACTATTAAGTATTATAATGAGAATTTGAATCCAGATGATCTGGATTTCAATTCCAGTACTTATCTACTATACCATAATTATACATATATACATGTGTATATTTGATATGTTAAAGCATGAATATAATACAATTTAATAATATAACCTAAATATTTCTTATCTCAATCCTTATCAACTTGGATTCCAATTCCACTCAGTTGAACCCAAGTTTACCAATGATTGTATATTGATCATTTGTTTTTACATCATAATGTTTTATGATGTAAAATATATTCCAAATATTTGTTCCTTTCTTCCCTACCCAGGAAACCTTCTTTTATAGCAAACAGCTAAAGGAAAATAAAACAAGAAAAGAGGCATTTCCGATTTCTGTGAAATGAACTCACATGTTGATTATCTCTTAGAGTAAATGTGAAATACCATATTGATAGTCCCTCTTCTGTCCCCTTATACTTCTTCAAAGAGCAGAGGAAATACATTTTTTTACCTCTTCTCCACATTTGTTAAATTATTATGATTATACAGTCTTCAATTTTGTTTTTTATTATTTTTCCCACTTACATTGTAATCACTGTAAATTGTTTTCTTGGTTCTACTTTCTTTAATCTGCATTGGGTCATATTTTCTCTTCTCTGAAATTTTTACATTTGTTGTTTTTTAATGGAACAATGATATTCCTTTTCATTCACCTAGAACTTTGTTTCCAGTTCTGGTTCTACCTCTGATATAAAGTATCTGTGGATAATCCATGGACAAGTCACTTAAATGTAGCCCCTGGGTAACTAAGACTAAGTTGTAAGATGAATTACTGATTTGTATAGGTGGAAGGAGTTTCCTTATGGAATGGAGCTCTTAACTGGTCTGTGTACATGCATGTGTGATAGAACCCTTTGACAGTCATATGAATCCTATGGATCCCTTATTAGAAAATGTTTTTAAATGCATGAAATAAAACATATAGGATTACCAAGGGAGCCAGTTATTTGAAATGCAAGCACCTAGGTGGCTCAGTGGATTGAGAGTCAGGCTTAGGGATGGGAGATCCTGGGTTCAAATGTGGCCTCAGATGCGTTCTAGCTGTGTGGCCCTGGGCAAGTTACTTAACCCTCATTGCCTAGCCATTACCACTCTTATGCCTTGGAACCAAGCCACAGTATTGATTCTAAGATCAAAGGAAAGGATTAAAAAAAGGGAAAGAGATGCAATGATCAAGATGTTAAAAACAAAAAGCAAATTCATGGATCTTAGGTTAAGAACTCTTATTAGAAAGACTGCATGATACAAAACAGGCATAGATTTCAGTACTCACAGAAACCCAATGAAAATCAGAATTGAAATAAAGGAACATTTTTGGAGATCAAGGAACAGGCTTCAGAGGTGGCCTTAAGGGTTCTAGTAAAGGGCACCCCTACTGAGCCACACTGCCCTAAGAATCTTCCTTATATGGGCTTCTCAGATTGACTTAATAGACAATGATTTAGCTTTTTTTCAAATAGTCTTGATACTTTACAGGTGAACCAGTTCTTTCCCTTGTCTTTCCCAAGCTCAGTTTTAAGAGGTTGTAACTATTTTTGGATCTAGTGATTCAAAGGCAAAATGAAAGATGTTGTTGGCAGAGTCTTTGCTGTGACCGTCCCAGCTCTGCTTGGACAAAAAGTTTTTTCATAAGAAAGAAAATGCTGGCAGTGATGTGAAAGCTTGGGCTACGTCTCCAAGTCCACTGCATCTTTCCTCAGCTCCCTTTGTTACTGTACAAACTCCTTCTGAAATTTCAATAATATGGCAAGTGTGGAATCCTTCTTCTGCTGCTCTTAGAGGGATGACCAAAATGGTTATGAAATGCTTCCCAACTATCTGACAAGCAATAAAACTGTTGATATCTAATCCTTTATGAACTGTTTTAGTGGCTCTAAACACTCTCTGAGAGCATAAAGCAGGACTATTGATCCTTGCTTCAGTTGAGGTAGGTTGGGTCTACGAACCATTGTTATCGACAGTTACTTGTCTCCAGGGAACTTTTGTAGGGGAAGAAGAAATATTTTTTTCTTCCTGTCAGACAGGTTCTTTCTCTGGAAAGCTCTAAAAAAGAATTAGTAGAGAAAGATTTCTTAAATTCGTGTTTTGTCCCACAAAGAATCACCAGTTACCTGACTGAGTTGGACAATATTCCTTTTGCATAAAAGCATTTGGAACCTTAGAGATTTTCCTGCAACCTGGGGTCATCAGTTCTAATTATCTACTGGTCAAAATCTCCTTCCATAAACAGAAGTTTTAAGAGGAAGCTGGCTAACGATGAATTTTGGCTCCTTAACATCTGCCAGCCAATCTAGAATTATTGCATTAGCCCATAATTGTTGGTCTGTGTGTTCGAATGGTTTCCAACTAGGATGCAGCTTGGAGTATATTAATGTGTCCTCTGGAAACCTTTATGAAAGAAAAATGAAATCACATCAGACCAGCTGAAGCCTGTAGTCAGAGCCAGGTCTATTCAAAATTGTGAACAAGGCCAAATTTGCCTTGGGGGTACCACTACCTCTTTCAGATCTTCTCCGTAAGCTCCATCCAAGTCATTCAATGTCCTCATGCTATTTCCTAGCACCTCAGAAAAGCACTCCGGTTACAAATACCATTTTTTGTCCCTTCAAGATGAAGTAGGTCCCATTCGTGGGACTTGTGTTTTATTAGGAATTGACTGGGAATGTGAATCTTTGCCTATGTTTTATTAGGAGTCAGTGTTTTATTAGGGCCTATGTTTTATTAGGAGTCAGTGGTTGGGAATGTGAATCTTTCCTATCCTCTGAGAAACATTTAACTCAGTCAAAACCATCTGTAGAATTTTAGTCTCCATAGCAGGTAGAAGGAAATTTTTTTTTCAGGGACTTTGGTTAAGCCTTCAAATATATCACATGAGCAGGTTTTTGCTCCATTCATGTTCATGGATGGCCTTGGATAATATCCTATGGTACCTAAGACCATCCTAAGTTAAAGGACAATCTTTCCACATGTCTTATTTATCTTAACCATTATGTAGGATTGGCTTGTGTTAAAAATATCTTTATGTCCTAGACAGAACAGGGAGTCTATCACCTTTGAATTTTCCTTGTTCTGGAGTAAACCTGGGATTTCATTCTACATAGAATCTTCCCAAAGTATCTGACCAGTCCATTTCCATGCCATGGAAAAGGTTCTGAGAAGTCTTCTCATTATCAAGAGGGTTGTATCTAGGTAATTTTAAATTTGTAAAATATGACTTCTTTCAGAAGATAAAGGGTGTCAGAGAAGAATAGAGATTTAACAAGTTAATGTTGTCTTAAATTATCGATCCTACTTCATGGCACCTCATGGCTCAGTAGATGGAATTTTGGGTGTGGAGTTAGGAAGACTTGAGTTAGTATGTGATCTCAGACACTTACTAGCTACGTGACTCTGGACAAGTCACTTAACTTCTGCCTGCTTCATTTTCTTGACTGTAAAAGGAAATAATACTAGTAGCTACTTCCCAGTGTTGTTGTGAGGATAAAATGAGATACTATTTGTGAAAAGCACTTAGAACAGTGACAATCTATAAATGCTTATTTTCTTTCCCTTTTCTTTCATGGAGAGATGAGTTCCTTTCCATCCTTTATAAGAACTACTACTTGCTAGAGATTGGGGAAGGGGTAGGAAGGTAGAAGATTATCAGAAATGAAAGCCACCTCACAGATCATCTAATCCAACCCATATCTGAACAATGGTCTCTTCTAACTTATTTCTCAGATGTAATCATCCAGCTAGTGCAGAAAAGGTTTCAAGTGATGGAGAATAAACTATGTCAGGTCAGCTCATTCCATTCGGGAAGTTCATTCTTTTATTGAGCCTAAAATTCTACCTTTTTCTAACTGCCACCCATGGTGGCTAGTTTTGCTTGGTCTCAGAAGATAAGAAAGTCTTCCTTAAAATTCTATATAAATAAATGTTCACTGTTATTCCTCATGACAGTTCTGCTAAATTTTGAGAGTTACTAACGTAGCCTTGGAGAACCAAAAGTGCCTTTCATGTCCTAATGAGGAATAATAACAATTCATTTTGAATATTTATTTCTATGAGTGTGGCTCACATCCATTAAAATGCATCTCTTAAGTATTTCTGGCATAGAATAATCTGTCTGAACTTGTCCTCTTTGGGCATAACCTTCTAGGTGGTACAATGGGTTCAGCAAGAAGCTTGGGAGCAGGAAGACCTGAGTTCAAATCTTGCCCTAGATACTCATTTTGTGACCTTGTGGAAGTCATTTGACTTCTCTGTAATTGAGTTTCTTTATTCATAAAATGGGGATAATAATATCCCAAAGAGGCTGTAAGGATCAAATGAGATAACATATCTAAAGCGCTTTGTAAACTTTAAAGTATTATATAAATTCTAGGTATTAGTATTAAAGTAATAACAACAGTAATAAATATCCTAGAACACAGAGTTTCTCCCAAAGAGGCTTTGAATACAAATCCAGGCACAATGTTCTTTGTACAAGGGTAAATGTAGAGAGACTTATCACTAAGTTGGCTACAGGGTGATTAATATTTTGACCTCAGCAATAATCAAAGTCTCTCTCTCTCGTACGTTATGATTTATGTCACTAGAAACAGTACCGATAGCAACAAAATTAAGTCCTTGAAGTACTGAAGGTTGCTTAAGTACTGCTTTTTTGGATTACCATATCATACTACGGACTCACTAAACCTGCAGGTCTTTTTTCATACAAACCATTGTGTCTACCATTCTATACTCCTACTCAATTATACAATACTGCTTATTTCTATTAGTTTCCATTTCATTAGATCCAGTAGTACTAGATTACTGAAAACTTTTGAAATCTTGATTCTATTGTCCTACATTTTAACTATATATACCTCTTATCTTTGGGTCACCAGATAATCTCACCAGCATGCCAGAAAAAAAAATGTTAACCCAAATAGGCCCAAGGACCTATCATGGGGCAGAGTATGGGGTATTCATCTACAGATCTTCTGACACCAGGTGGAATCAATCCACTTACCATGTCCCGTTAGATCCAGTTCTGAATCAAACTAATGGATCCTTATGTTTTTCCATAAGGATATCAAAAACTTATAAAATATTTGTTGACATTAGATTTATGACATCTATGGCATTTACTGTTCAAGTAACCTCATGAAAAAGGATAAATATAATCAGTGTACCTCACATGGCCTAAACACACAGCATTCACAATTCACTTCGTAATTTTGCCAGGGATTGAAGTGAACTGTGCAGGCAGGAGTTTTCAGATTCTGCCTCCTTCCCCCTCTTTTACTTTTTTTTTCTTTTTTTTTCTTTTTTTTAATTTTAAACCCTTAACTTCTGTGTATTGACTTATAGGTGGAAGAGTGGTAAGGGTAGGCAATGGGGGTCAAGTGACTTGCCCAGGGTCACACAGCTGGGAAGTGTCTGAGGCCGGATTTGAACCTAGGACCTCCCATCTCTAGGCCTGGCTCTCAATCCACTGAGCTACCTAGCTGCCCCCCCCCCTTTTACTTTTAAAGTTTGTTTGCTACATCAAATTTCTCAGATATCTCCCTCCCTCCCATTTCCACACTACAGAAGACATCATTTGACAAAAAGATATCTGCATATACAAAACTATGTCTTGCTTGTTTCTTTTTATCAGTTCTTTTTCTGGAGGTGGTCATACAAATCATTCTTTAAATAATATTTCTGTTGATGTATATAATGCTTTCTTGGTTCTGTTCATTTTACTCTTCATAATTTCATTTAGATCTTTCCATGTTTTTTAAAAAAATAACCTGTAAAGAGGGTTATTTTAAAAATAGAGATAAGGATTCAAATTCAGAACTGAAATAAAAACACCCACCTTACTTTTGAAAATGGGAAGCATCTATCTAGTTTTTTGGCACCTCTTACCTGCCATGATTTCGAAGAGATTACTGACATTGGAGTTGTGAATTCCTCTGTAAGTTGCTTCAGTACCATGGGATGTAGTTTATCCTGCCTGATGACTTTAGCTCATCGAGGTACTCTCTTTACACCCCCTAATTTATTTTTGGTTTCAACTCTGCTAATTAGAGTTGTCTTAGTTTTCCTTTGCAATGTAATGTTTTTCTGGTATAGGAAAACAGGTAAATAAAACAAATGCAAAATAAATTTAGTAATCTGTCTTCTGTTGTCATCCTCCCATTCTTCTGTACAATCTAATTATATCCTAATACCCAACCCTTCATCTCTTCCATACTCTCCACACATTTCTTTTGTATTTCTTTTTTTTAATTTTTTAATTTAATTTTTTTTCTTTTGTATTTCTAATATTACTTTTATAAGACTTTGCTACTGTCTTGTATTTATTCTTCAGTTGTTTTCCCTTGCTTTCATCTTCTAAAATCTTTTAAAGATATTATCTCCATTTTCTTCCTTAAATTTTTTGTTTTCTTTTCTTTAAGAATTAAATTCGTGAGTCTACCATAGTTTTGGGGACAACTTCTCCTCTAACTTTTAGGCCATGGGAATCTGTTTAATACTTCCTCTGAACCCTTTGAAATCTGTTTTCTCCAAATCCAAGGTGTGTGTCATATTATACCTGACTTTCCTCTTCATGAAAATTCATCATAAAGATGGAATCTTTATCTCCTTCTCAAGTTCCTATCATTTATTTCTAGTTTGGCAGCTTCAGTATTTCTTCCCTTCTAGGGAGAGGCCCAGCAGATTTGTGCTGAAGCCCTGGGGCAGGGAGGGAGAGGATGATCTTCTGTTCTTCCATCTTCCACCCTCCAACACCTATATAGGGTGTGTTTTGGGTTTTGTTCTAGTGGGACATTTCATTATTTCATTCAAATAATTCATCTGCTTTCCTGTGTACCCACATTTTGAAGTTCATCTGTCTCATTTCTCATGCAAAGATGTTGAACATCTTAGAAAATAGAAATCATTCAAGACAATTATGGTTCACAAATCTCCCAGGGGAAGCTGGGGGGAGGAAGGGGAAAAAACAAAGACTAAATGAAAGACACATCTTTTTGAAATACCTCTTGGAAAATAGTCTGCTTTATATCTGTCGTTGATTTTAAACAACTTCTGTTCAGATACATGAGAATATTTTTTCAAGGTTCAGAGCTCAATTTCAGTAGCTTGAAGATTCTTGTAAATGACAGTTTTGCCATCTTTGATACAGCAAAGCCTGAGAGAGAGAGACAAGAACCTAGAAGGGGTTTTTAAGGATGTAGTAATTGTTGACCTTATAACACAGATTTGTCTGGTATGCTTTTTTGTCTCTCCTATGTGCAAGGTTTCATGAAACTTCCAGCATGTCTGAATTCACAAAACTTCCCCAGGCACACACAACAGAGGGAGTATAGAGACACACAGGGAAAGTCAGCCTTTGTCACAAAATAGTCTTCAGTGATTGGCTAGTTATTCTTCCTTCCTTGAGAATAAACTCTGCAACAGTGGCAGAATGGGTCATTATTACAAATAGCAGCCCGGAAAGTTATTTTCTTTCCTACTTTTTTTTTTTTGAACTGGTTGAAGGAATTCCGGATTCAGGGGAGAGAGCTTGGTGTAGTCTTTAGGGCTATAGGTAACATCTTCTCTTCATATCTCAGTTACTTTGACTTCTTTATTATTATAACATAGTTAAATGATAGTCCCTTCACTACCGCCCTAAAATCCCAATCACCAAACATAACTCCAAACCAAAGTCCATTTTCTCCTCTACCTTAGTGATTTTGGTAGACTTGGAGATTAATTAATAATAGCTAACATTTATATAGCATTCTATGATTTGCAGAATACTTTAGAAATATTATTTCATTTTATCTATACAACAAACCTGGGATGCAAACACTATTATTATCCCCATTTTATGGAAGGAGAAATTGAGGCACAGAGAAATCAGGAGATTTGTCCAGTATTATACAACTAGTAAATATCTAAGATGAGATTTGAACTCAGTTCTCTCTGATTCCAGGTCTAATATTCTATCCACTGTTCTACCTAGCTACCTCAATTTAATTAAAAACATTAAGAATTTTATTCCTTCCTCCAATTTGAACAACTTGAGGGGATTCTGGTCAATTTAAAGACAATTATAAACCTTTAATAGCACACTTAATATTCATGATAAGTTTCCTTCTGCTGAGACAAAGGTCATTTTTGTAGTTGAAAGAATTTTTCACCTGCCCATGAAAAAAAATTCTAAACACCAGTGACATGAAAATCAAAATAGATAAGCTGAAAATGAGATCATATATAGTTTATTTTGTAGCAGTTCCCTATTTAAAAGATAAATATCAAAGCAGGGGGTTTATAAAGGTTCTAGCCACCTTCTCTTCCATCATTTCTAGTCAGGAAATTACAATGCAGAGAATTACATACCATCAGTTTTTCCCTCTGGCCCCATACCTGTTTGGTATAGACTAAGAATAGGTCAATATTATTTTGCTTAGAGTTTTCTTTAAGGAAATTAAGAAAATGTTGCTGAAAATACATCTTTAAACCATAAACTCATAGCAGAAATAACTTGCTAGGGGGCAGTCAGGTGACACAAGATAGAACCAGCCCTGGAGACAGGAAGGATCAGCTTTCCGAGTCCAAATTCTGGCCTCGATCACTTACTAGCTATGTGACTCTGGACAAGTCACTTAACCCTGGGGTTCACCTCAGTTTCCTCATCTCTGAAATGATCTGAATGTGGAAATAGCAAACCACTACAGTATCTTTGCTAAGAATACCCTAAATGGGGTTACAAAGAATCAGACATGACTGAAAAATGACTGAAGAACAAGAGGAAGGAAAGATTAAAAAATTCCTCTGCATAAATGATCCTTCCAGTGAAACTTTTCATAATGCATTTAATATAGGAGTTTCAAATGAGGTTCACACCTGGTCTCAGTCATCTTTCAGCCAAGGTAAGCTCTGGGAACTATGAGAAGTTACACAATTTCTAAATATCAATTATTTAGCAGAACAGGCTATGTGATAGAAGCCAATCTTGTATGGATTTATGCATAATAAAAGGGGTTAATTAAAAAATTCTCACAAGAATATTGTTAAATTTCCTTAGTTAGGCAGGTGATAAACTTAATTCAGATAAACTTGATTCAGATAAATTCAATTCAATAAATTCTTTTTTAATAGTTTTTTTGTACCAGTCATTGTATCATGAGCTGGGATACAAAAATAAACATGGTTTTGATCCCTGCTTTCAAGGTGCCTCTAACTTAATAGAGGAGTCCAGTCATCTACACAGATGAGTACGAAACAAGGTAGAATATAATCATGGTGAAGAAGAGGTGAAGAAGACAAGGCTCTATAAGGTGGGGCAGATTGATGAGGAAGAAATAACTTTTGGGGAAGGGAAGAGAGGAAAGGAACAGAACAGGAGAGCTTCATAGAGGGGATGGCAATCCTGTCATTGGGTCTTCAAGGAAGGGAGAGACATAGGCTGGAAATAGAGAACATCTTTTTTCGAAAGCATGTCTAATCCATGTAAATGCACAGAATAAAGAAATAGAGGGACAAGATTTTGAATGAGTGTGCCATCCCATTGGCTCCTGGCTTCCTTTAAGACGATTCAAATGCTATGTTCTGTAGGAGGCTTTTCTCAGACCTCTCCAGATGCTAGTGCCTTCCCCTCTTAGATACACTTCGTATATTCTATAAATCTATTTACATGTTGTCTCTTCCATTAGAATATGAACTCCCTGTGAGAACAGAACATTTTTGTCTTTTTTTGTGTCTCTCTCTGTCTCTCTCAAGGGAGCATGTTCAATATTGTCAAATGCTATAGAGAAGTAAGGAGGATGAAGGGTGAAAAAAAGCACATTTGGTGTCAAGGACTCTATTGAGGAACTTTGAGAAAACAGTTTGATTAAGTGCCAGGGAGGAAAGATTTCAGCGGTGATGAGGAAGAAGAAGTAGTGAGCATGAAACATTTTACCTCTCAGTTTAGTTGTGGTAGAATGGAGAGAAGATGTCAGAAATCAGCTTAGCATAGTGGAAAGAGCAGTGGGTGTGGATCTGTGAACCATGGACAAGTCAATTAACTGCTCTGAACCTCAGCATCCTCATCTGTCAAAAGAAAGTGTAAGATCAGATGACCTCTGATGTTCCTTCTGGTTCTCCATCTGTGGTCCTGTGTATCTTGAAAATGTATCAAGGTTAATGGGAGATTTAGGACTAGAGTAAACTGAGCATGATTATTGGCAGAGGGAAAGAAGTTAATAAGAGGAGATGAATGATGGCAGAGAGGAAGGTGAGAGCAAACCTATATTTGTTGCTGGTGTCCCTCCAGCCCTCTTTTTGTCAGTTCATTTATGTTACTCTCCAGTTTCCCTTCAATAAATGTAGTAACTCTATGATCTAGATATATCTATCCAGGGACACAATGACAAATTAACAATTGGTTCTCCAAGAAAGTACAAAATACTTTTAAGTTTAATCTACATTGTTAAAACTTTTTGTTACTTTCTTAAGGCTAGACAGTCAACAAAATAATAAATCAAACTCTGATTTGTAGAGTTCGCCTATTTCAAGGTCTAAAAAATGCTCATACTGAAAATTTGACAGTTGGCTTTTGTGCCCATATATGAACTGTTTCACTCTCATAAAAATTTAACAATATTATGTTTATCCCCTTGGGATCCTGATCTCTGTTATTCTACAAGAAATGACAATCTAGTAAACAAAGCTATGCTAATATGTTAGCTTTTCTTTTATTTCTCTTACATAACCAAATACATCAAACCAGGAAAAAATGATCACAGGATAACAGACCTATATCTCCTTTGGAAGGTCATTTTATATAAGTGGTAGTATTTGGAGGTGCTGGGACACATCAGTGGGCAACTTATCTTTGTTCATCTATAGTTTTTAGTGCATGAAATCATATCACACAGGCAGTCAACTATTCTGCTTGTTAAGGAGATGAAGTCAGCTCTGGTAGAAATGCATATTATTTTGAGTATCATTTTCATCTAGTTTTTCCTGAGTCCTCCTCCCCAGTCAACTACTTTGAAAATTTATTTACTTTTTATTTATTCTTTTTCTGTTTATACTGTATACATGTACTCATAAGTGCCTTGAGAGTACAAAATGTTTCATTCATTGCATTTTCAGGGCTTGGCCCATGGTTACTCCCTTTTTTTTTAAACCTTTACCTTCCATCTTAGAATCAATTCTAAGGCAGAAGGGTGATAAGGGCTAGGCAATGGGATTAAGTGATTTGCCCAGGGTCACAAAGCTAGGAAGTATTTGAGGCTAGATTTAAACCCAGGTCCTCCTGCCTTTAGCTTTCAATCCACTGAGCCACCTAAATGGAGTTTATTACTGGTTAAGTTGAATTATTAAGTATTGGGTAGTTTATCTGATGGGTCTGGATGACTCACTGGTTATAAGATCAAGGGCTGGCCCTCCCTAAATAGAAATTCCACTTTCCCCTAGCTCTTCTCACCAGAGAAGGGCTATGAGAGAGCAAGCTGACAGGAATGCATCAAACTCTATTAGGCAGCCTGTAAATGTTCAGTATATTTATTTATTATGAGTTATTCATAAACATCAGCTAGACTTCATAATTTAATGCCACCTGCAATGATTCCTGAAAGTGGCAATATTTTAGTTATTCCCTGAATAATTGACCTGTTCAGACAGAGCTAAGAATCAAACATAACTGCATTTTGACAGAAGTGTATTTTTCTTCATCTCAATCATTGAACATTTGGGAGAACAAAAGAGGTTTGCATTGAAGGAAATCAATTAAAACTGTCTGAAATTTTACCAGCCTTCAACTGAGAATTGACACGGATACTTATATGGCTAGATATCCCATTTAATGTTTCCATTTATAGTATGAATGTGGTTCTTCTCAATATTCAACCTCTCCTATACATTTTATCTTCTCTCTTCTTCATCATTCTGTAGTTTTTGATCCTGTTGGCTACCCTTTCTTCCTGGGCATTCTGTCATCTAATGGCTTCTATAATCCTACTCAATCTTCATTCTTTTTCTACTTGCCTATAATTCACTTTGTCACTGAACAGCAGTGCCAAGAAAAGGACATTTCCAGTCTTGGCAGCTATCTCATGAGTTCAAGAATTCCTGGGTTCCTGAGCTGCTGCTAGCTGGCCAGTAGTAGGTACTTTCTGAAACTATATTACTTCTCAAAGGAGAAGAGAATCACTATCTAAGTCCTGTCTTTGCCATCATGGAAGCTGCCTTTGCCACCATGAACCAGTTGCTTTCTTATCCTAGAAAAGCCCTTTATCCCTGTAATATCTTTCTCTGGCTGGTCAGGAAGTCAGTTAAAACATTTATTAAATACTTGCTATGTGCCAGGCACTGGGCTAAGGGTTGGGGATACAAAAAAGAGGTAAATACACTAGTGGTCATTTTTTTCTAGAACCTTCATTTTAAGGAAGAGTCCCCAAATTAGCCATGTTCACTCCTTTATTCCTGTCAGGGTCCTCTGCCTGACACTGGGTATTTTTTTCTCTATCGTGCTTTCATCTGGGTATTACTTCATCTTTTCAGCTTCCTTTTATGATCTGTCTTCCACCTTTAGAATTTAAGTTCCTTGAGGACAAGGACTGTCTTCCTTTTTTTTTTTTTTTTTTTTTTTGTTTTTAAACCCTTGTACTTCGGTGTATTGTCTCATAGGTGGAAGATTGGTAAGGGTGGGCAATGGGGGTCAAGTGACTTGCCCAGGGTCACACAGCTGGGAAGTGGCTGAGGCCGGATTTGAACCTAGGACCTCCTGTCTCTAGGCCTGACTCTCACTCCACTGAGCTACCCAGCTGCCCGACTGTCTTCCTTTTTGCTTTTATTTGTATCTGCAGTACTTGGTACATAGTAAGCACGTAATCAATGCTTGTTGATCTGGCCCTGTAATAAACACACATTTATTAGTTTTATCACAAGAAACTTACTTGGTTTATTTATGCTGAGGAAGTGGCAAATAATGTTGGTTTTTTAAAACTTTCTTGACTACATCTTGCTACTCAGTGAATAATCTGGCTAAAAGAATGACTGTTTTTAATGATAAACCTAATATTTTTTTTGATACATTAAAGATCCCTGATTTAATATGTGTAGGATCCCCACCTTTCCCGATAAAACTATTTAATAAATTGCTGTGGTCAGAAAAGCAATTACTCAGAAACCTTTCTCCTGGTGATGAGCATCTTCCAATTTATCTAACTAATGCCTCTCCTGAAAGGACCAGACCCAAATCCTTTGATTCAAGATCTTCCTAGTTGGTAGCATCTATCAGGACACCCATTGTATTGGCATCTTCAGGGACTGATGCTGCCAAGATGAAGCATGAGATGAGGACTTTAGTGGAGTGAAATGAACAAATATAATGTTCTCATGGTATAAAAATAAAACTGATAGACACCCTCTTATGACTCTCCCAGTTCTGAATCTACGCTTGCCTATGTTTAGGTTGAATGGATAGTTCTTACATTTAATGATTCAAAGGGCACTGAAGGGTGATGAGGCCTACAACAGAAATAGATCCCTGATGAGTGGTGTTTCTGAGCCTTTCTTGGAATTCAAACTTGATTCCCTTCCAGGATTGAAAGCATTTAAGGCTGTTGTTAAAATGCAAATGTTACCTAGGAGGTGGGAATCATTAAGCCACCTATTAATACCTTAGCTCAAATTAAATGATCAGATCAAGGAGGCAATGTGCTTAGAACAGAAGTTTCTTCACCAAGGAGAATGGGCCAGAAAAGTGTTGTAGTCTATATTCTTCCTGGCTTCTAGAACTCGGTGAAGGACTATTTATCTTTCTTTCTTGGATCTTGTTTTTCTGGCCCTGCTCCAATTGTCATCTAAACCTCTAAGACAGCCTCAGAGATTTCTGGGAAAGTTAAAAGCTTGTTGCCATCCCCTCTCTGCAAAAAACTAAAACCAAAACCAAAACCAAAACCAAGAAACAAAAAAACTACTTCATACCATACCTTTTAATGGTACAGAATAATGCAGTAACAAAGTATAGTAGTGCAGAAACAATATTCAATTTGGAGTTAAAGACAAGTTTAAATTCTAACTTAATCACTTGCTAGTTACATAACCTTGAGCAAGTCCCTTAATCTTTCTCCATGAGAGAACTCTGGGATTCATTTCCTTCATTTGTACAATGAACAAGTTTCAGATTGGTCTATAGTAGCAATTAAAAAACAATTTTAAAATTTAATTAATTAAGAATATTTTCCTATGGTTACATGATTCATGTTCTTTCCTTCCCCTCTCCCCTCCCCGCTCCTGGAGCCAACAAGCAATTCCACTCAGTTTTACATGTATCATTGTTCAAAACCTATTTCCATATTATTAATATTTGCAGTAGGGTCATCATTTAAAGTCAACAGCCCCGATCATATCCCTATTGAACCATGTGATCAATGGTATTTTTTTTTTCTGAGTTACTATTTCCACAGTTCTTTCTTTGGATGTAGATAGCATTCTTTCTCAAAAGTCCCTCAGAACTGTCCTGGATCATTGCATTGTATAGCAGCAATTTTTAATTTGTAGTCCATAGATCCCTAGATTTCAGGGGGCTTATGAACTCGGATGGGAAAAAAATTCCACCTTTCCTGTCCTCTAACTGAAATGTAGCATTTTCTTCAATTGTAAATTTTAAAAAGAAATATCAGTCATAGAAAAGGTCCACAACTTTCATCAACCAGATTGTTAAAGGGGTGTGTAATAAAATCAGTTCCCCAGGACTTCAATTTTCAGCATCCCACTTTCCTTCTCATGTTATGTGCTGATGTAGGGAGGATATAAGCTCTCTCTTTAGCTGATCATGTTTTGTGGAAGTGGTGTGAGGTGAGAGGTAGGAGAGTTTTCCTCACGTGGTTTACTTTTTGTTAGATAATTAGGTTTTTATTCTTTCCACTTCAAATGATTATTAATAAACTTTATAAATATAATACTTGGAGTTATTGATATTAATTTACATCTTATAGGGGCCAATGACACAAAAAAGATTACAAAGTCAACTTGACCTAGATGATCCCTTTTTTAAAGACTTATAATTCCATGATTTGGTGTGTAATGATTACATGTTCTTGCCAATTCCCTGCAATTTGCTGGGGAAGTTCCACTTTTCTGGGGTGCCTGACCTAGCTGAAGTTCTAATAGCCTAGACTGAGAAATTGATTCATTCTTTGCTTTCCTTTCAAAATCCAAGAAGCCCTGTAGTGACATTTATTTGAAGGCAGAAGAAGAATTTACTTATTAGTACTTGCTAAGCAAGCATTTAACCTGAGCCTAGTGTTTTGTTAGATGCTCTGAGAGATACTTTCAATATCATAGAACCATGTGGGACTGAGAGAGGAAAGGGAGATGTGCCATTATGGAGGGCTTCACCCCTTTTCCCATCAATTCAGGGGTAGTTCCAAGTGGCAAGACAGGGCCTCAAATTTCATAGTAATTATTTAGAAGCATCTGGAAGTAGTTTAAGAGTTAGAGTGTGTCAGATGGGAGATTGAAATAATCTGGTGACTATGGAAGTGGCAAGATGAAATAAGTAGCTATAATTGAGATGAAAGTGGAGTCTAGGAATGAATTTATGGGAGATTGGAGGGTGAAACTCAGACTGGGGGAGTAAGTAGAGCTTGTTTATTCACTCATGTAGGTTTCAGAAGTGAGTAGTAGAAGTGCTTAGAATAAGGAAGTGAGAGAGGTTACAGCAGAGATGTTCAGGATTGGCTTTGGATAGTGAGTCAGTGTGACTCTGATCTAGCTATTTATAGGGAGTAAGACAGGAAAGTTAAACATATGCCCTAAAAATGTGTGTGGGTGGGTGCAGGACTAAAAGTACCCAGTGGCATGAAGCTTGTTAAGGAGCTTCTTCCATTACATAGGCATTGTAATGCATGTTATAGGGCTAGGGTCCTTGACCAATATGGATGGAGCAGTGATGAAAGAATGTAAGATAGATTCTGTTCAGTCTGGTGTATCTGCTTTGTGGACATCTAATCTCCTCTTGAGATATGTTGGAAGAAGAATGAATGCCTCAGGATGGGGACACTAAGATGTAGGGCAGTGGGAATAATGGCGGGAAGTATGTTACCTGGCTACAGATTGGAACTCAACATATGGAAAAAATGCCTAACAATTAGAATTGCCCAAGAGTGGAATGGGTTCACTCTTTAGACAGTGAGTTCCCCACCAGTGGAAGCATTTAGACAGACAGAGACTCTGTAAGCATATATCATAAATGACAGAATATTCTGGCAAGAGGTAAGAGATGAAGTCAGAGGAGACGGTCATATTTAGCAAGAAGACAAGACTCAGGAAGGAGAGGATAGCTATGTTGAAGTAGTTGAAGGCTTATCAAGTGAAGGAGAGACTAGACTATTTGGCCCCATAGAGAAGAACCAGGAAGAATGGGTAGAAGTGGTAAAGAAGCAAATTTATGATTGATGCCAGGAAAAAAAAAAGTCCCAACATTTTATCAATTAGAGCTCATGCACTGCTAAAAGATATGGTGGCTTCTCTCTCATTGTAAGTCCTGAAGCAAAGGTGAGGCCACTACCTACATGATATATAATAGTTGAGATTCCTTTCATGGGCTACTGAAGGCGAGAAGGTCCAACTGCTCTGTGATTCTCTGAGATTCCTAAGATCCCTTCCAAATCTAAGATTTTCTGATTGTTAATCATGATCTTTTTTTAAACCCTTACCTTCCACTTTAGAATCAATTCTATGTGTTGGTTCCAAGGCAGAAGAGTCATAAGGACTAGGCAATGGGAGTTAAGTGACTTGCACAGGGTCACACAGCCAGAAAGTGTCTGAGGCCAGACTTAATCATGATCTTGATCCTTCAGGAACTTATTCTCTAATCAGGGAGGTAATACAAATACACATGAAGAAAATGACACATCTGAGCCTAACACAGAGGTTAAGTGATTTGCCCAGGGATTGTATAACTACTAAGTATCCAAATGCAAATCTGAACTCAAGTCTTTCTGTTCCCAGGACCAGTGCTTTATCCACTGTGCCAATAACTTATTTCCAAAAATAAGGAGGCAATAGTTTCCAAAAATAAGGAGGCGATAGTGGTACAATCATTTTGTCCAATTTTGGGATTTGCAATTTCTAAAGTAAGAGAAGTACAATGCTGTAAAGGCCTTTCCTTAAGGTCATATGAGGGTTGATTAAAACATTAGGGGCAAGAGATAGTTAGGAGAATCAGTGGATTAAGAGTCAGGCGTAGAGAAAGGAGGTCCTGGGTTCAAATCTGGCCTCAGACCTTTCCTAGCAATGTGACCCTGGACAAATCATTTAACTCCCATTGCCTAGCCCTTACTGCTCTTCTGCCTTAGAACCAATACCCAGTATTGAATCTAAGATGGAAGGTAAGGATTAAAAAAAAATTGGGGGCAAAGAGTGCTGAACTTGGAGGGATGAACTCATGTTCACTGGACCTGAGTTTGAATCTCAGCTTTGTCATTTACTACTTCTGAGACTCTGGGCTAATCTTATCTCTTCTCTGGGCCTCAGTTTCCTCTTCTTTAAAATGAGGGGTTGGGGGTATAAAAAGGAATTCTTGGTTCTCTTTGAGTTCACACTTGTGAAAAGGGAATCCTTTGTTCTCTTTGCATAGTTGGAGTTAACACTTTGGTTGGTAATAACTTTGAATCAACACAAGCTTGAACTAGGTGGGAGAAGCTTGAAAATCACTTGGTGAATTCACACCTTACTTGATGCTAGGTGAGAAGCCAGTAAGATACTTGGAGAGCCCCATCCTTTTTTCCCAAACTGAAACAGCCAGAAACTTAAGAGTTCACACACTCAGAAAGGTGTGAATTCAAAAGTGACAACTCAGACAATTTGGAAACTGTGATTGACCCCTATAAAAAGGGGCAGGGACAGGAATATATAAATTCCACCATAAAAGCCATGAAGATCCCTGAGCAGGCAGTCTGGTGAAGGAGGCTAGTAGAGAGTGAACTCCATGAAGAGAGTCACTCCAAGAAGGAGAGAGTGAACTCCAAGAAGGAAGTCGGTTCAAGAAGAAGGTCAGCTCAAAGAAGAAAGTAGGCCTCAGGAGTCACCTTCAGCTCCAGTCATTGTCTTGGGTGAGTAGATAGCTGGTTTTCCCTTCCTGTCTTTTGGAGATAGTTTAATTCTGATTGAAGGTTAACAAGTCCTGGCTGAGCCAAACACTGAAACAATATTTAGTTGGATAGGTTATGCTTTTGTATTTCATTCTTTTCACCTCTTTTATAAATAAAAGATTTATAATTTTCATATATTTAGCCAAACCATTAATTTTAATACTTACAGGGGACAGCTGAGTAGCTCAGTGGATTAAGAGTCAGGCCCAGAGATGGGAGGTCCTGGGTTCAAATCCGGCATCAGACACCTCCTAGCTGTTGGACCCTGGGCAAGTCACTTAACCCTCATTGCCTATCCCTTACTGCTCTTCTGCCTTAGAGCCAATACCCGGTATTGAATCTAAGATGGAAGGTAAAGGGATTAAAAAAAATGAGGGGATTGCACTAGTTGGCTTCTTAGGACCTTTCCAGCTTTGGATTTATGATGTTCCTATAAACCAGGAACTTAGTTTAGAGCAGAGAAGCCTTTGGGAGATGAGAACAATATGACTCTTATTGTATTAGAAGAGTTGTCATGTGGAAAGGGGATTAGCTATCTCTGATTGGGCCTAGAGGGTAGACTAACAGTGATGGTTGGCAACTTCAAAGGACAAGATTTAGGCTTGAGGTATGGAAAAACTCACTAGTAATTAGGGTTGTGGAAAGTGGAATGTGTCAGGAGGTAGTGAGTTTCCCTTAATGGGAGGTCTCCAAGCAATGCCTGGATGACTATTTGGACATGATGTAAAGGGATTCATTTTGGGACATGGGTGGCAGAAGACAGACACTCAGTTCTCTATATACTCTAATTCCGCTCAGTCTATAATTATTATTCTTTTAGTAACTGTTTTTATTCATGTTTGATTCATTGAGAGTTTTTCAGGTCCTGGGAAAGTCTCAAAGATAAGGCATATTTGTTAGCAGGAGTGATTAAACTAATTGATTCTAAGGCTCTTATTTTCTTAAAATAATCATTTACATAACAAGGACCTTCCATTCAAGTCTGATACATCATTTCAGAAAGGCGGCTACCCAAAACAGAATGTCCATTTCCCATTTTGAATTACCAACAAGTTTGGCCAGCAAGCAGCTTTTGATAGAACTTGAGAAGCCTGTATGAACCATAAATGTGTGCATTTCAAGCCTTGGTGATCTGAAATGGAGCCACACTTACCACTTAATACTCTTTCTCAAATCATTCTTAATGGAAAATGTGATTGGTTCAATTACCTTAATTTTCTTCTAGCCTATTTAGGTAATGGAGACTGCAGTATACCTGAAGCTGCCTGCCTCTTTGGGACATTTGATCCTTGAAAATAACCTTATCATTTAGATCAAATGTATAAAGTAAAACTGGAGCCTGAACTGACCCTTGGTATGATTCTTTAAATGACTAAAATTCCAGTCAGGTTAAGAATACTAGTAAGATGCAGAGTTGCAACCCAAAGAATTAATCAATTGGATCAAATGGTGATAAAACATGAGAGCAATATTTAATATGGTATGTTCTTTGTGTTATTGTGAAGTCATTTTCAGTCATGTCCAACTCTGTGACCCAATTTTGGGGTTTTCTTGATGAAGATACTGGAATGGTTTGACATTTCCTTCACCAGCACATTTTACAGATGAGGATTTTTTTTACATTAAATTTTTTTTTACATTTACATTACATTTACAGATGAGAAACACTGAGGCAAATAGGATTAAGTGACTTGTCCAGCGTCACACAGATAGTAAGTGTCTGAGGCCAGATTTGAACTCAGGAAGAGGAATCTTCTTCATTCTAAGCCCAGAGTTCTATCAACTGTATTGCCTAGCTTCCCCATGTTCTATGTGCACAGGCATAATAACAAGAAAAATAAAAGTATTACTATTACTATTACTTACTGACTTGCAGTTGAAACTTCTTAAATGTGTTTTCTTCTCCTATTAGTGTATGATCTCCATGACAGCAGGGATTTTTTTGCCTTTCTATTTGAATCTCTGACACTTAGCATAAGTTTGTGCATAATAAGCCCTAAAAATGTTTTCTTATTAATTCATTCATTTATAATAATATCTTACATTTTAATGGCATTTTATGTTTTTGTTTAAAGTGCAGCCTCATCTATTATTTGTCACATTTGTCACAACTTCTACAAAAATTCTACTTTGATATCTTGTCAGGGCATGGAGGTGATATTGGGGTCACCATATTTGACAGTCTATGTCAACAGAGCACAAGATTTGGCAGATTATATCAAGAGAGAAAGATTTTTAGTATGATGCCAACAATAAAGTGTCAGGCCTGGAGTCAAGAAGACTCATCTTCTTGAGGTCAAATTTGACTCAGATCCTTACTAGCTCTATGACTCTGGGCAAGTCATTCAACCTTGTTTGATGCAATTTCTTCATTTGTAAAATGAGCTAGAGAAAAAAGGAAATGACAAACTGCTTGAATGTCCTTGCTAAGAAAATCCCAAAAGGGGTAACAAAGCCAGACCACCTTAAGTATAGAGGTCCACCACATTTGTTGATGAATGTTTCAGATGTCAATCCATTAAAAACAAATTACATGTATACAGTTCTCTCCTGGTTTCTAAAGTAAGAATAGCCCAGTGAGAGAAAAGGGAACTGAAAATAACACATTTTAGACCACTTGTAGTTGAGTTAAACTTTTGACATTGTACTGGGTGCCAAGTTTTTGGAAGGTCATTGATAATCTTGAGAATATCCAAAAGAGATTGATAAGGAGGATGAAGGACCTTGAGTTCTTGCCATAAGAGGACTGACTGAAGGTATTGGTGATATGGCCTGGAGTCAGGAAAATAAATTCAAATCTGGCTTAAGACATTTACTTGGAGGGCAGCTGGGTAGCTCAGTGGATTGAGAGCCAGGCCTAGAGACGGGAGGTCCTAGGTTCAAATCCGGCCTCAGACACTTCCCAGCTGTGTGACCCTGGGCAACTCACTTGACCCCCCCTTGCCTACCCTTACCACTCTTCTGCTTTAGAGCCAATACACAGTATTGACTCCAAGACAGAAGGTAAAGGTTAAAAAAAAAGACATTTACTGGCTGTATGATCTTGGGTAAATCACTTAACTTCTGTTTCCTCTTTTTCTTCAATGAGGATCAAAGGAAATGATAAAGGTAAAGTTCTTAGCACAGTGGCTGGCACATAAAAGTGGTACATAAATGTTATTATCTGACTTAAAACAAGTTTGAAACCTCTCTTTAAGTGTTTGAAGAGAGCTGACTTAAAGAAGATGGATTAGAATTGTATTATTTGATTGCAGAGAACAGAAAAATTGGTGGAAATTTCAAAGAGATCGACTTGATGTAAGAAGAAATGTTCTAATTATTAACACTATCCAGAAATGGAAGAGAATCTTTCTAGAGATGTTGGACTCCCAGTCAGTAGAGATCCTTTGCTAAGTGTGAATGACTTCTTGTTGGGGATATTGTAAAAGGAATTCCTGATCAGATGTAGATTGGATTGCATGACCACAGAGGTCCTTTGCAGCTCTATCATTCTGTGATTCTCAGGTATTTGACTAACTGAATAAAATTAACCATTAACATTCTTCCTATAAAAGAAATCAGAAAGGACAAGTAAATTTCAGCTAAATAACTAGTATTTACATAGAGCTTTAAGGTTTGAAAAGTACTTTACAATTATCATCTCATTTAATCCTCTTAATAATCCTGGGGATATAAGTGTGTGTATATATCCACATATACATATGCATTATATATACATAATACATATTATATATGCACATGTAATTTTAAGATACACTATATAATATGTGTTTGTGTATAAAATTTTGAGGGACACTTGGTCACCTTACCTTTCAGTGCTCATGATGTACAAAATCAAGAGAACTGTCAAGAAGTTAATCAAAGCTGATGCATCAGTAGCTATTGTCAAGGATAAAGAAGCTGAGACATACTACAAACAAAATGAAACCCTAAATGCTAGATCAACTTAAGAATTCAAAAGAAACAAAGGGAGGATAATGAAAATATTGTGGAAAATATGGCTTGCTCTTGAGAAACAAAAGTCACCAAAGACTTACCATGAATTGTTCAGAAGTTCCATGCCTATGTGATATGCATACTCTGTGCAAGAAGTCAGTCAGAAGATATTGGGCATGGTAAACACTGAACAGCATCACAAAAATAAGATTGACCATAATTTGACAAACAGCATACAACTGCTTATCAGTGTGGGAACCATTTAGGAATCACCTGCCTATTTTCAGTCCAATCATTGTCTAGTTAGAAAAAGAATATAGAGGGGACATCTGTGACAGAGGCATCATAATTTTGAAAGCATGAAAGGATAAATGTTCAAGACATCTGAAAGAGATGATAATGAATGCTTGAAAAAAATCATAGACCATGTTATTGCCAAAAAATAAGGCTATCAAGAGGCCATCAATAACTACTGACTCTTACGTTTTCATTTTTGTTTCTATAACATCCCTCTGAGGATGATCTACACAGCTGAATCCTTGATAAAAATATGAGATGGAAAAAGTTAGGTTATAGTGAATCATATCTTTACAGACAGGCAATTGACCAAAAGAAAGAAATACAAAATCCCACTGTTTGTTGATAATAAAAAAGCAATTCATTCAGTAGAGAAAAATGCAGCCTGAAATGTTCTCCAAGAAGAAATCTCTCATGTTTATGTTAAGATCATAGAAATTCTTTGATAAATATAACTAGAGATCCTTCGATGAATCCTTCAGGTGATCACTATCAGGAAAATCGTAAAACAAAGAGACATTTGCTTACCAAAGGGGTCTGCCACATCATGGGGAAGTTCTTAGAGAGTCTGAGAAGAACATCTTCTGGATGCTCTTGTTTGTTAATAGCATTTTGCCAATTGCCTCAGGGTTTCCAGTTCTATAGAGCTTCCTCAAGTGATCCATGACCACTCCAGAAAGTTCAGCCTAAAATAACACATTTAGACAGACTGGAAAGAGCTCTCTTCACAAAAATCTACTAGGTATTATTATCATCTTTTTCAAATGAGAAAACTGAGGTTCAGAGGGGTCAGGCATCTTGCCAGGACTACACAGTCAGTGTAGTACCCAGTGTAAGCTTGGTGTGCTAAGTCCCCTAGAGGACAGATGCCTAGTTTTCCTGGAAAGTTTGAAAAGATTTCTAGGATTATTACTCAAAAGTCTCCATCCAATGAACTTCTCAATATCAATCAATAAATAGAACTCCAGTATTTTCTTCAAAAAGGATATTTACTGAGAAATTATTAGAAGAATAGTAGTTGCAAAATATTTCTCCCAACCTGGGAACAAGCTTTCCCTTGATACGCACAATGTCTCTGGGGAGTTTGAGCTCAAGAATAAAGTGAAAAGTGAAAAGAATACATGTGACTAAGTGTTAATACTTGAGTCCTTGCCCTTGAAGGTTTTTTCTTCCACTGCGGAGTTCTCATGAGGTTTCCTGTAAGGATTAGTCTCTAGGGATCAGTGCCTTTCTAGAGTTTATAACCAGAATTTCTTTTCATCATGAACACCTGAAGCTGCTATTGTCCTTGGGGGACTGTCTTTACACTTCAGTCTGTAGGGACTCCCTCTGTCATTGGCCATTTTTGTTCCAATGGATTATGTTAGTACTGAGGGTTGCCAGTGGAACTCTGATGACTGATGAATCTGTCTATGTTCATGGGACCTCTGATGGATCTCAGGACCTTCCAAACTTACTTTTGCTTGGTTACTTCCATGTCAGGATACAAAGACAAAAGTGAAATAGTACATGCCCTCAAAGAGCTTAAATTATTATTTTTTAAAGAAAAAATGTATTTTATTGATGTCTCTTTTTATGTCCAAGAGAGCCATCTGTCATCAGAAATACTTTTTAAAAAAACATAAAGAAAAGGGAAAATCAGTGAATAATTAAGACATTGAGAAGATTTGACATTATATGCAATGTTCTTTATCTGTGGATCCTCAACTCTTCAAAATAACAGGAAAAGGGGAGAGATATATTCTCATATCTTTTCTTGGGTATCAAGTTTAGCCTTCATTCTTAGCATTCAGTTTCAATTGTTTAATGACTTATTTCTAGTTACACTGTTGTATCCATTATATATATGTATATATATATATACATAAATATATGTATATATGTGAAATTTTCCTAGTTCTGCTCACTTGACATCAGTTCATATAATCTTTCTATGCTTCCTTGTGTTCTTTGTGCTTTTCGTTATAGCACAGAAATTAACATTCTAGACATTCCATAATTGATAAGCATCTGCTTTGTTTCTAGTTCTTTTCAACCACAAATAATATGGCTATAAATAGTATAATGTCTTTCTTTTTGTCAATGAATCTCCATATGGGGGTATATGTCTAGCAGTGGAATCTTTGGGTCAGAGGGTATAGACATTTTAGTTACTTCATCGCATAATTCTAAATTGCTTTCCAGAATGGTGTTACCACTTTACATTAATGGAACTGCCACATATCAATTTACCACCTTTAGTCATAGTTGTCAGGTTGTACTGTATGAGGAAATATCTCAAGATTATCTTGCTTTTTAATTATCTAGTTATTAATGAAATCATTTTTTTCAGGAACTTAAATTTTAATATAGGGCAACATATATATACATATATATATATACACATATGCACACCCACATACATACATATACACACAGAATATGTTCAAAATGACCACAAGGGGTATACATAGCAGACAGGAGTGGGAGTAGGAGACCAGGAAAGATAGATGCATGGATTAATTTGAAAGTATACCCCTGTTAAACTAAAAGTTGTCTCAGCCTCCTTAAGAGTTTTATCTTAGTCCTGATGATTTATTCTTATCAGGTATAATCAGGTGCTAGATAGTTTGCAGTGATAACTGGAACAAGGCTTTTTGACTTCTAGTCCATTTTTTTCCTAAGCAGTCTGGAAACCTTATCACTGTGTAACTTATATCCTAAGATAGGGGAGATCAGGGCTGTTAGTAAGTATGCAGGTCTTTGTCTCAAAATCTCACAGCCTTTTCTCATTCTTTTTCCTTATTGCTATCTCTGCATGATTTAACTGTTGACCATCCTTTCCTCCTGGATACTCCTTACTCCCTGGGTTTTTGTGCCTCTGTTCCTCTCTCTTGACTCTTCTGTTTGACCATGTCTTTTCAATCTCCTCTTTAAGATTACTATCTGTATCTACCCTCTAACTGTGGGTATCCCAGAGAATATCCTTAGACCTTTGCTCTCTTCCCTCTTAGTATCTTGCAGCCCTCATGGTTTTAATGATTATTTCTACTCAATGCTATTCAATATCTAGGCCTACATCCACACTAGTGAGGCATCTTCAATTGGCTATTGGCTATTTTGAACTGGATACCCCACCTAAGCACCTCAAGCTCATCACATCCAATGCAGAATTAATTATTTCCACCTTCTCTGCCTCTTCTTAACATCTCTTTTCTGATGAGTATGCCACCATTTTTCTAATCATCCAAGTGACTTATTGTTATCCTTAATTTTTTCCTTTCCTTTCCAACATCAGTTGTTAGATTTTGTTGTTTCTATATTGATAACATCAAATATATTTTTACTCAAATTTCATCATATTTCATCTAGTTTCTTAGATAGTCTCTTTACCTCAAATATCTCCCTACTTCAATCCATTGGGCATTTAGGTGGCCCCATGAATAGAGTGCTAGGTCCATCTTCTTGAGTTTAAAACCAGCCTCAGGCACTTATTAGCTGTGTGACCCTGGGCAAGTCACTTAACCCTGTTTGCCTCAGTTTCCTTATCTGTAAAATGAACTGAAGAAAGAAATGGTGAACTGTTTCACTTTCTTTGCCAAGAAAACTCCAAATGGGGTCATAAAGAATGGGACATGATTTAAAAACAACTAAAAAACAGTAATCCCAATCCATTGCCTACATAGCTGCCAAAATGATTTTCTTAAAGCCAAGTCAATGCAATCCCTCCCTCCCCACCACTCCCAAACATCCCCAATCAGTAAACTTCAGGAGCTCCCTCTTATGTATAGAATCAAATAGAAATTCTCCCGTAAGGCATTTAAAGCTTTTCACAACCAGGCTCCAATTTAGTTTTTTTTCCAGTGTAATTATACATTATACTCCTCCATACACTCTTTATTCCAGCCAAACTGGGCTATTTCCTATTTTATACTATCATATGAGACATTCCATTTCCAATTCTCCTCACAATTAAACATTTCTTTTCTGGAATGTACTTTACCCACTTTTTTACTTCTTATACCCCCTGGTTTCTTTCAAGACTTACCTCAAAGTGCTTTCTGTATGGGGGTTTTCCTGATCCTCCCAGCTGCTAGTCCCCTTCCCCTTCCCCTTTATTGGTGTTTATTTTATTTTATTCTTTTTACATTAAGATTTTTCCCCCATGTTGATATGATTCTTATTTTCTTTCTCCCCCCTCCCAGAATTGGCATGCAATTTCACTGGGTTATATATACATATACATATATTATGTTCCATTTATCAGTACCACTCAACACCTATTTCTATATTATTCATTTTTGTAACAGAGTAATCTTTTAAAACCAAAACATCAAATCATATACCCATAAAAACAAGTGATGAATCATATGTTTTCTTCTGGATTTCTACTCGTAGACTTCTTTCTCTAGATGTGGACTTTCTCATAAGTTCCTTAGAGTTGTCCTGGATTATTGTATTGATTTAGTTACATGTAATTACAATGTAATCAAATTATATTTGATTGTCCCACAATGTTTCAGTTACTGTGTATTATGTTCTCCTGGTTCTGCTCATTTCACTCTGTATCAGTTCATGGAGGCCTTTTAAGTTCTTATAGAAATCAGGTAGTTCATCACTCCTTACAGCACAATAGTATTCCATAACCATCATATACCACAATTTGTTCAGCCATTCCCCAGTTTAGGGACATCCCCTTATTTTCCAATTTTTTGACAATATTGGTATTTATTTTATATATGCTCATATATACATATATATATATGCATCTCTTGAGGGCATTTTCCTTTCATCTTTTTATTACTAGTTCCTGCTATACTGCCTGGTACATAGGAAATGTTTAATAAATGCCTGTTGATTGGTTGATTGAAACTGTACCTTACCTCATTAAAAACATTTACAAAACTGCTTAAATTTCTAGGACCTCTATAGAAATAAATAAATATAAAAACACATTTAGAAAGTAACACTAAGACTACCATTAATCTATATGTCCATTAATTTGCCTTTTCATTTAAATAATGGACTAGATAATCTTTAATATAGTTTTTCATTTCAGCTAATTAGCTCTGTACCATGTCTTCAGATATTGGATAAATCAGTTTCTGACCAAAACCCTGGTCATCATCTGGTGGAATTCAACAGATGTCTGGTGTTAACCATACTCCCTAACAACAAATTGCTTCCTTCATCCAGCTAATGCCCTATTTAAATAAACTAATTCAAGAGTGCATTTTCTCTAAATTATATGATAGTATTTCAGCTATTTAGCAGTTTTGGCTATACCTTGTTGTCTTCTCACAACCCCCATCATTCTGAATGCAATATGCAACCTATAGCACAGCTAGCTCTAGCAAAAATATAATTTTGGGGAGTATTTTTGTATCATAGGTACTGGTCTTGTAAGACATTTGCACTGAAGGGGAAGCTAAGGATGCATCACAACCTCCAACTGTGGAGGGAACACTCACATCAATACAATCAAGAATTCATGGAAGTACAAAACCATTTTACCCAATTCTTACTTCATGATGTTGTATAAAGAACATATTCTGCTTCTCACAAAATAAGCCTGTATTCACTTATCTGGCTGTAAGTTCTTCCATTTTGGATTGTAAGTTATTTTCAGGCATTGTAAAAAAACAAAAACAAAAAAAAAAACATCATTTTGTTTAGTACAGTACTTTTCACAGATATGAAACTTAATCAATGCTTATAGTATTGGCTATGTGAAGAATCATTTTACTTTCCTTAATTGTGTGGTTAGCAAGAAAAAAAACAGCAGTCCAGTTTTGTGCTATCACCAGAGTTGCTACTGGGGCCTCTTGCATTATGTTATAATTAGCAATTTTAAAATTTAAAATTTAAACTTAAAAAATTAAAATTTTCTATTCACAATTCCTTATTTGTGCTCCCTAATTCCCCTTTCTAGTCTGATTCTTGAAATTCTGAAATAAGAGACAAATTGCATTAATGCACTGCTCATGGAGTGGTGAATTAATCCATCCATTCTGAAAGTCAATTTGGAATTATGCCCAAAGGGTTTTAAAAGAATGCCTGCCTTTTGATCCACTATTAGTGCCATTACTATGGCCACTACTAGTTTTGTATCCCAAAGAGATTAAAAAATGGGAAAGGATCTGTTTGTACAAAAATATGTATAGCTGTGCCTTTTGTGGTAGCAAAAAGTTGGAAAATGAGGGGATGTCCCTCGAATGGGGAATGGCTGAACAAATTGTGGTATATGATGGTGATGGAATATTATTTTGCTACAAAGAATAATAATCAAGTGATTTCTACAAGAACTAGAAAGGCCTCCATGAATTGATGCAGAGTGAAATAAGCAGAATCAGGAGAACATTATTCACAACAACTGAAAAATTGTGGGATGATCTAATGTAATCAACTGTGCTACTAGTAGTAATGCAATGATCCAGGGATTTATAAGAAAGAATGCTATCCATATTGAGAGAAAGAACTGTGGGAGTAGAAATCCAGAAGACAATGTATGATTTATCACTTGTTTATTTGGGTGTATGATTTGGGGTTTTGGTTTTAAAAGATTATCACAAAAATGAATAAAAAGGAAATAGGTTTTGAGTAACAATACATGTATAACCAAGTGAAATTGTTTGTCAACTTCAGGAGGGAGCATGGAAGAGAGGAGGGAGAGAACACGAATTGTAGAACTATGGAAAAAATTCTAAAATAAAATTTTAAATTAAAAAATTAAAAAAGAAAAAAGAAGAGACAAATTAAACAAACTTGTATTGTGTTTATGTACATAAAGGAATTCCATTTTCTCTGTGTAGCTTAGGCTCCTGTAAGGGGGGGCAGCCACCTAAGTCTTACTAAAGCAGAATTAAAACATCAATAGGAGAGAATATTCCACATGAACTGAGGAACTCACCTGGTGTTTACAGCGTAATTAGGACCTAGGCTTCTCTTGCTTCTTCTGGTAGGCATTTCTACTTTAAAAACTTTCTGACTGAAAGAAACTTTGTATTAAAAGATATACCAGTAGGGCTCAGGAGCTTAAGGGCCTAATTATACAAATACATAAAACTCAGGCATCTAGTTAGCTTGTGAACTTTAGGTTAGCCCCTGGATTTCTTTCATGGATCTTTCAGAGATTATCATCATTATTTCTAGGCACTTGATAAGGGGCCAAGTGAACATATATTGCCCCATATACAATGCCAAGGCAATAAGGATCTAAGCACTCCATTCAGTTCCTTTTATTTCAAACTAAACCAGGATACTATCATTTGAAAACGGGAAAATATCATAAAGGATTATGAACCAAATGGGGCTGATTTTTTAAAATGTGGTGGGCTTATAGAATTATTTCAGAGTTATTGTAGTTAGCTGATGTCAATTCTCACTGCATACGACTATGCTACCACTGCTTTAGATCCCAAATCTCTGAAGTTTCCTTGAGGGGGTTCTTTCCTTCTGATTTTCTACCTGCCCCCCTGCATTTTCCTCCAACCCTCAACCTGTGGTTCTATACCAGCCATACTGTGACCACATGTGGGTGATTATCTTTCTGCTTTCTGCCACCCACAGAAAGCTTTAAAAAGGGTCTGAGGGCTTATGGAGAAGCATCTTTCTCCACTTTCTCCCCAACCCACTCACTCCCTGTGAAGGAGGTGGGCTAGGAGTTATCTGACTGTTATATTGCAGGCAGCTGGGAGTTGAGCTGATTGGTAACTCCCCTGAGTTCTGGATCCGAAAGAAAGAGATCAATGGCCTGCATTCATAGCTTTTCCCCCTACCAAAACTGGATATTTTTTACTTCACCCTTACTAGATGAAATATTCTTAGACTGGAAGGAACAGAAGTATTAATACCTTATACTTAGTTATGAAATGAGTTTTTCCAAGGAAGAAATGATTTAGGGTTAATTGGAGAGGAAGCTATTTTCTGTATTTAAATATGATATTTTGGAAGATGCATTTAATCCTTTTCTCCCATTTAAAATGTATGGGTATGTGTGTGTGTATATATATATATATATATATATATATATATGTGTGTGTGTGTGTGTGTGTGTGTGTGTGTATGTGTGTGTGTATGCATATATGCTTAAAAACACACACAATCACCTATATAAATAAATAATTGTTAACACCATTTCTTAATCTTACTCTATTGAACTCTTCCTTTGATTTATCCACTGATATTATCAATTATCCATTGAACTCTTCCTTTTTACAAAGAAAAATATTTTTTTTAAAACCCTTAACTTCGGTGTATTGTCTCTTGGGTGGAAGAGTAGTAAGGGTGGGCAATGGGGGTCAAGTGACTTGCCCAGGGTCACACAGCTGGGAAGTGGCTGAGGCCGGATTTGAACCTAGGACCTCCTGTCTCTAGGCCTGACTCTCAATCTACTGAGCTACCCAGCTGCCCCCAAAGAAAAATATTTTAATCAAAGCCAATTGAAAAAAAATTCAAAAAATCTGAGAACACCTACAATCTTCTATGTAGGTCATCCTTACTTCTCTACTGAAAGGAAGGCTGTATATTATGACTTTTATTCTTCCCTAAACCTTCCATAGCTCCAGCTTTCTCCATTCTCTTAGCTAAAGTTCTTGCTGCTTACTGCTCTGAACCCTCACCAAAGTTAGGAAACCAGCTTACACTTCTTAATTGATTCCCTGGCTCTTTCATCACAAAAACTATTCAAAACTTTTTTTTTTTTTTTTACTCCTCAAGCCTCTCATGACACTCTTCCCCCATCCTCTCAGTAGACATTTCTTCATATTTTATTGAGGAAAAAATGAGGCCATTGATTGGGATCTTCCTCTTCTTCCCTCTTCCTCAACTCATATCATTCAGATAAGTGACCTTTCTCCTTATGGATGCAAATTCCACAACTTGTACTATGATCTCATTCCATCCTATCTTCTCTAGCAGACTGTTCTTTCAACTTTTTTTACACTCTCATTTATCTTCAGTCTTTCTCTGTCCATGAGCAACTTTCCTACTGCTTACGAACATACCCATATCTCCTTGACCTTCAAAAATCCTTGCTTGATTTGTTCTTCCTATTGAATTATTCATTCCAATTTTTTAACACCACAAAGAGTGCAACTATGAATATTTTTGTACAAACATTTTTCATTATCATCTTTTAAAGTAATATTTAAATGATAGCTCTTTTCATCATTGTCATTGTTATCATCATCATCATCATCATCATGCCTCCTGGCTTTTCTGACTTCCTTCAAGTCTCAGCTAAAATCTTATTTCCTTGATGAGCCTTTCTTGATTACCCTTAATACTGTTGTCTTCCTTATGTTTATTCTCTCCAATTTATTCTATAGATAGATGTGTATATCTGTCTGTCTCTTTCCATTTCTCTGTCTATCTATCTGTTTTTCTATCTATCTATCTATCTATCTATCTATCTATCTATCTATCTTTATCTTCCATTGCATATGATTGTTTTCATGTTGTTTCCCTCATTAAACTGAGCTCCTTGAGAATAGGGTTGTCATTTGCCTTTCTTCAGCATTTATCACAGTGCCTGGTACATGGTTGGCAACTAATAAATGTTTGCTGACTCATTGTTTGGAACAAATACTATTCATTATAACAACCTCTGATTCAAGAGTCTTTTTGTGTTGGCTTACTTTACATGATTTTCACCACAATGTGTGCTGTTCTCATGTTTCTGTATCATTTCGTAAAATTCTTTCTTTATTTCCCTGAATTTCTTTGCTTTGCCATTTCTTAAGGTACATTGTCATTTATATGTCACAGTGTATTCAACAGTTCCTAGATGGTCACTCTTTTTTACAATTTTGTTTTGTTTTTGCTAACAAAAGAATGTTATTGTGAATAATTTTTTCATATAAGATCTTTTCTCCAATGACCTCCTTAGAATTATATGCCCAAGAGTAATATCATTGGATCCAAAGGGTATAAATAGTATAGTTCTCACATGAACTGTGTTACTTTCTTGTAGCATCCAAGTTATTTTCCAGAATGGCTGGATAGCTTCATAGCTGGGGCAGTAGTGCATTAATGTCAATCTCTCATCTCCTCTAACACTGAATATTTCTATGTTTCTTTGCTTTTGTTATCTTTGCCAAATTGATGAGTGTGATATCAGAGTTGGGTTTCCCTAATTATTAGTTATTTGGAGCCTTTCCATCTGCTGTTGCTAATTGAGTTTATTCTTTTAAAAATGGTCATGGTCTTTGAATAACCACTCAACTATTAAAAAGAGGCTATTGGTTTTATATGCCTGTACTAGTTTTTATATATGTTGAATATTAGACTTTTTAGATGCATTAATTTTATCAGACTACTAGTAGGCAAAGTAGATGGCTACCTACACGGCATAATATGAAATAGACTGAAAAATCATGGAAAGTCAGAGCTAAAAGAAATACTTGAGGTCATTTTATTCACCTCCTCCATTTCATAGATGACAATTTTGAGACTCAAGGGTTAAGTGACTTATCTAAGGTCATGGAGAAAGTTCATATCAAAAGTGGGATTCCTCAGAACCCTAATCTCTTGTATCCCAGTCCATTATTATTTTGACTAATTCATTTTGCTCTTGATCGTAATTATCTTCCTTACTGAAATTCAGACATTACTCACTCCTTTGGCTCAAGGCAGTTCTCTAGTAACTTCTCTTCCTTCTATAATTCATCCTCCATACAGATGCCAAATTAATATTCTTAAGATGCAAGTCTGACCATGACATTACTCTGCTCAAAAAGCTTTGATATCTTCCGTTGCCTCTCTGATAAAATACAAAACTTCAGCCTGCCTTTTAATCCTTTTTACAATCTGTTCCCTCCTAGCTTTACAGACATTTCATTTTACTCCTCTTCATACACTGCATTCCAGCTCAATTGATCTACTGTTATTGCCTGAATTTGTCTTTCTCTTTCTAATCTATGCCACTGTACAGACTGTGTCCTTTTGTGTACTCCTTTCTTTTCTTTGTCTTTTAGGATCCCTAACTTTCTTCATGGCTTGGTTCACATGAGCTCCCAAAGTTATTCCTGTTTCCCAATTTTTAGTGTTCATTCTCTACTCAAATTACCTTGTATTTACTTCTCTGCATAATGTTTAAGCACTTTTTTCTTTCTCATAAAATTTTTTGAATGCAGAGATTTTTTTTTTGTACTTGTGTCTTGGAGTCTTCCATGAACCTTGCATATAAAATGCCTAATAAATGTTTGGTGAATTGACTTGAAAATGGAAACAAATCTGTGAAGCATTAAACCAAATAATGATCTCACATGCTTAATAATGAGATAATATTACAAATTCATAACTGAGTCCTCTCTGCAGCAGCTCTTTGACACCTCTTTAATTGACTAATTTAACTTTAATTTAATTAACAACACAGCAACTCTTCCAATCCTTTTCCTCATTCCTTGAACTTCTCATTGTATCTCTGAAAATATTGAGGCCATTTGCTGACAGCTCCTTCTTCCATCCTCTTTAACTACTCGTTCAGAAATCTTCTCTAACTCCTTCTTTATCCATGTCTCAAATGAAGATGTGACATTTCTCCTTGTTAAGGTAAACTCCTTTACATGCATGAATGATCCCATTGGGTCCCATCTTTTCCAGAAGATCATCCTTCCCTTTCTCCTCTACTATCTCACTAAATGCTAATCTATTCTCTCCATGATTACAGCCTGCTTCCCAGTTGCCTACAAACAAGCTCAACTCTTCTTCATTCTTAAAAAAAATTCTCATTTTATTAAACCATTCCTACTAGCTGCCATCATGTATTTCTCTTTGTTTTCATGGCTACATTTCAGAAAGACATCTAAAACCAGTGCCTTTATTTGCTTTTCAATATCTTTCTTCTAAACCTTCTACAGCCTAGCTTCTGAAGTGATCATTTAATTGAAATTTCTCTTTCCAAAACTGCTCTGAAACCATTCAATTGAAACTCCTCTTCTCTAATAAGTTCTCTCTTAATTGCCAAATCAAATGTCGTTTTCAATATTCTTCTTGATCCCACTGCAGCCTTTCACCCTTTTGACCCTTTTTTCCTAAATACTCTTCTCTCTATATTTTTGTGATGCTAAACTCTTTTGTGTGGGAAGCCGTTCTATGTATTAAAGCCTTTGGAGAAATAGGATCAAATTTAGGGCCTGTTATCTGGATTCCCTATGTGACCAATCCAGACTGAGGCAGTCTTTGTGTTTGGTCCTGGTCACCTGAGCCCCAAAAAAGGCTCTGGTACCAGCAGGTAGGTTAATCCAAAATCAACTTGATCCCTCCAAGAAGGCTATTAGGAGTCATTTAGAGAAACAGAGTCTGTAACAGATATTTTATCTGGATCCCATTACAAAATCATCGGCAAGTAAAACTGTGTGTATGATTTTTCTGCACTGCATGTCAGGATGCAGACTGAATGGGCCATCTAAGATAAAAATCTGAGGCTCCTCTTTTGACTCAGTCTTTGATCCCCACCTTTCTTAGAATTCTTATTGGAGAGCTTTGAAGTGGCAGACCAGCATCTACTGAGTTAATGATTCCTTTCCTAACAAATGTTAATTAGATAAGAGTGCATATTCAGATTAGAACTGGCTCCTTTAGGATTTGACTGGTGAGCATCTCCCTGGGATATTTCCTCTCCTGGAATTATCCCCTCTGAATTGGGGTTTGGAATTTGACCATTTGTCTTTGCATCTGTATTCTTTAGACTTCAATGGATTATACGTGATTTATTGCCCCTTACGAACTGTGACTTTTTTTACTTGAGAAAGATATATAATAAACTTCGATGCCCGCAGAATTCGGGACAGCATGGGCTAACCACTAGTCTAGTTGTTCTCATTTTCTTTCTCCTGCTTTAACCATCCTATGCCACCACGCCGCTCAGGACCCCAAAAAATCATATAGAGGCATGGCTCCCTATACTTTTGGTTCTCCTCCTACCTATATGGCCACTTTCTTGGGGTTTCCTTTGATAAGTCTTTATCAAGGTCAAAACTATTGCTTGCCCAAGGGTTTATTCTGAGGCCTCTTCACTTCTGCTCCCATAGGGTCAATGATCATTTTGGTGCTCCTAATGCTCAGATATATTTATCCAGCCCTACCTTCTTTCATGACATCAAGTTTCATTTTGTCAACTTCCTATTGGACATACTCCATTGACACCTCAAATATAATATAATAGCAACAGAAGCAGTGACAACAACAATAACTAACTTTCATGTGCCAGGCACTATGCTGAATGATTTACAATTATCTCATTTGATTTTCAAAGAAACTCTGGGGAGGTAAGTGCTATTATTATCTGTTTTTTTTACAGATGAGGAGATTCAGGCAAATAGAGCTTAAGTGACTTGCCCAGGGTCATACACCATATCTAAGAGGTAGTTAGCTATTCTGTCTATAAATAGCCTAGAAAAATTAAGGCTTAAATGAGAGCTTATTTCTTCCCTAGCTTTTCCCATCTTTTGTGCTTCCTTATTGTGTTCAAGGTAACCACCCAGTTCTCCCAGTCCCCTAGGCTCACAGCTGAGGTACCATCTTTGACTTCTCTCTCCCACTCACCCCACATATCTAAGAAGTGTTGAATCTTTTGTTTCTATCTTTACAACATCTATCATATTCTTTTTTTTTTAAACCCTTACCTTCCGTCTTGGAATCAATACTGTGTATTGGCTCCAAGGCAGAAGAGTGGTAAGGGCTAAGCAATTGGGGTCAAGTGACTTACCCAGGGTTACCCAGCTGGGAAGTGTCTGAGGCCAGATTTGAACCCAGGACCTCCTGTCTCTGGGCCTGGCTCTCAATCTACAGAGACATTCAGCTGTCCCCCATCTATCATATTCTACATCTCCTTTCTACCCACATAGTCACCAGCTTGGTGCAGGCCTTCAATACTTCATTACAGTGATAACTGTCTTGTTGTGATCTCTCTGCCTCAAGGTTCTACTCCAGTACATTTTTTTTCAACTGCCAAAATGATCTTCCAAAGGAGCAGAACTGACCATGTTATCCTGCTCTCTTATCCAAGAAATTCCAATGGCTCCCTTTTATCTCCATGACCAAAATCTTTTTTTTTTTTTTAAACCCTTCACAACTTAACCTCTTCCTAAGTGTCTACTTAGGAAGTCTTCCTACATTCTACTCCCCTCCACTTGGTCTACGATCCAGCAAAACTGACCTTCTTGATATTCCTTGAACACATGCTATTCCATCTCCTTACTCTGCACATGAACATTGGCCATCCCTGTGTTTGCAATTCTCTCCTTCCTTTCTTGTGCCTCCTGGCTTCTTTCAAGACTGATCTTAAATCTGACCTTCTGTAAAAAAGTCTTTCCTAGTTCTGCCTCTTTCTCCACTTTTTCAACCCTACTCTTGTGGCTTCTCTCTAATATTCCTTTCAAGGTACATTAAAATTTGTGTTTTGGGGGTAGCTGGGGGGCTCAGTGGATTGAGAGCCAGGCCTAGAGATGGGAGGTCCTAGGTTAAAATCTGGCTTCAGACACTTCCCAGCTGTGTGATCCTGAGCAAATCACTTAACATCCATTGCCTAGCCCTTACCACTTTTCTGCCCTAGAAACAATACTCAGTAGTGATTCTAAAATGGATGATAAGGGTTTAAAAAAATTGTGCTTCTGTTGCAACAGGGTAGCTAGGTGGTGAGGTGGTTAGAGAACTGGGCCTGGAGTCAAGAAGACCTGAGTTCAAATTTGGTCACAGGTATTTACTAGCTATGTGATCTTGGGCAAGTCACTTAACCCCTATTTCCCTCAGTTCCTTATCTGTAAAATGGGGACACATTAGAGAAGGAAATAGCAAACCATTCTAGTATCTTTGTCAGGGAAACCCCATAGACAAAGTCTGTGGGGTCACATAGAGTTGACTGAACAACTGAACAACAATTATGAACTACATGCAAACAGGGTTGTTTGCATTTCATCCCCCTTATTAGAATGTGAGCTCCATGAGGGAAGGGGTTGATTTTGGATGCCTTTGAATCCCCAGCTCTTAGCACAGGGGCTGGCATATTATAAATACTTAATAAATGATTGTTGGCTGTCTTTTATTACCCATCAAATTAGTTTCAACCAACTTAGTAGGGGCTGAGGGAATAAGATACAAGCAGCCAACATTTTTATTGAGACCAAGGGATCCTATAAGTTCGGAAGGGTCATTGTTTCTTTATCTTCTATGAAGACTTTCCTGTTCTTCCTCTAGTCAGTAATAAAAATGTATAAGACAGTAATGTTTTCCCATAAAAGAAGACAGTGTGGGGCTCAGAATAAAATATGACTCATTCATTTTATGTAGCAAAAAGTTAATGTAGGTGACATAGAAAGTGGGTTGAATTTGACAAGACTGAATGGTTACCAATGTTGAAATAACAGATAATATTTTGAATAACATTGAAAAGTCAAAGTGCACTGATAAAGATGGTCAAAATGATGATTTTATTGAAGGCAAGAAAATGGAAAGACAGCTATATTGTACATCCTAGGAGGTCATACAGGTAGCAATCCAGTTTTATGAGAAAGAGACATATGACAAAAAATGTTAAGCTGATATAAAGGATTTATTCAAGGAAGCAAATCCCACGGTACATCCAAGGACCAGTACAAAAGCAATGTCCCACATTATAAAACTCACATACATCATACTATAATAATCAACAGTATGACCAAAATTGAATCAAAAGGCTGTTATTCAACAAAATTTATTAAACATCTGTGATATAAAAGGACTGTGCTATGTGCTTGAAATATAAAGAGAGCAATGCTAATCTTGGCTTCAAAAAGCTTTGGGGGAGTGCAACAAAGGGGTCAGACAAGGGGGCTATGAGAAAGTCGAGGAGGGAGAAATCATTCTTACCTTGAAAGGAATTAGAGAAGCCTCTTTGGAGGAAGTCAAAACTAGATCTGGATTTAAAAAAAAAACCCAGTTTTCCTTCTTTTTGCTTCCCCAGATAGAGATTTTGAGAGAAATAGAGATAGAGAAATAGGGAAAAATCCTTCAGAAATATGAAAAGATGGAATGAAAAGGAACATGGATATGGACAAGGTAAGATAAAAATGGAGGACAGAGTAATTCAGTTTATTTAGAACATAGAATATAAGAAAATAAGTAATATGGCTGGATAAATGACTGGGAACTAAATAGTGAAGAGCTTTAATGACAGGATTGAGTGTATGTTTTATTTTTTAGGCAAAGTGGAACTGTTAAGGCTTTTAAGTAGAAGGGTGACATGATCAGGGTGGCAAATTAGGAATATTGTTTATGTAATGATGTGAATAGTAAACAAGAGAGGAGATGGATTAGAAATAAGAAAACAATTCAGAGAATTTTTATTTTCTTGAGGGTAGATGAAAATATGAATTAGAGAGGCTGAAGCAGAAATAGAACTGAAGTGTTGAAGAGAATCCATAGAAATTGTCAACTGGTTGTTGAATGTTGTGGGGAGAAAGGATAAGGGAGGTGTAAAAGTCAAATATAATGCTCAGATTTTAAGTGACTAGGAAGACAGAATCATCAACATAAATAGATATTTTAGGAGTCAGGGTGGGTTTTGAGGAGAAGATAATGAATGCCCCTTAGATATGTAGCAATACAAATAGGGACTATGCAGCAAGGAAAGAGAAAGTTTGAATTCAAGAAGTATAAGGTGACAGAGATTTTTGAGTAATCTACAGAAAGATCTTAATGAAAGCCATGATGGTGAATGAGTTCAAAGGGGAGAGTGTAGAGAGAAGGTCCAAGTTAGAGCCTTAGAGATGTTTACATTAAAGGAATGAGAGAGGAATGAGGAATCTGCCAAAGAGAAACAAAAGGTAGGAAGAAGACTATTGAGACATAATGTTATGGAAGCAAAAAAAAGGCATGTAGGAAAAGTTTATGGATATTAATATATTGCTGAGCCTCAGAAATGCTTTATGTGGTTTGCAATGTCAAATATAGCTAAGAAGTTAAAAGGGATAAGGAAAGAAAAGAAAACATCTTTATGAGGTCATTTGTAACCTTAGAGAGATTTTTTGTGGCATATTATGTATACAAGCTAGTTTTCCAGATGGGTTTAGGAAGAAGTAGACAGTAAGAAAGTAGAAACAGTAAATATAGAATACATTTTCTAGAATTATGATTGTGAAGGGTAGAAGAGAGATGTGATAATCATATGAAGAGGTAGTAGGATTATGGGAGGTATTTTTATGATAGGAGATATTTGAAAATATTTGTTGACTGACGGGAATTAGGGAGGAGAAGATTAAAGATGCATGGGAGAGAGAGAGGACCAATAAGTAAGGAAACAAGGTCACAAACATCTCTGAGTTGTGAGAAAAGTACTTTTAAAACTTTAAACTGAATCATAAATGTGAATTATTATAGGACTGAGGGCACAAGTTGAAGGTTTAGCTTTGTCAAGGAAGGAAGGAGGAGAAACGGATAAGGGCATTGTGAAACTTAGAGGAAAAGAAAGAATGTGAAGGAGTTGGAGTTAAATGGTTTTGATTATCTTCACAAATTAGGTGATAAAGTGTCTATTGAGAATGAGATAATAGGGTTGGAGTTGGGGCTTCAGCCTAAGAGGGGAGGTTTGAGAAAGCTCCTGTGGAAAATGTAATTAAGTCCTGCTTTATATCAGCTAAGATCACTTGAGGACAGAAAATATAAATTTATTGTCTTCCAAGTAAACACTGTCTTCTGATTTATTTCAGGAAACGTCAGCTATTTGGGAATATAACTGGAAAAGGCAGATGGTTCAGAGAAGCATGTCTAGATAGACTTTATGTAAGGAAAAAAACAACACCTTCCCAATAACTGAAAGCATCCAAAAGTGAATGGACTGCTTCTGGAGAGAATGACTTCTTCCTCATTAGATGTCCTTTTTAAGAGGAGCTGGATGACCACTTGTTTGTATGCCATTAGAGAGCCTCTTGTTTAGGTTTAGGTTGGACTAGTTTGCCACCGAGAGCTTTCTTTGAGAGGTTGTGGTCCCCTGAAGGGTTACCTATGCTTAAGACTGACAAGCTGACAATGGCAGAAGAAGAAAATGTGATTGAGTCTAGAGGAAAGAGCTTGATGGAAATGGCTGCTTGAAGGCTCACAAGATTTAAGAAATGGATTGGAATCTCAGAGGCTACCACCCTGTATAGGAAGATGAGAAAAGCAAGGACAAAACTTAGGGGAACATGGAGAATATAGGGACTGAAGGTCATGATTAGAGTGAAGAACAGAAACGAGAAAATTAAGGAAAGAGGAAAAGTGGAAGGGCATAAGATTGTCTTCCTAGAGGGGCATTTTCTATGTTATTTATTTCTAGATTATTTTTATTAATATATTAATGATGATGAACCCCATGGGAGATAGAGTTCTAAGAATTCTAGAAACTGGATGAGAGAAGTGTCATTAATATGGATAAGGAAATTTCCAAGTTTCATGGCATCAAAGTGTTTGATAAAATAGTGGCAAGGTAAGAGATGGAAAGGAAGAACTGAGTCAACTGCAGAAGTCATGGAGCTGTTGGTATAAATAGAAAACACGAACTTCAAAGGAGAGGAGGTTGTTGAATAATTTTGGCAAAGCATGGTTCTGAAAGTAGTACTATGGTGCAAGGAGTCACTGAGTCTGCCCCCAGGCTGTGTGAAAAGGAGGGCCGAAGAGTGAAGAGCAAGTTAAAGAAAAGAAGGCTGCCAGGGATGTAGACTTCTGGGGGAGAAAACCTCATTTCAGTTAATGAAAGGAGATGAAAGGTGTATGAAAAGAAAGCATGAAGGGGTGTTTACTAATGGAATGGGAATGCTAAAGGATACACAGTATTTTACTATAATTAGGAAAGTAGGTAAATTAATCTGTGAAACAGGAAAGCAGGAGGGCTTGCCACTATCCCTGATGAGGGCACCAGTTTTAATCTCTTTGAGGTTTGGAACAACAGGCTTATAAAAGCACAGCTAGCCCTCATTTCTGGGCCAGTGTGGAACCTTATTTTGTAAAAGTTATTCTACTGACAGGAGAGAGAAAAACAGTTGAGATCTCTGTGTGGCAGAACAATGAAGGTCTGGGCAGTTTGGTAAGATGGACTGCTTTCCTTATGCATCTCTATGGAATTACCCTGTGTTTTATCTGTCAGTCAGTTAATAAGCACTGTGCCTGAAGTCAGAAAGACTTGAGTTCAAATCCTGCCTCAGATATTTACTAGCTTGGTGATTCTGAATAAATCATTTAACCATGCCTGACTCAATTTTCTCAACAACAAATTTTCAAAAAAATTCAATAAAATAGGATAATAATAGTATTTACCAAGGCTATTGTGAGGATCAAATGAGTTATTTGTAAAGTGCTTATCATAATGCCTGGCACAGAGTAGAAGATATATATGTATGTTTAACCTTTCCCCTACCCCTAGCCCCAGCACAAATTAAGTACTTATTATGAGCCAGTTACTCTTCATTATATGGTATACTGTAAGACATCTGGGCCTGAAGTCAGCAATCCTCACCTTCCTGAGTTCAAATCTGACCTCAGATAATTCCTAGCTGTGTAACCCTGGGCAAGTCACTTAACTCTATGTGCCTCAGTTTCCTCATGTCTAAAATGAACTAGAAAAAGAAATGGCAAACCACCCCAGTATCTTTGCCAAAAACATTTCAAATGGGGTCAAGAGGAATTAGACATGACTGAACAACAATATCTTATGGGAATCCAAGGAAAATGAGCAATCACCAATGGAAGAGAATGGTTTTGGATGAAGAGAAATGGGTAGAAATGATGGGGGATGGGGAGAGAAGGTCTGGGTTGAACAGGGAAGAGAGCTCAGGGGGGAAGCATCAATACAGCGAGACTCAGGTAGTGGCAGGAGCCCTGGCTGGTAACAATTAGAAAAGTAGGAATTGGGATGAGAGTGGGAGCACCTCAGATACAGGGGAAGGAAAATAGTGAGCAAAAAGGGATGCCTCTATTTCCTGTAGTCTCCCAGAGACTGTGGGATGGCCAGAAAGAGGAGTCACTTTCTGTTCAAAATGCAGACATGATAGACCCTTCTTAGGCTCCTCCCCTCCAGGTGTAGGTCTGGCTTCTAAAGGAAATCTTGCTTGACATTTAACCAGAAGCCTCAGTGTCCTCAGTGCTAGAATGAGAGAGCAATGTTTGTACTCCCTCCTAGGGTTGTGATGAAAGTGCTTCATAAGCCTTAAAGTGACATAGAATGGTAAATGACTATTATTACTGCTGTGAATTTCTTGGGGTTGAAATCTCCCTGACTTCATCAGCAGCCCCATCAGCAAAGGCTGGAAGCTTTCATAGACTGAAACCCTGCAGGCACAGATTTGTATTTATTTCCTGGGTGATTTGATTCACTCAGTCACCCTGGAGGGGGGTAAAGAGAGAGGGCTGGAGCTGGATGGATGCTGTCTCAGCTTCAGTACCCCCTAATGCAGATTTCATATCTATCTATCTATCTATCTATCTATCTATCTATCTATCTATCTATCCACACACACATATCATCTGCTTTGTAATTTAATTACAATTCAAATGGCAGATATTACCAGTAAGAAAGGCAAAATAACCGAACTGGGAGGAAAGAGGAGGTGGGAAAGGTAACACATGACACGTAATTAAAAATTTTAAAAGCTTTACCTTCCATCTTAGAATCAGTATTGTGTATTGGTTCCAAGGCAGAAGAACGTCAAGGGGTAAGCAATGGTAAGTGATTTGTCCAAGATCACATATCAAAAAAGTATCTGAGGTCAGATTTGAACCCAGGACCTCTCATCTCTGAGCCTGGCTTTAAATCTCCTGTTACACCTACGTACTCCCTGATTTCATAATTTTAAAATGAGTATTTTAAACATGGAGGTGTTGAAATAAAAAGTTTCGGCACTTACATAGCATTTTATCCAACAAAAAATCACTTCCTAGCAATGTCAGTTAAGCTAGGGCTATTAACTATATCTGTTCTTCTAACTATATTTACTAAAGATTTTATTCCAAGAGGACTTTGCAGCAACAGCATAATTAATTACTTTTTCAGGATCATCATAAACTGTTTTGATGTTCTGGCATTCTTTAATATGGATAGCAATGATCAATTCAATAAACAAGTCTTTGCACTGATAGCTGAGTTGATGTTTTTAAGGAGCTGTATTTATCTCTGCGGCAGCTAGGTGGTACTATGGACAGAAAGTTATACCTGGAATGAAGATCTCACTGTAATCTGGTCTCAGTCAGATATTAGCTGAATGACTCTAGGCAAGTCAGTTAATCTCTCTCAGCCTTAGTTTTACTTATCTGTAAAATGGGAGTAATAACACTTATTTTGCAGAGTTATGAAAATCAGAGATAATATATAATGCTTTGTAAACTTCAAAGTGCTATATAAATGTTAGTTAATGCTATTATGCTAATGTGCATGGCAACCCTTCTTTAACTTAATCTTGGGGAATTGATGTGGCTAAAAAGTTAATTACACTGCAGCCAAAATAGTGATGAGCTTCAGGAGGCTTAATAAAACGGGAAAATGTCTTTACAGATTAATTTTTTGAATTATGTTTAACATTGTAAACCTCGAATGCTGTTTATAAATAGTTGAGGGTATAAATCATAAATAAATGACCAAATAACAAATAATTTTAAGCAGCTAAAGATTCTGAGAAGGCAAAACTCTTCTTTGATAACTAAATCAAAAGTTTACATTTCAAAAAATTAGTAATCTAAATCTCTCAAACTGAACTACCTGACTTTTCAGCATATACACACGCACTTACACCCAGAGGAACAAGCACACATGTTATATTAGAGAGAAACTAAATGCCAACTGATCTCAGAAGTCCTATCTAGCTCTAAAATTTGAAGGGAATATAATTCATGGCAGGGAACAATAGTAAGGAAATTAATGAATGATTTCTTCTCATATTTCTATTTCCAAAGGTTATTGGCTATTTTCTCAGGTGAAATGTTGTATCAAAGACTCTTACAAATGACATCTGTCAACATATCACCATTTATGTTTGATTTTTATGCAAAAAATCCAGGCATAAAGTAATAAACAACTAATCAATTAGCAAGTATTAAGTGAATACTTATTAGGTGGCCAACAGTGGCATATGTTGCTATGGTAACAACTCGATCAAAGCAGGAGGTTTTAATTAAAAATTAGTTTTGAGAATAAAATTGTATACAAAAGCACAATGAAAGCATTTGCTAATTAGTTTTCTTTGCTTTTGACAGCATTCAATCTTTAGCCATTATGTATAGATACCTAATGGCGTCATCTGCTTTGCAATTTAATTACAATTCAAATGGCTGATATTACCAGTAAGAAATGCAAAATAATAGAACTGGGAGGGAAGGGGAAATAGGAAAGGCAGCACAGGACATGTAATTGGTATCTATATTTATAGTTTTCCTGCTCCATTTCTGGCTTGTTTGCTGCATTTTAGCATCTACTTGTTTTAAATCTCTGTACCAAGATGCCTAAATTTTGACCAGTCTTTCCAACCTACTTTCTAGTTAGGTTTCCAACTTTTCAGCTATTTTTGTAGATTTCTAGTTATGTTAGTTGCTTTCTTGTAGAGTAGCTATTTTGTTTCCCCAGTGGGGGCACCAGCCATCAGTACAGAAAAGCTTCCAGGAGTGGAACTGTTTAACTTCTTTTCTGGCATGTATAGGCTGGTACGTGAAAATGCTAGGTCAAGGAATAGAAGGAAGAAAGAGCAGGTAAGAACTTCTTTTAGTGACCCGTAGGCATTTAATGTTTTTGGGTGGTTTTCTCTACATGCCCGTATTTGTGTTTCCCTGTGCTACATGGGCATTAGCCAAGTTTTTATGATCTAGGCCAAGCAGCAAGCTGTCTGAGATCTTAGGCAGAGAGAATGTGGAAACAAGAAAAAGTCAGCCACCCAATCGGCCAGTAGCTGATGTAATGGGGATAATTTGAGGAAAGATGTGTGGTAAAAGGGGATTTTGAAGGGAGGTTGTCAGGGACTTGCTGGGTAAATAATATGGGTTACAGGTAGGCTGGAATAAGGAGATTCAGGATATAATATGGGCTGAAGTCAGGGAGTATAGCACTGAAGGGAACAAAGATCTTCAGGGAGAGGAGGAATTAATATAAACAGGCAAAGACAGCAGGGCTTATAGACTAGGACTTAGACTAAAAGACAAACTGAGGGAAATAGACTGAACTGAAATTAACTACAGGCTTTAGTTAATTTCACAGGAAGGAACTTGTTTTGAAGTTATACTTTCCTTCAAGATGGATACCCCGGCTTCCCTTCAAGCCCAGAGTATGTTTGTTCTTTCCCTCTTCTTCCCTCTCTTACTAATTAACTGACAAATTAACTAACAGGTCTGTTGAAACACAAAAGGGTTTATTGTCTTATAAGATTGATTTGTCAGGAAAAGTGGATTGAGGAAGCCCTTACAGTTTTTTAAAGAAACCTCAGGTGGGGGAAGGGAGGCAGAGATGGAGTCTGAGAAAGGTCCTGCCTTAGCTCAGCTCTCAAGATGCTCTTGATGTCTAAAGGGAATAAAGTGATGACTAACCAATTTCTTTAGATAAAATACTGTCAAATTATAGTTAAACCCCTCACGGATTTGAACTACTTTCCAATTTACTCTCCTGATTCACTCCACAGACATTTAAGGTAAGGGAAAGGAAGGTAGGAAATAAGGTAGGGAATGAAGATCCAAAGGGTTTATCTAAACTAACAATTCTTAAATAAATATTCCAAAGCTAGGCTAAAATTTCAATTCTTCAGATAGGCAAGGAAGCAGCTCAGCTGGTCTGACCCTCTCTCCATGAGATTCCCAAACCAACTGACTCTCTTCAAGATTCTAAACCCCTAAATGATTTCAGAACTCAGCCAAAGCTTGAAAAAACTATCATGACCCCCTCTCTCTGTACTACACTACATCCTTGAGAAGGTTCCATTTTTCCTTATTGGTGATGTTTATATTGGACATCCAGGGACTCTGGAAGTAGAAGAGAATGGAGTCTAATCCATAGACACTCCAAAAAGAATATGGACATATCTTTCTTTTGATATAACTTGTTATTCAGCTATTTTTCGGTTGTGTTCATCTCTTCACAAACCCATTTGGGGTTTTCTTGGCAAAGATACTAGAGTGATTTGCCATTTCCTTCTCCAGTTTATCTAGCTGATGAGGAAACTGAGGCAAGTAGAGTTAAATGACTTGCCCAGAATCGCACAGCTAGTAACTGTTGGAGGCCAGATTTGAGCTCAGGAAGGTGAGTCTTTTTTGACTCTGGACCTGACATTCTATCCATTATAACATTTAGTTGTCCCTTTGAGATTTTGTATATATGTGTATATATATATATTCCGCTATATATATACATATATATATATACACATACATATATTTATATCCACAACATATATATGTGTATATATATGTAGTTCACTAAAGTCATCCTTTAATACAAGCTAATGATGTGAACATAATCCTAGGATCTTAAAATTTCCAAATTCTAGAAACCAAAAATTTAAAATTCTAGAAACCCAGAAAGATTACAAAAAATCAAACCCTTATATTGGTTCCAGGGTAGAGGAGATGTGAGGGTTAGACAACTGGGATAAAGTCACAGAGCTAGGAAGTGTCTGAGGTCATATTTGAACCCAGTTCCTCCCAACTCCAGACCTGAATCCCTATGTACATAGCCACCTTGCTGCCCCCAGAAAGATTATGAATGCAGGTCTGAAAATGGACCATATATCTATTCTCCAAAGACCATTCTTAGTGATTGTAGGGAGGTTGCTTAGCTATGAATTTTCAGTTTCAAAAACAACCTCCAGACTTTCTACTTATTTTCCATACATTTCCCCCCCTAATGGTGAAGACAACATAGATGGCCACAGTTTTCATAGCACCTTTATATATTAATAATTTACAATGATTTCCTATGTCTTCCATAGAGGAAACAATAGAAATCAAGTGGCACTTGTGAGACTTCTCTTTGTTGCCTTAAATATTCAAATGGTTTGTGATCTTACTGATTTGGAAGGTCCCTCTAGCAATACAATTTGCAACCCACCCATAGCCTCTCTATCCTGTGTGACATTTGCTCATGTTCCCTCTTAAATTTACCACAAGGGCTAAGCCTGATGTGTTGTGGACATACCTCACATTCTCTTGGCATTGTGTGGGTGCCAATGGAACACCCTGGCTAGCTGCCTGTCATTCTCCATTCTCCATATGAGTAACCTCTTTTTCTTATTGTTCAATTCACTGATGTCATCTTGTTCTTGGATTTCCTAATTTGTTATTTGTTGCAGTCTTCTCCCAAGCATCATATCTTTTTCATTCTCCCTAAACTGCTTTCTCCAAAGTCTCCAGTGATCTCTTGGCTGTCAAATCCAATGATCTTTTTCTCAGTCCTTATTCTTCTTTACTTTTTTTTATGTCTTTGACCCTGTTGATCACTCTTTATAGTTTCCTCTCTAGCTTTTTAAGACCTTCTCTCCTGATTTTCTTCCTACCTTTCAGACTGCTCGTTATCAGCCTTCCTTGCTGGATTCTCATATAGGTCATGTACTACAAAAATCTGTATCAGCTCCCCTTATTTCCTTTTATATTACTTGGTGATCTTAATTTCCATGGATTTTTAAGAGTTCTATGCTGATAATTTTGAAATCTACTTAATCCTGTGCAATTTTCTAATATTAAATCTCCAACTGCCTTTCAGATATCTTGCCCTGGATGTGCAACAGACATCTTAAATTCGTTATGTCTGAAACAGAACTTGTTATCTTTTCCTCTAAACAACCCTCTTTCTCTATGGCTGTTTAGAGCAACATTACCAGCCCAGTCCCTCAGGCTCACAACCTAGGTGTTATCCTGGACTCCTTAATATCTAACACTTTTATGCCCTCATATTCCTCTCCCCCCCCACCAAGTATCCTTGCTGTTACCAAGGCCTGCTGATTTTATCTTTGGAATATCTTTCAAATATTCTCCCCTTCTCTCCTCTGACATTGTTATTGCTTTCGTGAAGACCCTAATAACTATTGCAATAGCCTACTAGAGAGTCTGCCTGCCACAAGTCTCTTCTCACTGCAAAACATCCTCCATTCAGGCACTAAAGTGATTTTCTTAAAACACAGATCCAACCATGTTACTACCTCTTTTTCCCTCAGTAAACTCCAGTAGCTTCCTATTGCTTCTAGGATAAAAAAAATACAAAACCCTCTGGCATTTATAGCCCTTTTATAAACCTAATATATGTATATATTAGTATATCCAAACAAATGCATATTAAAATCCATGCAAAACACATTCTTAATTCACTTGGTCTTTCTTGTATGGATGAACAGGTCAAACTGTTTTGAGTGAGGTTAGATCTCTTCCCTGAGACTCTTCAATGTTCCAAGGATTAAGGCAATTAGGAAAATATTTATTTTCTTATTTTTTTTACCAAAAGTTTTAGTCTTTTTGAGAAGCAGACTAATCATACTTTCTCAATGAAGCATCAATTTTGGCTTTTTTCTTCTAATTTTATTTCTTGTTTAATCTTTTGTTTTTATTTTTTAATTTATGAACTTAAACACCAAATAATACATAAGGTTATAAAGTAGAACAGAAAGATAAAACATAAAATTGCAAATCTCTTATATACTATTTGCTTTTTCTTTTAAATACATAATGAATTCAGCAAGTAACTTTCACGGCTATCACTTTACCCTTTCATACCACCCAACATACATCTTACGTCTTTCACCTCTTTGTCAGGGCATGGATCAGAAATGAAATCCCCAGAGACTCCTAGAAGGAAAAAAAAAAGAAACCCTTCTAGGGCTAATGATGTGGATAAATTGTGTAATCTACTTTAAATATAAGCCCACTTTTCCCAAGAACCATGTGAGAGGAAAGTACATTTTCTAATCTGAGGAGTGGGGATATTTATATTAAAATCCTTTCAATACTTTCTCAGTAATATTTCTATGTTAAAAACTTATTTATTTCAATTATTAATTGATATTGAAAAGATGTAAATTGATTACTTGATATTGAGGGTGAATGTACTGAATGAGGGTTCATTAACTGTGAAGATTATAATCTCTAACTGTGCCCCACTCCAAGGGTTACCCCTAGAATCCTAAAGGGAAAAGTTGATCTATGGGTACTCAACCTCCCAGTATAAGTTAGGAGAGGGAGCCCAGAGCAGGTGCTTTATGATAGTAGTAATGAATAACTAATACAATATTAATGAAATATAACATAATCACCCTAAAGGAGTTACAGAAAGATTAATATTTTGTACTCAAGAGGCGGAAAGAGGATTAAAAATATTCTATCAATAAAGTATTCAATCAATATTTATTAAGCACCTACTATGCACCAGACACTATGTGTATGAAAAAATGTGTTAAAAACTTAAAGAAATAATTTGGAACAAGCAGATATCACTTGATTGAGCAGCTGTAAAGGTTAAAAATAGTCACATGCCATTGGATTTGCCAAATTCAATCAAAAATCTCTACTCATGGATAGAACCTATGTAATTGCCAAGATCCAAGAATGGAATCAAATCCTCTTGGGGAATATTCATATTGAACTCAACTAGCAGTATGTTGACAAAGACTGAACAAATAGCTGAATTGGGTTATTTGGTTATAGAAATGAAGAGTTTGAAGATAAGAATCCTGCTTTACACTTTCAGGATCAGATGATAATTCAGGACTAATTCATTGCTACTAGAAATTACAGATGGATTATCCTTTTGGACCCTGGATTTATTGATCAATACAGATTATGCAAGTATAATGAGATTGCATGGAGCACCTTCAGAACTACTTTGATTGCCTATGTGCTGGTTCAGCACCTGAGCACTTTGGGAATCATACAGTCCCTCCACCCTTTCCTACCTACAATGTGTGCTGGCTTAGTACTGGAGCAATGATGGAATAATCCTCCTTCCTGGCCACTGGGCAGGAAGGCTGATGATAATTTTATTATCGTCCTTCCTGTTATGTAAGAGTATACTAGACACTGGCATTTAAGCAGTAGCTCTACAAAGAGGAAAGTGAAAAACTAAGGTGAAAAATTGGATAATTTGAATCAAAACAAAGCTTTTTGGTGAAAGGAAAGGAGATGAATTAATCTGGTTCTGTCAAATTGCACACCCTTTTCTTTTCTGACACTTCCATCACTGTTGTGCAGATCCTCATCACTTCTAGTCTGGACTATAATAATAACCCTTTGGTAGGTCTGCCTGCCTGGTCTCTCCTCATTCCAATATATCCTTCATTCAACCACTAAAGTATCTTCCTAAAGCACAAGTCCCATCATATCATCCCCCTCCCCATCTTAATAAATTCCAGTTGTTCCTGATTGCTTCAGGAACAAATACTTTACTCCTAGCATTCAAGGTCCTTCATAACCTGGCCTCCTCCTACTTTTCTAGTCTTATTACACCTTATTCTCTGACAGGGATTCTTTGATACTGGCTTCCTGATCATTCCACAAACAAGACTCTCCATTTCTCAGCTCCAGTCATTCTCTCTGGCTGTCTCCCATGCCTGGAATGCTCTCCCTCCTCATCTCTGTATTCTGCCTTCCTCAAGTTCCTTTAAGTCCCAGCTAATATTTCACCTTCCACAGGAGGCCTTTCCTAACACCTCTTCATTCCAGTGTTTTCCCTTTTTCAATTGTTACCTTTTTATCCGGGATTTAACTTACTTTGTATATATTTGTTTGCATGATGTCTCCTCTACTAGACTGTAAGCTCCCTGAGGGTAGGGACTGTCTTTTACCTCTTTTTGTATTTCCAGAACTTAACATAGTGCTTGGTACAGAGGAGGCACTTACTAAATTTTTATTGATCAATTGTATTTATTTTCTATGTGACCATGGACAAGTCATTTAACCTGTCTGAACCTTAGTTTATTCACTTGTAAAATTGATATTATTATATTTTTACTGCCATTCTTAAAGGCTATTATGAGGATAGCACTTTGCATGCTTTAAAATAAAATACCACTAAAATGGCTGGGAAGAGCAAGATGGATGATACTGGATTATCCAATTAATTGTTTTGACTTGTGAGTATAGATTTAGTTCATGTATTCCTGGTACATATATCCTGTTTGAATTAGCAATTTCTTCTTGAAGGGGAGAACTAACAATTTTTACTAGGTATGAGAATATAGTAATCAATTCATAAATATTTATTGGACATCTGCTATGTGTTCTGATGCAGCATGGATAGAGTGCCAGGAAGAAATTAGGAAGAACTGAGTACAAAATGCCACCTCTGGCATGTAATAGATATGTGATCCTGAACAAGTCATTTCACTTTTATGCACCTTGGGCATTGGCTAAGTCATATAGAGATTCTCTTCTGTTGGGGAAGGAGGTCACTCAGCTGAGATCATAGATCCTTTTTGTTTATGAGGAATCAGGAAGACCTAGGTTTGAATTCTACTTCAAGTACTCACAAGTTGTGTGACTCTAAGTAAATTGCTTTACTTCTCTGGTTTCCCCAACTGTAAAATAAGGGCTTTGGTGGAAGTAGGTCTTAGTCAATGACACATGTAAAACCCAGTGGAATTGCAGGTGACCTATAGGAGGGGGATGAGAGGAGGAGAGGGAAAGAGCATGAATCGTGTAACCATGGAAAGGTTTTCTTAATTGATCAATAAAAAAGATTATAAAAAGAAGGGGTTTGGGTTCAATGACCTTCAAGTTTCTTCCCAGCTCTAAGTCCCATAAGATGGAAGTTATTAAGGAAATAATGTATTGTTCACCCAGAGTGAATACTGACTCTGGTTACAACTTGGAGTGCCTCAGGAAAAAAAGGGTGGTGGTGGTGATGGACATAAAGAGATTGAAAGGAGCTGTCCTGGGGAAATTAACCCCTTGTGGACTAGATCAGGTTGAGGCTGTAAATTTATTCTGTCTTTGTCTCTTCTGTGTCAGTGGTGAGTAGGTCTGTAGTTGTCACCCCTTGGTAGTAATCATTTTGAGTAATAAAGCAAAGCCTAAAACAGTAAAGAATAGCACACAATAGGTTATAGGGACTCACTGTATTACTTGACAATTCAACTTAAAGTGTAGTGAATTCTCTAAACTGCCATTGAATCTGTAGTGGAATGTTAATTCTACCTTAAATAATGAATCCAGTCAACATGCAAAATCAGGACAAAAAACAAAGCAAAACATTTTCCTTTTATTTTTTGACACTTGGTGCATACACATAATACAATGAAGTTTCCCTAGCTCCCAGACCCAAAGGAAAATGGTTTTCCTCCCTCATTCTACTATCCATTTTAATTAGCCTTGGAGAATGGCTTTGCAAATAAGATGCTATATCCACAAGCAGGTGAGTACAAGCTTAAAAACATGCATGCACGTACACACACACACACACACACACACACACCGCTCTCAGCTTTTTGTCTAGGTGGGTCTGATCAATTGATCAAATGGTATTAAAGAATACTTGCAAAACACCTGCTATTTTAAAAATAGAGCTTATTGCTAAAGTTTGTTAAAATTCCATAGCATGTTGTTTTTCAAGCTGATTTCTAATTTAAAAAGCAGCCTTTTATTTGAAGTTGTTACATTGCAAGCTGAATGAGTTATGGGAAAAGCTGCTTCAGGGAGCACCATTTTCCACAATTTATTTTTTATTTGGGCTTCAGAGCTTGGCTGCTTTAGAAATTACACAACAAAAGTCATTTGCTGGAAAATTCGTTGCCTGTGATTTTGGGAAGTGGTGGTGAGAAATTAAACCTCCTGAGGCCATCAGGGTGGCATAGCTCAAGAAGACGTGTTAAATAACCAAAAAGAACTTGTATGCTCTGGACAATGCTCTCTGCTTCCACTGTGTGAGAGCTTTATAACTTGCAAGCTTTTTGCTCTCCTTTCAATTAAAGCAAGGCTTCTCTTTATATGTAGCTTTAAAATGATGTATTTGGAACCAGAAAGATCTGGGTTCAAATCCTAGCTTTGGCAGTCCGTAGTTGTGTATTTGTGGAGAAGTCATAAAATCTCAATTTTTCTCATCTTTAAAACAAAGTTAGTAATAATTGTGCCTCCCACCCCCACAGAATTTTTCTCGGTAGGAAGTACTTTGCAAACGGTCAAATTTTATATTAAGATAAGATATTAGAGTCTTTCAAGGTCAGGTTCAAATCCCATTTTTCCTCCATGATGATATTTCTGACCACTTTAGATTGTAATTCCAGTTCCATCCTTTTATTGCCTATGCTTCTCTCTTTCCTTCTTCTCTCTGCCTCTCAGCCCTCCATCTCTGTATCTCTCTCTCTTCTTTCTCTATCTCTGCCTTTCTGTATCTGTGTCTGTCTTTTTATCTGTCTCTATCTCTCTGTCTCTTTCTTCTGTCTGTCTCTGCTTCTGTTTCTCTACCATCTTTTCCCCTATTCCTCTAAAATTTTTTTTCTTGGCATAAAATTGGTTTATTAAAGCTTTTTAATAAAACTTGATGTCACTTCCCCATACTCCTTTTTCTCTCAAGAACCCTCTGGCAACATAGGTCTCATTCTGCACTTCTCATCAATCCCCTTTCCCCAGGACAATTATGTTTCATTCTTAGTTTTTTTGGAATACCCAATACTGCAGTCATTTCATTTGAGTCATTCCACTGAGTAGAGTTCTGTTGTCTTTTAGAATTCTTGGAGAAGCTAAGATAAAGTCATTGGAGTTGGAGTTAGGAAGACCTCAGTTCAAATCTTGCCTCAGATACTCTCTACTTGTGTGACTCTGGGCAAGTCATTTAACCTCTTTTTACCACAAATTCATCATCTATAAATTGAGGAGAGCAGTACAACCTACTTTACAAGATAAAATGAGTCAACAATATAAAACTTTTTGTAAATTTTGAGGCAATATATAAATGATAGTTATTATATCCTTTATAAAATACATTTTTCTTTTCAATTATATTCACTTTGCTCAGCATAATATCATATGTGTTTCCTCATGTTTCTGTCAGTTTTTCATCTTAATTGATTCTGGCATTCTGCCTTCCCTTTTCCTAGCCTTTCTAACTAGCCTTCCCCTTCTTTAATGAAGAAACGTACTCATTTCAAGTTGCTTAAGAGATCTTTATAAGGATGATATTAGACATTAAGTCTTGTTATATTAGTTTAGGGAAAAGAAGTAGAGAAGCTGGCTTGAGAAAGAATTGGAGTTTGAAAGAGATCTGAGATAGAGTGTCAGTTTCAAATGTTGATAGTGTGATGATTTTTCAGTGGCAGTTACACTCTCTGGGTGTGGCCGTTGCTTTGAGGGAGTTGGCAGTTACTCTCTGGGAGGTAGTGGGCAGTCACTCTCTCAGAGTGCTGGGAGCAGGTGACATCTTTTCTCTCTCTCTTCTCACTTTCTGAGGTAGAAGGAAAGGAGGGAAAAACCTGAAGGAGTTAAGTGATTTCCTTTTCCAACATGGGAAACACTAATGACTGTCTATTGCTGTTTCATAAATTGTTTTATCTCTGAGAAGACCAAAGAAAGACCTGGTCTTGGTTTGGACTCTGAGACCACTAAGGCTCAGAGTCCTAATTTGTTCTTGTTGAGGCTCAGCCATCTGGCTTTTGTTATTTTTATAACTTGGAGACAAAGTTAAGAATTATATACTTCTTATAAGGATAATAGTGCTAGTTTATTTAGAAATAGGGAAAATTTGGGTTAGTCTGATCAGGATGGATTTGTGTAGCCTGTGGAAACAGGAGAAGCTTCCTTTGAGGAAACAGGGAATTTTATTTGGGTGGAGTTAGAATCCCTAAGAGTTAGAAATCCTTTTATATCTATATATTCTCTATAAATAGTTTATTTTTGTATAACACGATTCTCCTTAGCATCCTTGCACTTGGCCCTGAAGAGAAGTTTACTTATGAGTTTCACTTCACTTATATAAACTGAAGATACTTTGTAAGCACAGAAGAGTATCTAATCAGTTTATAATCAATAATAAATTCATTTACCCATTATTTTTACATCTTTAAAATATATAGATCTCACCATGCTATTACTCTGCTCAAAAAATTCAGATATCCTACAGTATTTGTAAGACAAAATATAAAATTCTTAGAACAAGTGTTCATAACTTTTTTTGTGGACCCCTTTGGCAGTCTGAAAATCCCTATGCACTCCTCAGAATAATGTTTTGTTGCCTAAATTTATGACTGAAGGAAATTTACTTAAATGGCTAAATTTTTAGAGGTTAGTTTAAATAAAACTGTATTCTTCCCATCCAAGTTCACAGTGTCTTCCTATTCCCCCAAACAATCCAGAAAACCTTTAGGTTTCTGGACATTAGATGGACAGTTAAGACTCTCTCCAATGAGGTTATAGTCTATGTTTTCCAGCCTTATTTCATATTTACTTATTTCATTCTTACTTGCCACATTGATGCCCAAATCTTCTACTTTCCTTTTGCTAAACTGGGCAATATAGCTTTATCATGGTCTTATTTGCCAAATTGTGTTCTGGTATAGGGATCCACTTCTTCCTCAGCTCTACTCTCAGAATCTTTTTTACCACTTGAAGATTCAGATCTCATCCTTGTGAAGCTTTCTTTGGAAGACTCAGGTGAAACTGTTCTCTCCTCAGTTTTTCTAGATGTTCTCCTAACTTATTTTATACTATTTACATATACCCCCATGTACATCTGCATAAATTGTCTACCCTTTCCCAAGTCTAAAGATACAATTTTCAGACAGGGAGGGTTTCACTTTTGTCTTCAAGTATTCTTGCATGTATGTGGCTTTTCACACATTAGGCACTTAATACATTTTGATATGAATTACATAAAATAAAAATAAGTCTATTTTTTATCATATCACAGTTTACTGAAAAGTGAGGATGTTAGGTATAGGCCTGCCTCAGGCTGTCACACTGTTAGTTTGATGTGGGAACGAAATTAGGTACTTATTTACTTAGCCATAACATAGAAAGGATATTTAATAAAGATCCTTTAGCATTTAACTTATGTAGGCAGTTAGCTGGCACAATAGATAAAGTGTTGGATCAGGAAGATCTGAGTTCAAATCCAGCCTTGGAAACTGCCCAGATATGTGACTGTGGCAAATCAGTTAACCTCTGTTTACCATCAACTTTTTCAGCTATAAACTGGGGATAATAAGAATATCTACTTCCCAGGGTACTTGTGGAGGGATAAAATGAAATATTTATGAAGTGCTTAGCTCAATACCTGGCATCTAATAGATGCTTAATAAGTTCCTTCCTTCCTTCCTTCCTTCCTTCCTCCCTTCCTTCCTTCCTTCCTTCCTTCCTTCCTTCCTTCCTTCCTTCCTTC
>NC_058130.1:395632585-395646817 GCF_016433145.1 Gracilinanus agilis
CCTCCCTTCATTCTTTCCTTCCTTCCTTTTCATCTGAATACCAGGAATGCAGAATTTGTTCAATATAAGGAAGATGATGAACACAATTGATTATATCAATAGATGTAGGAAAGGCTTTTGATGAACTGGAACACTAATTTCTATTAAAAACACATAAAATAATAGGTCTAAATGGATTTTTCCTTAAAATGATAAGAAGCATTTACTAAAAATCATCAGCAAGCATTCTCTGTAATGGAGATAAGCTAGAAGCCTTTCTAGTTAGAACAGAAATGAAATAAGACTAGTCAGTATCACCAATATTATCCAGTATTGTACTAGGAATGCTAATAATAGCAATAAGAGGAGAAAATGAAATTGAAGGAATCAGAATAGACAATGAGGAACTAAAGCTATCTCATTTTGCAGATGAGACAATAGTATACTTGGAAAATTCTAGAGCTTCAACTAAAAAATTAGTGGAAACAATAAATAATTTTACCAAAGTAGCAGGATATAAAATAAACTCCCATACATCATGAACATTTCTATATGTCACCAACAAAGTCCTCTAAGAAGAGCTAGTAGGAAATAGTTCATTTAAAACAACCATAGACAATATAAAACACCTTGGAATATACCTGCTCAGACAAACCCAGGATACTATATGAACATAATGAAAGACTTTTTAAACAAAGCCAGATTTAATAATTGGAGAAATACTATTTTTTTATGGGTAGGCTGAGCCCATATAACAAAAGTGATAATTCTACCTAAATGAATTCATTTACTCAGGGCCATCCTAATTAAATGACCAAAAAGTTATTTTATTGAGCTAGAAAAAAATAACAAAATTCATTTGGAAGAACAAAAGGCCAAGAATATCAAATTAATTAATGAAAAAATGTAAAGGCAGTCTAGCAGTACCAGATCTTAAATTTATATTGTCCATAAACTTATATAAGGCAGTTATTATCAAAACTATTTGGTGCTGGTTAAGAAATAGAATGGTAAGTCAGTGGAATAGAATAGGTCTGTAATACAAAGTAGCAAATGATTATAGTCTCCTCATGTTCAATAAACACAGGCATATAAGCTTTCTGGTTAGGAACTCATCATTTGGTAAAAAAAATTGCTGGAAAATAGTAAATGTAGACCAATATCTTACATAATTTAACAAGATAAGATCAAAATGGATATGCGACCTATCATAAAGGGAGATATCATAAGTCAATTAGAAGAAGAGAACATATTAATTATCTATGGACATCATATATCATAAGATTTATGGATGAGAATTTGTGAATAAATAAGGCAGTGTTGTGGGATATAAAATGGATAATTTTGATTATATTATATTAAAAGTTTTGTGCAAATAATACCAATGTAGCCAAGATTAGAAGGAAAACAGAAAACTGAGAAAAAATTTAGACCAGTTTCTTTGATAAAAGCCTCATATTTCAACTATATAGAGAACCAAGTAAAATTTATAAGAATATGAATCATTCTCTGATTGATAAGTGGTCAAAGGATATGAACAAGTAGTCTGTGGAAGGTGAAATCAAGCTATAAAAAGCCATATGAAAAGATTCTCTAAATCATAACTGATTAGATAAACAAATTAAAATAACTATAGGGTACCATCTCATAATTGGATTATCAGATAGGTTAAAATGATACAAGGGGAAGATGAACAATGTTGGCAAGGAGGTAAAAAAAAATTCAGATTCTAATATCTTCTGGGTGGAATTGTAAATTGACCCAGCCATTTTGGTGTTCAACTTGTAATTATGTTCAAAGAGTTATAAAAATGCATGTACCCTTTTGACTCAGCAATGCCACTATCATGCCTATTTCTCAAGGTAATCAGGGAAAAAAGGAAAGAACTCATATGTTCTAAAATACTTATAGTACTGAAGGCATGTCTATCAATTGTGGAATGACTAAATAAATTTGTGGTATTTGGTTGTGATGGAAAACTACTATGCTTTAAAAAATGATGAGAAAGTTGGTTTTAGAAAAACATGGGAAGACTTGCGTAAAATGCAGAGTGAAATGAGCAGAACCAAGAGACAGTTATATACTGCAACATCAATATCATTCAAACTGAAATTGTAGACGATTAAGCTTTTTTCAGTAATATGGTCATTCAAATCAACGACAAATGATTAATGACTAATGAAGGAAAATGCTATCTACCTCCAGAGAAAGAATTGAGATATAGAAGTATATATTACATGGTTCCATATAAATTGTGGAACATTGACCTTCTCTTATGTGGGGTTGGGAGAAAGGGAGGAAGACATCTCAGGATTCGAAAGGTAACAACACCAACAAAATAAATCAGTAAGAATGCTAATAAGAGAAAAGGATGAAGTAGTTTGTTGACAGGCATACTCCTTTTCATTGAGCCTGCCAATGTAATGAATAATTACTGGTGTGATTAATAATTATGTTTACAATTTACAACTCTGAGAAAAATAAAAACCTTTAAAAATTGATATGACTATGATACCTGCTTATAGTAGTTACTTAGAAAATATTATTTTGAATTTAGATTCGGCTGTTGTGTTTTGGGGGGTTGTTCCGTACTGTTTTCTTCAATGAGAATGCCACGAGAGTATACAAGGAGCTCCCAAAAGGATTAATATTCAAGGAAATGAGGTCAGAAAAAAAGAAATTTTTTAGTAATTGCTATCTATGATACATAATTTTTTACTTCTCTTCTATAGAAGCTTCCTCTGTTTGATTTATGTTGCTGCTTAATATCTGAGGATTTGTATGTGGCTAAAGCCTACTTTAAATAAGTAAATATATGTTATATATGGACACATGTACACATACATTTGCAAAGTTATATAATTTATACACACATTCTCATGTATACATATGCATGCATATGTCAATATCTATCCAAATTTGGGGGACAACGTAATGTTATGGAAAGCCACCTTCTAAGTGAGGAAGTTCCAGATTCAAGTTATAACTTTTATATAGATTGCCTGTATGATCCTGGTCAAGCCACTTAATCTTTTAGCATCCCAGCCAGCTCTTCTGATGATCAAATATAGACTAATAGCCAGTCAGTATTGGTAGAGGAGTTTCCTTACCTGGAGTGTTTTTATAACCCATGTCAAAGGTCCAGACCAAGAGAAAGTTGAAGAAGTAAAGGTAGAATGAAACTGCTTTACAAACAATAATAAGCCTATGTCTGGGCCAGGCAAATAGACATGTATCTACCTCAGTAGTAGGAGATGTCAACAAATCATCAAGATACACAGTGGCTGGTAACATGACTGTATTTCTGTTGTTATTGTTTCTTTGAAACATTTATTTCTCCTAAAGGAGAAATAAGGGGAAACAAAAGCTTGAATGATAACTTTGTCAAAAGTTGGAGGATTAGGTACCTTGTTCTGCCTCCAGTGAAAATGACTTCTCCATATGTACACTACATGCTTCATGTACTTCTGAAGATTCAATGTGTTGATAAGGGGAAAATGTGTGAAAGAAATAGCATCTTTCAAGTTATGGTTCACAGTGGGGAAGGAGAACAATTCTGTTGCTAATGATGTTAATACCATTATCACTTCTGGACAGAAATGTAGCCATGTCAGAACACATCAGTCAATGATTAATACAAATTAAATTTTCTTCTGAATTCTCATGAAAAATCACACTTCTACTGTGAAATGTCGAGGGTCCCAAAGCAAACAAAGTCTACCAAAAATGACAATGAAAGACAATCCGGTCAAAGAGCAAGACCACCCGACTTGGAATGAGCTGCAACCTGTTATTTTTGTTCACATTCATCTTGTGAATCATGTCAAATTTTTTAAAGATGGAAAAATGAAAACATTGCTCTAAAGAGATTTATACTTAAGATAATCCTTTATGATTAATGTCCAATTGTGTAATATTGATAATAGTAAGTTCATGTTAATTCATCAGTTGACAAATATTTGTTGTGGTTGAAAAGTAAGGAATTCATGTTTAACTAATTTCCACCACTCAGCCAATGTTGTATTTTATGGCTCTACTAAGGTCTGACCCTACTCTTTATCTATAAGTCTTTTTGATTCTTAGATGCTCATCTTGATTAATGTTTAGGTAAGCCAACAAATGATAATAATGCCCAGTGTCAGATTTTATCCATAGCATATGCATTAACAGGAGTTGCTTTGCAAAACATTAACATCTTATTAGCTTTGTGTCTTATCTGAAATCACTTACTTTACCAATATTTAAGTAGATGTAAGCATAAATAAAAGTAGTCATAATGATGATGATTTATGAGTTCTTGTCAATTCCTTGTTTAGTATTTAAGCTAAATGGATTTATATGCTTGTTTACATATTAAAGTGGATCTGCATTTTCCTTTGCTATTGCTTGGTAAAATGGTGTGTGTTTCCTCTCCTATTAGATAGCAGAATCAGAGGGCTGTAGAATTAATGTCCTCTAGAATGACCTATCATTTTTACAGATGAAGAAGCTGAGGTTGAGTGACTTGCTTAAGGTCACAAAGATAAGAATCAGAGGTGAGAGAGAACTTTGAGGGAAGACACTATCCTCTCCATACTTTATTGACTCCCCTCTTAATGTGATAGCCATGTTCTCTTAGTTAAAATGATTCTTAATTTAATCCTGAAAGTTTGATATCATTGATATATGTCCAATCCCCATTGGAAGAGATTACAGCTCATCCATACCTTCTTATCTTTTGTAATTCTCTTCCATGTTCTTTAATGTATCCTCCATAAAGGATATACCCCACATTCTAATGGTTTTCTTATTTAAAAAAATTCCCAGATTGCAAATTTAAGGTTGATAAAATTAATAATCATTTTCTGCCATCTTGTGATCTATGTTCTTTCTCTCTCCCTTCTCCCCAACCTTGAGTTGGTAAGTTAGTGTGATATGGGTTATATATGAACTATTATGTAATACATAATTTCATGTTTGTCATACTGTGAAAGAAGACATATCACTTTTGCTAGTGAAAAATTCATAAAGGAAATAGAGTGTAGAATGGTATGCATAGTTTTCTTTAAAGAATTTCAACCTTTAATTATTAATGCCTTGTGGAACAAACACAAGACATCCATCTGTTCTCTCCAAATCTCATTATGACTGATCCACCTCTTTTTTTCTGATCATTTATGTCTTTAATAGTGTCTTCTTTTGAAAGAGTATGGAAATTTTGGTCATCTTTTTAAAACCATAGTCATAATATAACTTCCAGAATGCTTGGCTAATTCACAGAGCCACTAACAGGATAGGATATTAGTGGACTTGTCTCTAGTCCCTCTAATATTGACTACTTTTTGCCTATCTTTGCTTGGTATGAGGAGAACACTCAGAGCTTTTTTTTTAATTAAAGAGTTTCATATCTATATTCTCTCCTCTCTAACCCCTCCCCTTGCCCATTGAGAAAGCAAGAAATATGATAGTTGTTATATATAAACATTTCTGTATTAGTCATGGTGTGTAAAAAGCAATATGTCCCCTGAGTTCATCAGTTCTCTGCCTAACCTGGATAGCATTTTACATTATGAATCCTTTAGTGTTCGAGTGGATCATTGTATTGAATTGATTATTTTGCAATATTACTATTACCATGTAGATTGTTTTTGTGGTTCTGTTCACTTTATTTCATCAGTTAATATGGATGTTCCCAGGTTTTTCTGAAAAAAAACATCCCTTTGGTCATTTCTTATAACAAAGTAGTGTTCCATCACAGTCATATACCACAACTTGTTCATTCATTTCCCATGATGAGCATCCTCCCCCATTTCCAATTCCTTACCACTAGAAAAAGAGCTGCTATAAATATTTTTATAATAATGGATCCTTTCTCTTTTCCTTTGACCTCCTTGGTCAAACCTAGTAGCAGTATAGCTGGGTCAAAGAGCATACAGATAATTTTATAACCTTTTTGGCATAGTTCTAGAATGGTTGGACTAATTTATAGCTCCACTGACAATATATTAATCTATCTCTTTTCCCACATCACCTCCAGTCTTTCTGTCATCTTAGGCAATTTAATAGGTATGAAGTGATATTGGAGTTGTTTCAATGTTTATGTCTTCAATTATTAGTAACAGAGTATTTTTTCATGTTACTGTAAATTTGATTTTTTTTCCCTCTGAAAATTACCTGTTCAAATCCTTTGACCATTTATAAACTGGAAAAGAACTCTTAAAAATAATAAATTTAGCTCAGTTCTCTATATATTTAAGAAACGAGACCTTTATCAGAGAAACCTGGCATAAACATTTTCTCCAAATTTCTTACTTTCCTTATAATTTGGTGCATTGTTTTTGTTTGTAGAAAAACCTCTTACTTTTATGATATCAAAATTATTCATTTTACCTCCTGTGAACTTCTCCATTTCCTATTTGGCTAAGAAATCTTCCCTTCTCCAGAGATCTGACAGGTTTTTTTTTTTCATGTTTTCTAATTTGTTTATGACATCACCCTTTATTGTCTAAATCATGTAACCATTTGAGCTTATGTTGCTATATACATTATGAAATGCTGATTTCTGCCTACTCTTTATCAAACAGCTTTCCAATTTTCCCAACAGTTTTGGTCAATAGTGAATTCTTGCCCCAATGCTGGGATCTATTATAAAATACTAGATTATTGTGCTCATTTACTTCTGTACATTGTGTACCCAACCTATTCCATTAACCAGCCACTTTATTTAATCCAGGACTAGATTATTTTGATAATTACCAATTTGCAAAATAATTGAGATCTGGTAACTGCTAGGTCACCTACTTTTGATTCTTTTTACATTGATTCCTTTGATACTCTTGACTTTTCATTCCTCCAGATGAATTTCATTATTCTATTTCCTAGTTCTATGAATCAATTCTTTGATAGTTTGGTTGATATGGCACTGAATAAGTAAATTAATTGAGATAGTATTGTCATTTTTATTATATTGGTTTAGCCAACCAACAAGCAATTAATATTTCTCCAATTATTTAGATTTGAATTTATTTGTGTGAAAAGTATTTTGTAATTATATTCATATAGTTCTTGTATGTGTCTCAGCAGGTAGATTCCCAAGTATTTTAGGTCATCCATAGTTATTTGAATGGAATTTCTCTTTCTGTTGGATTTTGAAATTCTGATGTGTGCGTGGGTTTATTTTATATTGTATATCTATGCTAAAACTGTTAATTGTTTCAACTAGTTTTTAGTAAACTCTCCAGAATTCTTTAAGTTTCACCTTAACATCCTTAAAAAATGACAGTTTTGCTTTCTTGTTACCTATGCTTATTCCTTTATTTTCTTTTTTCTTGTCTTATTGCAATAGCTAACATTTGTAGTACAATATTGAATATTGTGATGGTGATGGTGATGGATGTCTTGCTTCATTTCTTGGGCTTATTGGAAAAGCTTCTATCTTATCCCCTTCAGAGGGAATTCTTGTTCTTGGTTCTAAATAGATACTACCTATCATTTTAAGAAAAGCTCCATTTATTCTTATACTTTTGGATGTTTTTAATAGGAATGGGTATTGTATCATGTCAAAATCTTTTTTTGGCATCTATTGATATAATCAAATGATTTTTATTGATTTTTGTTATTAGTATATGATCTATTATGCTGATAGTTTTCCTAATATTGAAACAACCTTGAATTTCAGGTATAAATTTAGCCTATTTAGAGTGTATTATCTTTGTGATATATTGCCTTAATCTCCTTGCTGGTATTTTATATAAAATTTTGTATTAATATTTATTAGGGAATTTGGCCTATAATTTTCTTTTTCTGTTTTTGCCCTCTCTGGTTTAGGTCAGAATATTTTGATGAATGTTTCTCTTAGTGATTTGGAGCATTCTTTAATTTACTTCTTAGTTTGAAATTCTTTTGGGATCTCTGTTGATACATTTTGACTGCTTTTCCATTAGGGATGGCCCTTGGTCTAATGTATTTGCATCCATTCCTTACATACCTAACCTATCAGTCTATCATCAGAGATAATGTTTATTGCAATTTGTTTTCCTCCAAACTCCAGTTTCCTTTCTTAAACTTGCATTGATGATGTCCTTGTAATTGCATGTAATAAAAATTATCATCTACATTCCTTCTTTGACTAAGAAATTTCTTCTAAAATTAATTATGAAATATTTTAATTTTTTATGATGTGATATTTTATATTTAAGTTAAATTTCCATTGGAACATAGCTTGGTATATATTCAAAGATGTTCATCTAAACCTATTTTATTTCCCAAAGTGCTTTCCAATTTTTCTTATCTAACAGGAAGCTCTTCCCTAAATATTTTATCTTATCAGGTTTATGGAATCATACGTTACTGAATTCATTATTTCTAATTTGTACTTATCTAATCAATTGGTTATATTTTCATTTTCTAATCTAATTCTAGTTTTTTTTTTGATATTGACTACTTTATTATGTAATTTGTGGTCTGGAGGTATTCATTTATGCTTTTTCTATTCTAGAGGAGGAAACTGGATTTAAGTAACAACCAAGATTCCATAGTAACTAGTTGAGCTGGGATTTGAACTCAGATCATCTGATGCCATAACTAACATTCTTACTACTACTCTCCATGACTATTTATCCTGTTAAATCTCTCTGAACCCTGGTCTTCTCATATGTAAAGTGGGCATATAACTAGCAATAATAATTCACAGCAGTTAGGTGCTATTGTGAATGGAGTGCCTCACCCGCAACCAGGAAGACTCATTTTCCTGAGTTCAAATCTGGCCTCAAACTAGCTATGTGATCCTGAGACAAGTCACTTAATCTTCCTTGGCTTGGTTTTTTTCATCTGTTATATGAGCCAGAGAAGGAAATGGCAAACTACTCTAGGATATTTGTGAAGAAAACCTCAAATAGGATGATGAATAGTCAGACAAAAATGAACAGTAAAAAAGTTGTAAGAATTAAGTGAGATAACATGTGAAGAGTTTTAAAAAATCTAAAATAATTATTGATATATCAATTATTACATTCACTCATACACGGTGATACAAGCAAATTAAAGATAAAATGATTTTCAGTGTTGCTTAAGAAATACTCATTTATTTTCCTGGTTCTGACATTTTTTCCCCTGAATAATTAGCAGAAGCTTTCAGATATCCAGTTTGATTGGAAGGATAGAGTTAGTGATCTGAAGCCATACTCCTTCTTTGACTCTTCTGAGTGGTTCTGTGAACAGGCAAAGTACTTACCCTCTAACTGACATCTTCCTGACTAATACTAGAGAAGACAAGTCAACCAACTCCTACTGGTTCCAGGTTTGATGATTTTATACATGCTTTGCCTTTTCCTCACCGTCTCTTCCCCATCTTTTGACTATTCCAGTATTTTTTTTATCATAAGTATTGGCAACATATTGCATTAGTGTATATACCCAGAGAATTTTATTTTTAATATTTTGACAGGCATTTATTGAATATGAAAGATTTTATTTTTATTCATCAACTCCAAGAAACTAAAACAACCAAACATAATAAAAAACAGCTAAACTTTACATAAACTTTGCAAAGGTCTCTTTATAATCAAAACTTTCCTTTTCCTCTAAAATACAAAAGAACCTTTTTAGTCTCATCATCTTGGCATATATACACATATGTATATGTATGTATATATAAAGATATATATCTTTTAAACTTGTCTCTGTTTTCCTAGCCCTGATTTTGCCATTAATGCATGAATGGTTGGTGATAGAGGTTAAGAACTGTGACCAGAAATACATCCTTTACAGTTTGTAAATTTTATTTTATTTTTGCCTTCCTGATGAACCAGAGTCTAGGTCTATGTCATATGGAATGAATCACAAAAAACAAAGTAAAAGAAGAGACAAAGGCAAAAAAATATGTCTCAATGATTTTTTTCCTGACTAGACAGACTATAGCCTTTTGAAGAGAGTGCATGGGAGAGGGGGGGCATTGCTCCTAAAAGTGGAAAGAAGGGCAAACAGAATCTTTGACCCAAACAGATACTGGGTTTTACTAACCAGAAGTGTTGCTGAAGCAATTCTGTGGAGAGTGAAAGAAGGTCTTAGAAGATTCCTGCATAGAAATGACCAAGTTAGTAGATGTATTTTTCTTCTTCCCTCACCTTAGTTTTATGGAGATTGTAAAAAGAAAGTAGAGAAAAACAAAACAAAACAAAAACAAAACAGGAAGTTGGTGACTGTAGGAACTGAGATTTCCAAGGGACTGAGAAAGCAATCTTTATTCCAGTTCTGTTTCTGTCTCTGGGTCCTAAATTAGGATTTGTCTAGGCACAATAACATTTAACTCATATGCATACATATGTTTTCTCCCTTCTTTACCAGAATTTGTATGGAATCAGAAAAAAATAATGCTCCAGTGAAGTCTTAGGAGCTATTCTCCCAATCCCTATTTCACTGACAAATCTGGTGTTCAGAGAATGAAGGTTCCCTTGAGAAACCAAGAATATCCCCAATGAATTGTGGATTGTTTTTCTGTGAGCTGCTTGAGGGTATACACTGCTTTTCACATACTTTTTAATTCCCAGACCTTAGTATAGAGACTGTTATATAGTAGGCACTTAATAAATGTTTATTGATTAATTGCTTCTGGAACTAAATGACTCATCCTCCAATGGTGTGCTTCTCAATATGATTTTTAGTTGTTATAAATTAGTCAATCAGACTTAATTAGAAAGGGATTTTTACTAAGATGGTATAGTTCAAAGTGCACCACCCTCAAATTTGTGATGTATTCTCTTATAATTTCATTTCCATTCTAGGGAGAAGTGGATTATAGCTTAGGGGGCAAATATGGCAAAGGGAAAACACTCAGCTTCCAGAAACCCTTTGACTGAGATCCTCAAGATGTTCCCTTTTGGCATAATCTAGTTATTTTCCTGGGCCCTTATATATCGTTGAATCTGTGTCTAGCTGTTCTTGGCTTCTGATGCAGGTACTTCCACCAACTGTTCCAAGGATGCCACAAGGAAGCCTTTGAGAAGATGGGAAATTAAAAATTCTCTAGACATCCAAAGGTTACAGATTTCTGAAATTCATTAAATCTTCTCTAATTAAGAGGATATTTAGGCTTTGGTCCAAGGTCTGAGGTTCCATTACTTCTTCTACAATTGATTCTTATCAAGTATTTCATTGGAATACTCTTTCCAATCCAATACTAGGTACTCAAAATTTCTGATTCCTCAATGATTTTATAAATATCTCATTGAATATGAACTAGTTACCAGGATGCTGTCCAGGCCTTGTTCATCCATAGTGAACAATATAAGTATCAAGTGAGCAAGAAAATATGCTCTCACTTGATAATTATATTGTTTACTATGGACAAACAAGGCCTGGGCAGCATCCTGGTAACTAGTTCATCCCAATGAGATTATATTAAATCAATTAATCCTTCCTTTAAAATGCTCAAAGAAATGCATCTTCCCTAAAGCAGGCAGAATATTTCCCCATATTTCCAGAATGTTAGTAATTAATAATTAAATGTATGTGGATTCATGGCCATTTAATTCAGCTGCCTTATTTTGCTACTTGGTGTTTTCACCAATTATACATATTACATGAAAGATCTAATATTTCAACTGGGGATATTTAACCCTAAGTCTAGCACCCTTTTTTGCTGTACCTTTTTAGCTCCAGAGATGACTGGCTAGTGTTTCTTCCTATTCCTAGTTTCCCTTTTCCCCCTTCTCCACCTTGATGGGTAGGTTACTCCATAGACCTCTGAGAAAAATCTCCAACTGTCTAGACTAGATTAATCTTTCATTCAAATCAGTCATTATTGCTTCATTCAGCAGTGTTTGGAGCTTATTTTATGGGAAGATTAAAATTAACAAGTGAGATTCTTTTTGTGCAGACCTGTGATACTTTCTTAGGGATATTATCTATTGGAGGAACTATGACTTTCTTCTCAGAAAGCTCAACTAAAGTGCTGCCTCCTTTATGACTTAGTTAATGCACTCTCTCTGTCTCTGTCTATGCCTCTGGAAATTACTTTTTGCTTAGTTATTTGTATCCATCATATCATCAAGAAGAGGGTAAATTTTTGGAAAAGAGGAACTAATTGGATTTTGCCCTATTATAGGCACTTAATGAGTATTTTTTAAAAAATTGAATAGAAGTACAGCAGTGGTAGTGGAAATGGAGAGAAAGGAAAAGTTATAAAAAGATTTAAGAAATAAAAATAACAGAACAATGATTATGTGGTTGTATAGATAACAATTATTTACAGTTGTAGGGGTAAAGAAAGGGAAAAATCAGAGATGAATCTGATGTCTGGTGTCTAGGCTACGAGGAGAATGGTGGTACACTTATATAAAATAAAAAATTCCAGAGAAGGACAATTTTTGAAATAAGATGTGGTCAGATGGTGAACTTCTTGTTTTGGAGGCAAGTTAAAATCTGAAACATGGCAGGGCAACTATAAAACCATGCCATCTTCTTAGAATAATATTTTCCTTTATTTAAATGATATGATTTCATATCTAGTAACGTGCTAAGATTGGAAGGAGCTTACCTTGTAAGATGGACAGAGATACCTCATTTAGACTTAAACTGCTTATTTATCATCCACAAAAATGCTGTACCCAGCCTTCTGAGGTCCTTAAGGCCTGCATCAGCTCCTTAGGATTCATCTTCTACTGTCTCTTTGACTTCATATCTTTGCCATATCTGCTTTCTAACAGGAGTGAGGTCTGGTCATAGCTTTTTTTTTAATACTTAAGAAAGTTTTAAAAAATTATCTTATGAAAAATAGCTAATGAAATATGACAGCTGAGAATTCAACCAAGACATTAAGAAATTCCAATTTATAAGCTTTGCCTACCCTGAGTCTGAGCAGCAGAAGCTGTAAAATTTATGCCTTAACACGGCCATTACTCAGAATCCCTTGGAGAGTCTGTCTAGCATCTCTGTGCACACAAACATATACATTTCTTAAGTGACCTGTAGAGGGAGCAAAATATAGGTTTTTTTTTCCATCCTATATCTAGTTCAAGCCACTGGATAACTGAATTTCCTACCTCATTTGCACTTTGTTTCTCACCAATAACTTTGCATAATATAGTGTTTTGTCCAGAATGCATTCTGAAGGCCATTTCTTTTTAAGTTCCAGGCTATGGATAGTGCTGTAAATATTCCTGATGTTGTAGGACAATAACTTAGGTTCTGCGAACAAATTTTATTTGCAAATTCTCAATTCAAAGACTCTGATGTTCATATCTGCTCGTATTTTTGTTAATTTCATAAATAAGAACCCTTCTTAGTATTCAAACACTGAGTTGCCAACCTCTAGTTTAAAATGTAGCGCTCCTATACATATTCTTGAGTTATATTTATTGAGCTCTATTTTTCTAAGGATAAGATGTTTTGACATGTTAAGGTGTCCCACTTTATACATTTGAAGTAAGAAACCCAAGACCAGTACCTGTCATAGCACTTAGAACACAGCACTAAGAATTCTGAATTCTAATGTGAAAGTCACTGAGAAGCACTGTTATACATGGAAAGAACCACAGGACTAAGAGTCAGAAGATTTAACTTTATGTCCTGGCCCTGACACCAGTTATGTGATTTTGAGCAAGTCACTAAACTTCTTTTAATAATTTTCTGATGCATAAAATGGGCTTGTATTGCCTATCACACTAGAATGTGTTGAGGAAGATGATTTGAGAGTCTTAAAGCTCAATATATATGAGCTATGAACTCATATACATACACATGAATATATGAGCTTTAAAGCTCTCTCTATAGAAGCTGCATTTCTTCTTAGCTGGGTCGAGGTAGCTAGGTAACACAGTGGCTAGAGAGCTGGAATTGGGGACCAGGAAGACTGAGTTCAAATCCTGTCTCAGATACTGAGTGACCGTGGGAAAATCACTTAACTCTCTCTCTGCCTTAATTTCTTTGAAAAATCGAGATAATAAGAACACCTACCTCTCAAGGTCGTGATTATAAATTGAGATTAAATTTATAAAGTGCTTTGTAAGCCTTAAAGTGCTCTATACTCTTTTAAAAAATATAATCATTCAGAATTTATTAACTATCTACTTTGGGAAAGGTACTTTTCTGGGCACTGGGTGCAGTATGCACTACCTGCCTTTATTGTTTACAGTGGTTTTATCAGACATCTCTAACTCCGAGTAATGCCATTTTGGGTATTCTTTTTTTTAAACATTTATTAATATTCATTTTTAACATGGTTACATGATTCATGCTCCTACTTTCCCCTTCACCCCCCCCCCCGCAATCCCCCCA
>NC_058130.1:395650686-395673890 GCF_016433145.1 Gracilinanus agilis
CTATTATGGTAGTGTTTTCAGGAATAGCCAAAAGGTTCAGAGAGTTTCATTCTAGGGAAATATATGTCAGTGAGAGCTTATGTGGATGTGATTTTTTTTTTCATTTTAGCTTTCAAAGGGCAATCATTATCAGAGAGGCAGAGATTTTATAAAATGTAGTATTCTTCCCTGCAGTGATTAGACTGTATTCTATTTGCTACCCACCAATCTCTGGTGTCAGGATCTCAGTAGAGGTATGGGACCAACAGGAACACTATGCAAGGTTGCCTTTAGAGATCAGTGAAGTGAATGGTTGCAAATGTGGTACAATTTAAGGGATATGAGTAAGACTCTCTGTGTCCCTAAAGACTATCTGTTCCTGCAATTGCTGATGCTTAAATATCTACATTTAGTGATTTTTTTTCTTGATCAAATAGAAATATTCCTAAGAAGTGCAGTATTTTGAACTTCAATAGATCTAGTTCTTACTATGGTTGTCTTCCTACATCAGTGCTCACAAGTTTACAGGTTGTTCTCCCATTATGGGAACTATTATCCCAGTTTACAAAGGATATTCTGTGGGTCTACATTCCTAAAACTATATCTCATAAGACCCTACAGGTAGCATAATCATTAAACAGTAGAAATAATTAGCTTAAAATAAAGACATTTATAGAGATAACAGTGGCTACACAACAATTCTCCCTTTTTCCCCAATCAACTTGAGGCACAGTGTCCCACAAACGCATATAATATCTATGAGGAAAGAGGACTTCATTTTAATTAATAAACTTAAATACAATGATTTGAGATACACATTGTTGTGAGGAAGATTAGTTATATGTCCTCCACATGCAACATAGGGGTGTCATTGTGTGGCTCTCAAAAAGATGCAGATAGATATCTCTAATTTTTTCTCTCCTACCCTTTTCCTGGGGAGACTAATTTCTGCTAGGAGAGGAAGCAAGAAGTTACAGTCACTCTAATCTCCTCAGAGAGAGGGGGGTACCGAGCTAGAATTATCTCCTCCTTTAAATAGTATTAATGTAGAGGAAATAATTTTCAGGTTTGGGCTAAACTTCTGAATTCTATTCATTAATTGGAACAAAAGGAGAAAGAGAGAGAGAGAGAGAGAGAGAGAGAGAGAGAGAGAGAGAGAGAGAGAGAGAGAGAGAGAGAGAGAGAGAGAAGCAGACAGAAAAATGGGAACATAAAAAGTCCTAGATCTCACTCAAGGGAAAGTTCCTTCAAGTCTCCAATGTAACAAGATGGGTACAAGGCCATGAACAAGATTTCTAGCTCCTCTCATGCTGGTTTCTTAACAGAATCTTATTTTCCCTTCAGCAAACTGAAGTAAGGTTTGGCATTGCCCATTTTATCCCTTGGAGCTAGTAGATCCTAAAGTGACTGCAGGATCTGAAGAGACTTAAAGATATCCAAAGAGATCAAAGCTCTTTTTTCTTATTCTTGCTAACTCCACCCAATTCCTTATGCAGGCAGGATTTCCACCAATGAAGAGAGAATTCCTTACCAATGGCCCTGAGACCCAGGTTACATGGGAACACATATGGCCAAGTCAACTCATACATCTGGTAGTGTATGGCCTTTATGCCTTTGCAGGTAGGGTACTTGTGCTGCTTTTGCATGAGTGCAATGTCTTAGATAGACAGGTTACTAAGTTGGACTTTCTGGGTCTGCTCCTTTCTTCAGCTCAGCTTTTAAGTGCCCAGATTAATTCTTTCCTTAGTCTACAGCGGCTCTCTTTTCTGCTACCAGAGGTCACACTCCTGGAAGCGGCTTTTTGTCCTTCACTCTCTGTGTCTAAATTATTCTCTCTATTCCCTGTTGAATGTAATTTCTTCTATCAGGCAAGTAGCTCTGCTCTAAGACACCATGACTGATGGAGTATTGTATAGGGAGAGAGAAATTCCCTTTTCCAATTGCTATATACTCTAGTAAAGGCACAGGAGTCACAGTCCACAAAGTTGATATCTGCCTCTACTATGCCTCAGATGCCTCAAGGGATGGCAGGGTTAGCTTTTTAAAAGACATTTTAAAAGACATCAGGGGTATGACCAGCCTTCAGTCAGTCAATGGCCAGCTTCTAATTTCATCAGGGAAACTTCTTCACACTTCATAAAGGAATAACAGTGTATAGACTTTTCTTTGTACTCTTTTTATGAGAAAAAGCACTTCATCTCTCTGTTATTAGTCCCCTTCTGAGATTTCATCACTTTTATGGGGAGGGGATCAATTCTGCTTCAATATCACATGGTTGTTTTGAGGACGAAATGAAATAATATATAAAAAGTGCTTTGTAGACCTTAAAACTCAATATAAACTAGCTGTTCTTATTAACTATGATCATATAGTTTCCACATTATGAATACATTCCCAGTGATAATGGCTGGCTGCAAACACAGGGCACAGGATCTCAGGATAATGAAAGTGGAGGTCATACAAACGGCAATGGATAGACACGCTATAGATGTCTAGCATGTCTTGGTTCAAATGATATAAATTTCACTCATTTTTGTTGGAGACACTGAGAGCTCTTTATCTTGTTTCTTTGTTCTAAGCCCTCTTCCCTTGAGTGACAAACCCTCAATGTAGCAATCCTTGACAATAATTAGTCATTCTCCATTTTTTATTAGCCAGTTGCATAGGCTATCCTATGTAATGGTGATGATTTAAGATGTTAGTCCACAGATTCTCAATCTGGCAATTATATTTTATAATTCTTGCTCCATCAACAATTTACCAAATAGTATCTTGTGTTTCAAATTCTTCATGTGAAAATCAAGATTAGACTTTCTTTCAAAAATCTTTCATTTCTCAGTGATAAAATGCTATATAATTAAATTGTACAGTTATAGAATTTTGGAACTGGAAGGGACCATACAGGTAATCTAGTACTTAATCCCAGTAATTCTGAGAGTTGGTTTTCTACTTTATCTTCTTCTTATTACTACTTTCATACAATTAGTCATACCTGGAATATTTCTGAAAACTAACCCCTGCTTTGAATAGATAATTGTAGGTTTCCATTAGATACTTAGAACTAATTCTTGTAGGTTTCTTTTCATCGTATTTTATTCTTAGAGTTAGAAGAATACTTACTGGTGTTCAATATTGAAGGATAATTAACTTGGCCATTTACATAGTTATGGGGAACATTTTAGATGACACAGAGATTAGATGATATGATAGGATGTATAGTCTCCTGGTTAATCTGAGTTTTAGGTGGCACAGTGGAGAGAATGTTGAATCTGGAATCAAGAAAATCTGAGTTCAAATCCTATCTCAGACCCTTGCTAGCTCTTTGACCCAGGGCAAATCACAACCTCTCTGTGCCTCAGAGGTCTTACCAACAAAATTAGAGGTTTGAACTTTTGTAATCTTTAAAAGTCTCTTCCACCTTCAGTCTATGATCTAGATCTAAGACTTAAGGGGGTGATACTAGTAGGGAATCTAGAAACAATAGGAGCATTCTCAGAGGGTAAAGGCAAATTTTATTTTTCATAGACAATTAAAATTGGATTTGTATTTAGAAAATATAATATTCTTATACTAGCCTTTCAGTTGGTATTTATCCAAAAAGAGATGAAATAGTTCAGAAAATACATCTATATTTGCTAGGCTACTTGAGAAAATAAAGTTTTCCTTGAAAGACTTGAAGTGCTTCTAGGAAAGAAGGAAACACAAAGAAAAGGTTGTAAAGAAACAACATGCAGAATTGGAGATCAGGAAAACCTGGGAAAAATTCTTCCTCACAAACATCTGCTGGATGGCCATGGTGGGCAGCTGGGTGGCACAGTGGGTTGAGTGCTAGACTTGAAGTCAGGAAGATACATCCAATAATGCTGGCCTCAGTTTCCTCGTCTATAAAATAAGCTGGAGAAGAAAAGGGCAAACCACTCCAGGATCTTTGCCAAGAAAACTCAAAATGGATTCACAGAGAGTAGGACACTGACCAACAACAAAGATGACCATGTGCAAACTATTTCACTTCTCTCAGCCTTACTTTCCTCATCTGCACTTAAGAGGAGGAAAATAGGATCTAAGCACATAGATATTACTATCTACATACTAAGTATTTTAGTTTCTAGGACACAAAAAATATTAAGAAATGTTCGTGTAAGGAAATCCAGGAACCCAAGGTAGAAAACACGGAAAAGAACATTTGGTTATGAATTGTATAGACAGATATAGTTAGTATACTGCCAATAGTGAAGCTCAAATAAAATAATTTGTGCAAAGAATTATGCAAATCTTAAAACTAGATAAATGTCAGTAATTTTTGTTGTTATTGTTGTTGTTCTTCTTCCTCCTCCTTTTTGTCCTCCTCCTCCTTTTTCACACCAGCAGATAAGAGGATGGAAGAGTGTGGCAAAAAGAAGGAAGGGAACCAAAAGGATCACTGAATATCTGGGTTTCTGTAATAAATATGGAACCTATTCTGTAGTGGAGGGGACTGGACCATTTTGGAAGGAAGTGATTTCTTCCTCTCTCCAAAGAATTCTAAAATGCATCCTCATGTGCTATTAGGGGAAAGCTCATCTAGTACTGGTTAGAAGATATAAATAGTGGTCATTAGTGACTTTATGATGAGGTTTTTCTTTAAGTGACTATCAATATGGCATAAGCAATAGAGGGGTTTGCTGTCTTTTTGAGACATACATCTAGATTATGTTAGAAAGCCTTTAGAGGTTTTTCAAGTCAGATGACCATTAACCACCCTGATTATTCATATGGTGACACAACTCCAAGTATTCTAGAAAGCATGGTTATGGATTATGGATAGCTGGCTAAAAGCAGCAGCAACCAACCAATGAATTAATTTCCCAGTCAACAAAACAACCAAACAAAAAAAGTAGTCTCTGGAGAAGGGGTATGTGAAATCTTAAAGTACCTTTTAGAAAAGAACCTTATTTGAGTAACTAGTTGTTTAAATTTATCCTGATTCTTACTTAGCCCCTCTTCCTTCCCCCTTCTCTCTTCTTATATAGAAAGCATCAGGTAGAGTTTAGGGATATTGTTAGAAATTCATAGCTTTACAGTTCTTATTTTGATTTATTTTTGCTTTTTTTTTCATTTGCTTTGTATGAATTACAGACTCCATATGCCTGAAGGAAAGCTTATGGGCTATAAGGTCATTACCGTTTCTTGTTTTGTTTGTGTATTTCATTTTGGGCTGCTATTACATTCATGTCCTTATGAAATCTATGAATAAAAATGAATATGAAAACATTTATTGGAATATTATTGGAACAGGCGTCATTTTTATTTACCTTTTAAATTTTGTTAAGATCCTATTATTCACTAGGCCAAAGACAGTAGCTGGGTATCTACAAAGTCAGCAGAATAGGACTGGATAATTTAAAGTCTCATTTGTCACAGCTTAATAACAATAGTTGACATTTATATAGTACTTAAAGGTTAGGAAAGCACATTCTGTACATTATTTCTTTTGATTCTTAAAACAGTCCTTTGAGGAAGGTGTTAATATCATTATTCTCGTTTTATAGATGAGGAGATTCAGGTTCAGAGAAGCTTAGGGGTCTGCTTCACATGATGCAGCCACTAAATATCTAAGGAGAAATTTGAAATTCACCTTTTTATGACTCTGAGCCCAGTGTCCAGTCATGATGCTTCTCAGGTTTGATAAAAATGATTTCTGAGAGGCAAGAGTAGGTTCATTTTGGTTTTCTGCTATTCACAGAGCTATGGAGACCCACCTTCGAGAATCAAATTCTTGACATCTTTTAGCTAATCTTGCCTCAACATGGCACAATTAGAAAGAGTAACCTTTTGTAGGTTCACAGAATTTAGAATAGGGAGGATCCTTATAAGGATTGTAGTTGAAACACCTTATTTTACAGATGAAGAAACTGAGATTTAGTGAAGCCAACTAATTTATTCAAGGTAACACATGAAATGATGAAGAGTGAAATGGGCAGAACCAAGAGAACATTATATATAGCAACAGAAATATTATTTCAACAATGACTTGTGTATGACCACATCTAGAGAAAGAACTGATAACTGAGAATAAGCAAGACATAGTTTGATTCCAGGGAAGGGAGATGAAGGAGGGAAGGAGGTACCTGGGAACTTTAATGTAACAAATAAATTAATTTTTAAAGGCCATAACAGAATCTGGTTTCAACTTGTAGTTTTCTATGTCTAAATCCTGGTTTAGTTTGGTCTAGTGGAAAAGAACCAGGACCACAGTTCAGAAGATGGAGATTCATGTCCTAGTTTGGCTACTAAAAATCTATGCTACCATGTCAATGAACATTCCTGGATCTCAGTTTCTTTGTAAATAAAATGAAGTTAATCATATCTAAGTTCTCTTTCATGAAGTGACAGTGTGGCAAAATGGATAGAATTAATTTTGAACCCAGAAGCCCTGGTTCAAGTTCCATCTCTGGTAGAAACTGATGGTATGACCACTAACATCACTTCATTTTTTTTTAGAGACAACTCATAAAGAGTGTAATTTGCACAGAAAGTATGGGCCTGTATTGATAGAAAAAGTTCACTAATCTGGGAATTCCATACACCAATAAAATCATGGCTGGACTCTATCTCTTATCCCTATCATATGGGTTTGTTATGAAGCAAGGAAGCAATCAAAATGTAATGTAATCATGATGTATAATAAGAACTCAAGGTATGTTGAAAAAGGTCATCCAGTATATTCCTTTGTTTCTAGAATGGGACCTTTTCCTCACCTCCATCACTTTAGATATGTGTCATATCTATTATGTTTTAAAAAAATCTTAAGGACCTCCCCTGATAATCTCTCCTGTTATCTGCCAGCTTTAACTGTCAAATATTTTATAGTGGCTGTCTAGCAGGGCTGTGTCCCTGGTCTTTTAATTGCTCAATAACTGCAGGCTGATGATAGTAATTATATTTTACCTGTAGCTCTCCTGTTGCAGTTTAGGTCCATTTTTATTATGTTCTATTCTTTGTGGTATTGGGAAGCAAAAGCGCTTAATGGTGACATGTCAGGCTCAATACTTTTGTTAAATAAGAAAATGCCTACTTTTTTCTTCATTCTTGAATCCCTAGTGCCTGGAAGATGATAGATTTGAGCACTTCCTACAAAACTCTAAAACATCTGAATAAACGTAGCGATACTGACATCTCTGCTTCCAGCAATGTGAGGACTTCGCTACTCATACATGTGCAATCCCTACCTTGGTAGATGGTTTTTGAGATCTGTTATCATCTTTCCCTCTACCTCTTTTACCCCCCAAAGTTCATCCATTGGATAATTTCTTGGTGACAAGTGTCTCTGCATTAGGTAGGCTTGTTTTCAGATGAAAGATAACTTGTTAATTGCTGAGAATATTGTGGTACAAACAATGTGGAGCTTAATATATGAAGGTTGTCCAGTACTTAATGTCAGGCAAATTTGTCGAAGTTGCTATTTTCTAATAATGTTGATGACTCTTTGCTGATTCCTCAGATGTTCTCACTCATCCTAGTAACAGACATGTTAGGTTTATGAGGTTATTCAGTTTGGGGTTAGATTGTGAATTCTTCATGGTCAAGATTAGTGTTTTATTTCATATTTATATTTCTATTTGTATGGGTTTCGATCTCATTATTGCTTTTGTTCTTTACTTGTCTTGTCCCTATAGTTATAAAGATATAATTCACCCAGTCCTCTGTGCTCCTTCCCTTTTCTCCTTTTCTTATCATTACTTAAGCATTGCCAAATCCCACCACTGAACCACCATCTATTATTAGCCTTCTCCATTCTTACATCCCGCTAAATGGCATTGGAGAGTGTCACACTGTCTAGGTTTACTACAAATTTATGTTATATATTCTCAAGCGGAATCTTAGTGCTGTAAGGCAATCATTTTTCTTCTTTATTGACTTAAACTTTTAAATGCATATTTGATTTACTAATCCTCTCTTTTCTGTTTTTTAATGTTTTAATGATTGCCTTGGGTTGACCCAAAAAATTTAATGTTAGGTTTTATTTTGATAATGTCCTGAGGCTTTTGAGCAAAGAGTTTAATTTTACAAATTCAAACAAAACATCAGAGTCAGTAAATAAATACATAGAAGCATGTAATTAGTCAGGAAGCATGGATTAGAGAGCAGTTGTGGCTTGGAGTTAGGAGACCTAGGTTCTAATCTCAGCTGTGTCATTAACTGACTATGTGGTCTTCCATAGGGTAGTTCCTCTGAACTTCAGGTTATTATCTGCAACATGGCATTGCCTTTTGTAATCCCCAAGGTCCCCTGTGAAACTAAAACAAATTCAAAAATGGTTTTCAACTCTGTTCTTGTAGAGGTAGGGATAACTAAGGAATTCTGGCTTTCAATTACCCTGGAGGAGTTTCTACTTTCTATCAGGTGAATAGTCAAGAACAATTTAATTTTGGACTGGTAAGGACCTTAAAGGGATCTGCCATACCAAACCTAAGTGTTCTAAGCCCTGTATTATAACTGAGTAAACTGCTACATACCTTGTGGATGCTCAATATGTTTGTCAATAATGATCACATGATTTATTTTTTTGTATTCATATATCACTGATTAGACCAGTTTGAGATTAAAGCTATCTATTTATTTATTTTTAGGTCAGCTAGGTGGTGCAGTGGATAGGACATATATGAAGTAAGGAAGATCTGAGTTCAAATCTGATTTTGGACACTTACTAGCTATATGATCCCAGAAAAGTCCCTTAACCCTGTCTGTCCCAGTTTCCTCATTCCTGTAAAAGGAGAAAGAAATGGCAAACTGCTCCAGTACCTTTGCCTAGAAAATCCCAAATGGTGTCAAGAAGAATAAGGCAAGATGGAAAGCACTGGACAACAAAAATTTATTTTTAAAAAATTATACTGAAAATCTGTAACATTAAGATAGCTATAATAATAATTAACATTTACATAGCACTACATGATTTGCAAAATCCCAATCATGGGAAGTAGGTGATTTTATCATCCCTTTGAAGAAACTCAGAAAATTTAAGTGACTCGCCCAAGGTCACATTAGTAGTAAGTGTCTGAGGCATTATCTGAGCTCAGAATTTTCTGAATCTAGACCCAGTGCTCTATCCATCTATCTCACCAAGTTGCCTAACTCAAAATCTAGAAGACACAGTGCAGACACACCCCTCACTTTCCTGTCATGTATTCTGCAGATATTTTACTTTTTACAAATTGAAGGTTTGTGGCAATCTTGAATTGATCAAGTCTATCAGCAGCATTTTTCCAATAGCATGTGATCACATCATGTATCTCTCACATTTTGATAATCCTTGAAATATTTCAAATATTTTCATTATTATTATTATATTTCTTATGGTGATCTGTGATCAATGATGTTTGATATTACTACTGTAATTGTTTTGGGGCATTTCGAACCATGTTCATGTAAGATGGCAAATTTAATTGATGAATATTGTGTATGTTCTGATTGCTCCACTGATTTGTTCCCAGTATCTCTACCTTTTCTCAGGGATCCCTATTCCCTGAGATGCAACACTATTGAAATTAGACCAGTGAATAACCCTACAATGGCCTCTAAGTGTTCAAATGAAAGGAAGAGTCAATCTATGTGGTAAGTGTCATTGCTGTCTTATTTTAAGAAATTGCCACAGCCACCCCCACCAAACATGTACACTTTTAATAAAGAGCTCAGCATGAAGTACTACTTATATACCAACATCTGCCACACAGATTAATGAAACAGAGACATTCTTTGAACAGCTCCAGAAATGGTAACAGGGGTCAGACAACAAGATTACAGGGGTCCCTTTGTTGGCTCTGGGTGCAAGATTCTTGTCATATTAACCATATGCAGATTCAAGTCTCAGTTGTGGGTTGCAGTCTTTCCAGGACTCTCTGATGTGTAGCTTTAGACACCTGACATTTTGGTTGACGCAACTGATAATGTCTTTGATGCCTATCCTCACTAAATATCTTTCTTTCACTATGAATAAATTAATCATTTTGCTAACTGTTTAATGAACTACAATGGTTATCTATAAAATTAACATTAGTTTGTAAAATATTTAAAATTCTGGATAGAAATCCTAAGTAAAATATATCTCTGGCATTCCTCTAATGTTTCAGTCTCAAAAAAAGGAAATGTACCAATTGTTAAGAGGACACGTATACTGTTTTCAGTTGTAATTTCCTTTATTTTAAAAGCATTACTTACTTTTATGCCTTGGGAAAATATTCAGTGAACTTTCTGCCTAAACTTCTTAGTCATACACATTCAGAATAGAGAGTCCTCTGGAGAGCATCCAAGCATTTTAGTTTGCCCTGTAATTTTGTCTGATTCTAGTAGAGTGGTTTCTGTGACAGCTAAGAAAAGCCTTCATTATTTGAGACTAAGACGAAATGTTTGGCCTGGTCAGTTTTTCTTCCCCTTACTGATTCCAGTGTAGACTATAAGGCAGTTTACCATTCGACTGGGGACATGGGGAATTCTTTCCTCATCGCTTGTATAATGAAGGTGCTAGAACTGGGGTCCCTAAAATGATGGAAACACAGTTGGTGGGGGCTTGAGCCCATGGCAGAGGAGACACAAAATAGCTCAGAGTACTGTAGAGCCCAGAGGGGGGTGATGTAATAGCCTTGCCCCTGAGAGAGTATGGCTAGAATTAACCTTGTTATGCTGGCTACAAAAACTGTCAACAGATACTTTTACTATGATGTGTGGGATAGGTACTTCAGAAATTGGTTGTCAGCAAAGTTTCTTAAGTGGTTACTGTTTCTCTGATTAATATTCCTCTCTCTCTTTATACTTTCTTGTGAAGTGATTCACCTTGCCTTGCCATCTCCTTGAGCCCTGGGATAATTGATTCTTCTTCTTCTCCATTAACCCTTACCTGACTTGTTTCCTATTTGCTCATATCCTGCTCTCTGCTTCCCAAGGAGAGATAGCTGGGTAACTGTTAGGCTGTCATTAGTGGATAATGATTTTATGTATCACATCTTCTGGAAGTGTTCCTATTTTACTCATTCTTAGGCTCATGGATCTCAGGATGGAGGAGCCCACACAATTTATCTAGTTGAGCTTCTGCATTGTATAGGTTAAGAAAGAAAGGATAAGAAAGGCTAAGACTTGCTTATGTTCACACAATAATAAAGCTGGGATTAGAATGCAAGTTCTATGACTTCAAATCCAGTACTCTTTGAACACCTCCAAACAAAATTCATCTTCCCAAATGAATTATTGTCTGGATCTATTTTCAGGTGCCATACTATCATGTGGGTATGGGAGAGCCTTTGAAGAAGGGTGAGGGAATCTTTTAATAGCATCTCTCAATCACATTTAGAAAGTCCTTGACTTTTCCTTCCTGGGAGGCTAGTTGTGATTCTACAAATGTAAATACCCTCCCATGAATAGTTAATGCATTCTTCTTGAAGTTGTGACTCAGACTAGAGAGATAGGAGTATCAGAGCAACATTCCTGGGAACCTAACTCTGATACAGATACCATTCATGGAAGCTTAGGGGCACCACAGAGGAACTCAAATGTTTTGGCCTCTGAGCATACACAGCTGAGGGAAAAATACTTATATGTGGGTCAGGTAAAAAAAAATTTAGAGATCGCTGATCTAGACCCTCATCCCTTCATGTCCATTTCATCTCCCTTCCAAATCATTGCCAGGTTAATCTTCCTAGAATACCACTTTCTTTCAATGGGTCTTGCCTCTATTTGAGAAATTAGGGCTTTGTATTGTATGTTATTTCAAATGCTGAGTTCCCTGCCTGGTTTTTGAGACCCTCTATAATCAGGCTTAGAACCAGAGAGGTTGCTAAGTGGATAGAGTGCTGGGCCTGGAGTCAGGCATTTACTACCTGTTTAACCCTGGGCAAATCACTTAACCTCTGTTTACCTTAATCTACTGGAGAAGGAAATGGTGAACCATTCCAGTATCTTTGCCAAGAGAACCCCCATGGATAATATTGGTGTGCTAAGGACCACAGAATCAGGAAGAGTTGGACACGAGTGAATGATTTAATAACAACAAATAATCAGTCTTTACCTACCTAAGATGACTCACAGCTCTCCAACATATACTCTCTACTTGTTTGTCTCCTCACTGTCTGTGAACACACCATATGCACCACAGTTTATTTGTACCTGGAATACTTTCTGCCTTCTCCAATTCCTACCCATTTTTTCAAAGTCTTGCTACAGTCACATGTGTCTAAGAAGTCTTCAAGCCTCTTATCTTTGCCTTCTTCTTGCACTACTGCTGCATTTAAAGTTTGGATCATATAGCTTAGCACTTATTCTTTGGTGATTTCATGTGGATTTATTTTAGATTTCCACCTAGAGTTGAAAGTCCTTGAAGGCAGGAGCTGAATCTTACCCCTTTTCTATATTCTCACTCCACCCCGACCCTGTCCCTCTGTCATCACAAACACCAACCTAGCATAGTGATGAGCCCAGAGTTGGTCCTCAATATTTTCCAATTATTTTGCTGTTATCAATTGAGAGATGGAAAAGCACTGAATAAAACAATGTTTGGAATCTGTGAGTTGATATTTCTAAGCCAAGATAAAAAAAATTCCCATTATATGGACTTCTTTGAAATTCATCCATTACCTTTTCAGGCAACTTAGATTCCTATTCTATCTATCTTGTTCTTCCTGATTTTAATTTTATCTGAATAATCATCTTTTTTCCTATTACTTTTTGAGTCCAACTATGCTATTAAAAGCCCAGAAAAAATGTCATCCATCCCTTCTCCTCAAACTCACCACCAAACAAACTAGCCCTATAAACCAAGGACAATATAATCCTATTTGGCCTCTTCCTGAACCACAGAAAAAGGATTCTAATAGTTCCCTTGCTTTCATTCTATTTTTTTCTGTCAGCTATTAATACTTCCTCCCTATGTTGCAGAAGACTAATGATGTCTTTCCAGAACACATTAGCCAAATGCATGCCTTGATCGTTTGTAAAACCATTGCATAGCCTCATATTTTCTTTTCACTCACAACATTCCACTTAAAATGGAAAGCACTAGCAAGCTTCTCCACATAGGATTCTCAGGGTTATCTTGAGCTCTTAATTCTGTATTGAAATTAGGAGACAGGGCTTTTTATCAAGGCTAAGACACTTAAAATGCTTAGCCTTGACCCTTCTTTTTGAGTGTCCCATTGATGTGCTTTGCCCAGACCTCCATATCTAGCTAGGGATAACCCTGATGCCTTCCTAAGGACTATGGCTCTAAACATCTCTTCCTCCCTACAGATGGCTCTGGCAATCTCCTGGTAGGAGAAAAGAGGTCTATTGCATATTGGATTCTATCTTCCTTAGGAGTAAATATAAGAAAAAGTTATGCTTTTGTGGGACCACAAGCTCTACAAATTGCTAGTCAAGATCTACAAAAGATCCAAGCAAAATACAAATAGCAGAGCAGTTAGTTTTTTATTCAGTGCTGCTTTTAGTCCTTTTGTATCACATGGTATTATTCAATTCTGCCAAGTAATGATAGTAAAAATATAGGAATAGCAAGAATAATTATTTTGTCTGTTAGGGGGTTATCCTTGGATAGAGCTATCCCAGGCAAGATGAGTGAGGTTGGAAAGATGGAGTGGTGCTGACTGGAGGGTTTCTGGGTGGGTAAAGCAAGCAAGCATTATGGAGCTAACGGTGTCAACAGAGGGAGCCTGGATGGAAAGGCACAGGCAAGGCAGGCCCTGTGGGGATACTCTTCATCTTTGTATCTTAGCCACTAGCACAGTGACTGACCTAGGCTAGACACTGGGATCTATATTAAATAAGAATTTGTCGAAGTTAGTCAACAATCATTTGTTAGTCATGTTGTCTCTCTCCTCCCCTTGCCATTCTATTGCCCTCCCTCTATTGGTAATTTCAAATTTATACTGTGTAAGGCTTGTTTGCACAATTATTTGCACATGATCTCCCCTAATAAACTATGAACTTTTTGAGGGCAGGAATTGCCTTATAATTTTTTTTCTTTTTGTATCCCTAGTATCCCATGACAATGCATGGCACAATATAGTTATTGACTATTCATTGACAAACTGACTACTGTTTCCCATACTAGAATCCCATTTCCCTCCTCTGGGGCTTTACATAGATTGTCCCTTATTCATGGTTTGGAATTTCTTCTTCCTTTTACTTTTCAGAATTTGTAATCTCTTTCAAGGCTCAACTATATGTCATGTCCCACAGGACTTGTTTCCTATCCTCTTCGTTGTCCACTTCCATGTTACTAAACTTACCATACAAAAATGTAAATTACTCAAGAATATCAATGGAGTACAGTGGAATGAATCTTAAACTTGGAGTCCTAAGTCCTGGTTTCAAATCTTAGCTCTGCCCTTTACTCCCTATATTATTATCTTCAGTGAGTAAATTCATCTCTCTTACCCTCAGTGTCCTTATTTCAAAAGTGAATGATTTGTACTAGATGACTTCTAAAGTGTTGTCAAGTTCCAGAGCTACAATTCTCTGAAGCCAGTTAATGTGCTGCTCTGTCTTTTGATTTTTTATGTAGATGTCATATGCCCATAGAGGAATATATGATCCATATATTTCTTTTAATTTTTGTTGTTTTATTTTCATATTTCATATTTTATTTTATTTTCTGTTCTCAAAAAAACCTAGAGTATTGCCACACACACACACACACACACACACACACACACACACAATAACTGCCTAATAAAGGTGTGTTGGATTGGATTGCCCCAATGCCACGGAACACTAATCTGAGAGCTAATGGTGGCCCTATAACATCCCCCAATACTTCCTTTCTGATTTTTTGTTTCCTTTCTTCCTATCTTCTCCCTCCTCCTAATGTCTCTTTTTTCTCTTCTCTTTTTACTGAGGTCATGACAGAATTTCAGTTTTTATCTTTTTTTCTCTTACTTCTTTTACCCTAAGAGGCCCTGATATAATGAGAGGCAACTTTGTCTTATGGAAATAGCCCTGTTTTAGTCAGATCTTGGCTGAAATCCTTGCTCTGTTGAATACTCCTTTTGTGACCTCAGGCAAGTTGCTTAACTTCCCTGGAACTCAGTTCCTCATCTGTAAAATAGAGGGCTAGATCAAATAATTACTACAGTTATTTCTACCATTGGTACATTGGTAAATGTTCAACAGACTTCCTAAAAAAATTGTCTATACACGTTTAAGTTTAATTTGCATTAGTAATATTTTTACATCACTTTTTAAAGTCTGAAAAGAAAGCAAAACAATAAATGAACAGTGATTTGTAAATTTTGCTGAATTCTAAGATATAAATTTACAAACCCAAAATTTAATAAATGGCAGCTCTTAAGAGCTGATTGATTCCAGCGTACCCCTGCTTCCAGCCTTAAGTTCTTTGACCTTAGACTTGCCAATTGTCGTGGCATCTGTGGGCAGTAAGGGAGAAGGACTTTATGACTTGACCTCCTATATAATAAAGCTTTCTTCTGAATTTCAGAGTAAACCAGAGGTTCCTTCTAGAGTTCCTGATTAAGTGGTTGTTGGATAGATTTCTGGGGGGTCTGTGAGCCTGGATGTGGGAAAATGCATCTTTATTTTCAACTGAAATGAGGATCTCTTTACATTTTCCCTTTACATTATTTTTAAAGTAATATTATTAAGAGAAGGCCATAAGCTTCACCAGATTGCCAAAGAGCTAAGAAACCTTGATTTAAACTAATTCTCCTTCAGTATAAAGTGACAGTGAATTTCATTATAGTTCCTTCTGAAAATATCTATTAGGATTCTACTGTAAGCAACTTGGTATTCATTTGTTTCAGAGATACTTTGACACTTTCCTTTCCTAAGGTTACACATGTCTCTGGGGAAGAACGAGAAACTTGGAGGCAAGCTACTACTTGTTACATAGAATGTGCTTTCCCAATAGAGGTCTGCTGGTTTTAGGGACCAGAGGACTCGACTCCATTTTGTAGATGGAGACACTAGGGGTGCTATTGGATATAAAAATGTTAAAGCTCTTAGCCAGAGTTACAGATTAGGGATCAGGAAGAGATTTAAGGGGATCAGGTTTTGGCTTCACTCCTGACCGGTCTTGGCAAAGAGCCATATTTTCTGGGCTTCCTTTTCTCCTATGAAAAATGAGGGCAAGTGGTGGCTTTCTTTATTCCTGTGAGGTGAGGGTGCCGGAAGGAATTTCATAGATCTCTGCTGGGCTGCATATGTATTTGGAATAGCCTTTCTTTAAATATTAATGAAGGAAGCAAAGTAAACCACAATTCTTTGCTTCATCTCTCTTTTTCAGTGTTTTTAGAATTGTGAAAATTTTGTATAAAGGGCTTTGGAATATTCTTTCTGTCCTCTTCACTTCCTTTCCCTTTCTCCAAGTGAAGAAACAGTGGCCAAGTGAGTTGTCCAAAATCATACCAATATAGTTAGTATCTGGCAAAGCCCCTATCGAATTTTTGCATTGTGGATTCTAAACTAACCTTTCTTTGAATTTATTGAAATTTGTCCTCCTCAAATCTCCTATACTTCTCTATGGATGACCAGTATAACATGAATTCTTAGTATGTGGATTTTTTTCTTAAGGTTCTCATGTCTACATTGACAATCAATTACTCTTTGCCAGTCAGACTCAGGCCCAGAAAATTAGCTCCCATTGTCATTTATTCCACTTTTCAAAGGATGAAATTACTATTAAGGCAGCCAGGTAGTTGCAATGGATAAAATTCTGGACTTGTAATTAGGAAACCTTGAGTTCAAATTTAATCCTGGGCATTTGCCAATTGTGTGACCTTGGCCAAGTAACTTTGTTTATGCTTGTCTCATTTCTTTACCTACAAAATAGGCACAATAATGGCATCAAACTTCAAGATCATCCATTATCTTCTAAGAGTTGTAAGGATAAAACAATCTATTATTTTAAAAACTTTATGTAAATTGAAAAGATGATATGTGGCTTCATTATCTGCTTTGTTCTTAGCACAATTAAAGATGGAGACAATGAAAAGGGGGACAGACAAAAAGAGACAGCAGAGAGAGAGAAAGGGAGAGAGAGAGACAGAGAGAGAGAGACAGAGAGAGAGAGAGACAGAGACAGAGACAGAGACAGAGACAGAGACAGAGACAGAGAAGGAGAGGAAGGGAGAGAGAGAGGGAGAGAGTCAGAGAGACTACACAAGACCAGACAAGTGAAGTTGCCATTATTAATATATTATCTATTTATCAAACTTATGATACATTCATTCCTTCAAATCTATTCCCATAACTTGTTTATATTGTTTAAAGTATAACCTAAGGACAATTTTTTTATATTGAGTTCTCTATTGAAAGAAATACAAATTCTCTTTCTTATGTTTCCCCATTCTGGTTTCTGGAATTCTTCACATGACTACATAATTTTATACAATGTCAGCCTTATGCCCTCCCCTCCTTATGCCTTTTGCATAAGATGTACCTTTCAGAACGAAAGGTCCTGTCCCTACTAGTTTTATCAGTACTCATGAAATCATATTTGCCTCTAAGGATTAGGGTTTCTAATTCATGTTGCTTATGATCCCAGCTTTATGCTTTTGTTTTCTTCTGATGATAGGGATTTTATTACTGACTCTTTTCTTGGATTTTGTCTTCTGTGAACTACTTAGACTTTTATTACTAGCTTTCTTCCTAAATTGAAGCTACTCTCTCTGGTTCCTAGCTTGGTATATATTCAAAGATAATTTTTCCCTCCTCTTTTCCTGCTTAAAGTATTAAAAGTCATATTTATAAGAATTGGGACATATATATATATGTATATATATATATATACACACATATACATAAGACCAATACTAATTATCAGATCAGTGATCTACATGCAGTTCATTTTCCTTGTTTGAAATACCTAGCTACCAGAATACTTACAAAAAACAAACTGCCTAGATGATCAGAACAAGAAATAGAATAGCTAAATAAACTTATTTCAAAAAAAGAAATCGAACACGCCATAAATGAACTTTTTAAGGGAAAAATAAACCTATCAGGACCTAATGGATTTATAAGTGAATTCAACCAAACATTTAAAGACCAATTAATTCCAACATTAAACAAATTATTTGAAATAATAGGTAAAGAAATAGTTTTACCAAACTTTTTTATGAAACAAATATGGTACTGATATCTAAACCAGGAAAAGCAAAGAAAGGGAGAGAAAATTATAGTCCCATCTCAATGAATGTATATGCAAAAATCCTAACTACAACAATATGTCACAAAGATAATACATTGTGATGAAAAAAAATAAAAAGGATTTATACCAGGAATGCAGGAATGGCTTAATATAAAGAAAGCTATCAACATGATTGATATTATAAATAACAAAAGCAATAAAATAATATAATTATATCAATAGATATAGAAAAGACCTTTGACAAAATATAACACTGATTCCTATTAAAATCACTGGAAAGCATAGGTAGATATGGATTTTTTCTTAAAATTATTTGAAGCATCTACCTAAAGCTATCCAAAATCCATCTATAATGAGAAGAAGCCAGCAGATTTACCGATAAGATCAGGAATGAAACAAGGAAGACCATTATCACCAATATTATTTAACATAGTGTTAGAAATGCTAGCAATAGCAATAAGAGAAGAAAAAAGGAATTGAAGGAGTCAGAATGGGGAAAGATGTAATAAAACTATCTTTGTTTGTTGATGACATGATGATCTATGTAGAAAATCCCAGAAAATCAACTAAAAAGACAGTTGAAACTAGATAATTTTAGCAAAGTAGCAGGATATAAGATAAACCTATATAAATACATTTTTATATTTTACTGACAAAGTGCTTCAAGAAGAATTAGAAAGAGATATTCCATTTAAAATAACCACAGAAAGAATACAATACCAGGGAGCATACCTGCCAAAATAAACCTAGGAATTACATGGACATAATTATACACATAATTATACACATAATTTACACAAATAGAATTAGTTCTAAATAAATGGAGAAATATTTATTGTTCATGGATGGACAGAGCCAATATAATGAAAATGACAACCATACCTAAAATAATCTACTTATTCAATGCAATCCCAAATTAAATTATCAAAAATTATTTTATTTCATTAGAAAAAATAATAACAAAATTCGTTAAAAAATAAACATAAGAAATTAAGAATATCAAAGGAATTAATGAAAAATATAGAGAAAATAGGTCTAGCAGTACTAGATTTTAAACTATTATAAAGCAGTAATTATCAAAACTATCTGGTACTGGCTAAGAAATAGGAAGGTAGACAGTAAAAAAGACAGACAACAAGCAGTAGTAAAATTTTATTTTGATATTTGACAAAACCACAGATATAGGGTTTTGGGATGACAGATCACTGTTCGTTAAAAATTGCTGTGATGGGATAACTGGAAACTTGTTTAGCAGAAACTATGTATAGAACAATATCTTACACCATTTATAAAGATAAGATCAAATTATATGATTTGGACATAAAAGGAGATATTATAAGTAAATTAGAAGAATAGAGAACATATAATCTATCAGGTTCATGGATAGGAGGATAATTTATGAGAAATGAGAGAATTGCAAAATGTAAAATGGATAATTTTGAATTCATTAAATTGAAAAGTTTGTACAAATAAAATAAATGCTGCTGGATTAGAAGAAAAGCAGAAAACTCAGAAAAAACTTTATTGATAGCCCCTCAGATAGAGGTCATGTATCCAAAATATAGTGAACTTTATTAACATTTTAAGAGTAAGGACCATCTTCCAAATGTTAAATGGACAAAATATATGAACACATGATTTTTGAAAGAAGATATCAAATCTATATGTAGCTAAATAAAAAAGTGCTTCAAATCAGTACTGATTGAAGAAATTCAAACCAAAACCTCTTTGAGTTTTCACCTCACACTCACCTGACTGGCCAAAATGACAAAAGGACAAAGTGACTAATGTTGGAGGGGAAATAGAAAAACTGAAATACTATTGCACTGTTGGTGGAGCTGTGAACTGATTCAACCATTTTGAAGAGCAATTTCAAATTATATCCAGAGAGTTATAAAACTGTGTGTACCTGCAGTGATGGCTCTGCCTCCTCTTCCCCCTCCCTACATGCAAGGTCTTAATCTGCTGACAGAGCACTCCTGAACAGGGCCCCTTGGTAAGGAACAAAACAACAAGGACGAGATAAACATGCTCCAGGATGTGAACTTTGATGTTTTGCTAGAAACCAGTTTCTGGGAGTTGTTTTTCACTGAGCTATCCCGCATACCTCAGCTTGTGGTTTTTGCCTTTATATACTCTGGCTTGCCTAATAAAGATTGTCACTATGCACTCCATATAGTGTCCACTGTTTTCCTTGTCCTTTCTCTCCATCGTTACCCCAGGTGGTCGCTGCAGGATTAGCTACCCTCGCAGTTAGGAGACCGCATGTACCCTTAGTTTTCCATGGGAGTCAGGACAAGAGTAAAAGAACCCATATGTTCCACAATATTTATAGCAGTTCTTTTTGTGGTGGCAAAGAATTGGAGTCTGAAAGGATGCCTGTCAATTGGGGAATGACTAAACAAACTGTGGTTTATGATTGTGATGGAATATTACTGAGCCATAAGAAACGATGAAGATCGATTTAAAAAAACAATCAAACAAATGAACCCAGAAAGAGATATGAGATAATGAACAGTGAAATTAGAACCAGAACAATGTTATACACAGCCACAGAATTAACAATGGAAGAATAAACTGAGAATGTTACATCCAAAAAGTGAACACAAAGATAAAATATGAATTAATTTATATGTATATATTGGCCTCCCTGATGATATCATATGTGACATCAGGAGGATGGGGAGTATTGGGACCCTTGGGGACTAGATCTATTATGTAGATATGAAGAAAAGTAAGATAAACAAATAGGTTTATGATTTCATTTTCGTAATATATTCCCTAAATATGGAATTTTCTTTTCCCGTTTGTACATAGAATACACTATTTTGTTTTGTTTAGATTTGTAAATATTTGGAATAAAAAATGAATACACATAGTCAAAATAAATTGCTATATTTGACATGTTAAAAAAATACTGTGTTACTACCACAAGATAGTGGCATAGGATTACCTTGCAAAAGGATCTGACTCCTCTCCAGACTTTACATGAAGGAAAGAAAATTAAATTGTGAAATAATGCAATTCATCATTGTAAATCAGGAGATATTTATTAAACGCTATCAGTAAGGGAAAGAAATTGACACTGGACCATCTGAACAGCATAAAGTCATTGCTCTAGAACTTCATGAGTCTCTAGTCTCACCCTCAGATGTTTATGCCTACTGGACTTCCCAAAATAAGGTGTTTTAATTTTTCATTCATTAAATTTATGTTTACCTAACACACCTGTAACTCTCTCCTTGCCATAGTATGAATGATTTATTTTCTCTTTCCAAGGCTTTTTTTTGTGGAGCTTTGGCATCGCTTATTATTTTGATCATAGGGTTAAAAATAATGAGACTGGTTGATTTTAAATCAACCTAAAATATTGTTTCAGGAAAAGCATTCATTTATTCCTTTTGTTTTCTCTCTTGGTAAGTTTTCCACAATTGGTAATGTTGAGCTAATGCTATTCTAAACTCCCAGAGAAGAAATATTTCTTTAACAGAAAGCTCTACTCTTTTGTATGTGTGAATGATTGGGTGTGGGTCAAAGAGGTTCAGAACATTAATTTCAATTCAGCAAGTGCTCCAGAGGGACGTGTTAATTTTCTTAATCAGTCTGATGGGAACAGGAACCTAGAAAATACACTAAGAAATAAATGTATTGCATCCTGGTGGAACAAGTATGAGGAATAAAATATCACAGGGACTGTAAGATTTATTTATTTATTGGATTATTTAAGTGACAGTCTGGAATGTTTTGACTAGTCAATAATTTGATGATTGTTGATTGTTAAGGTAGGAAGAAGGAAGGAAAGAAAAAAGGAAGGAAGATAGAAAGATGGAAGAGAAGAAAGAATAAATGTTGAAATCAAATCAGGGTTCAAATTGTACCTTGGGTTTCTTATAATTTGTGTGACTAAAAAGAAAGAATTTTCTAACAACTAGAGTTGTCCCCAATTGCAATGGGTTGCCTCACTGTATTATGAGTTCTCTGTTAAGGATGATACTCATTAAAAAGGCAGAGGACCTTCTATCTGTCAAGGAGGACCTAGAAGAGATTCTTGTACTATATTAGACACTGATCTGCAACGTGAGTTCTTAAGTCTTTTTTTAACATAGATCATTTGAAAGGCTGGTGAGGCTAATGGACCCTGCCTCAGACTAATACTTTTAAATACATTAAAATAAATACATAGGAATACAAAATAAACCAATTACATTGAAATGCAGTCACCAAAATATTAAAATGGAAAATATTAAGGACCCCAGGATAAGAACCCTTGCTCTCCCTGGCTTTCTCTAAATCCCAGTGGAAATCCTACCCTTCTAGAGGAAGGCCTCCCCAAACAATCTTACTTCTAGTGCTTTCCCTCTGTTAAATATATTTTCTTTTTTATCCTGTATATAACTTATTTTGTGTATATTTATTTTATGTTGTCTCCTCCATTGGATTTTAATCCTTGAGGGCAGAACTTTTACTTCTTTTTGTATCCTTAAACTTAGCAAATTGCCTGGTACATAGCAGGTGCTTAATAAATGCTTATTTATTGATTGAAGATTCTGTGATCCTTTGCTTCTAAAATGTTGCACATGCTCCTTGACTAAGTCAACTTTACTCATTAATTTCTAGCAACAGGAAGACCAGAATGTTTTATAGTTTGTGGTTTTTCTTTCTTAAGTTGAAGCTAGTTGATTGACAGATACTGAATTGCAAATTTAAACATTATCCAAAGGTTATCTTTAACTATAGAATTACTGGCAAATAGGCTATTATGTGCTTAAGGACTCTCAAGAAAGCCCAAACTTCACAATTTACTCTGTAGTCCTGAAAGGAGATTATAGGATGATAGGATCATTGGTCCAGAGCTGGAAGGGATCACTCCAAATTCTTCAAATGAGGAGGGCCAAAAGTCCATGGAGGTTAAATGATTTGTCCAAAGGTCACAATAATGGCAAGAAATCTCAGTCGCAATTTGAAACCAGATCTTCTGATTCTGACTTCCATATTCTTTCTCGCGTTCCTTCCTCCCTCCCTCCCTTCCTCCCTCCCTTCCTTCCTTCCTTCCTTCCTTCCTTCCTTCCTTCCTTCCTTCCTTCCTTCCCTTCTGTCT
>NC_058130.1:395674001-395693071 GCF_016433145.1 Gracilinanus agilis
ATATATATACATACATATACACACATACATGTGCATATATAAATGTGTGTGTTGTGTATGTGTGTGGCTATCAGCTCTACATCAAGAGGTAGACAGTATGTTTCATTATTAGTCCTCTGGAATCATAGATGATCATTATATTGATCAGAGTCCTCAATAGTAACAAGGAAATTTGGAGGTTTGGGAGAAAGATATGACATCTATTTTAGACATGTTGAGTTTAAGATACCTACAAAATATCTAGATTGAGATATCCAATAGGCAGTTGATGATGCAGCACTGTAGCTCAGGAGAGAGACTGGATGTACAGATCTATGAATCATCTCCGTGGAGATGAAAGTTGAACCCACTAGAGCTGATGAGATCATAAAGAGAGATAGTATAGAATGAAAAGAGGGGAGGGCCCAGGGTGGAGAAAGAGTCATCTCTATTTGTTCTCTCAATTTCTTTACCACTCTCTCACTTTTCAGTCCTTTGAAGTCTAGCTTTCAATCCCACCATTCCAGGGAAGCTAACTTCAGCAATCTCCAAAGGAAACAAGATCACTTGGTGGCTATATTTTATATCCTTTTCTCTCTTCTTGCCTTCCTCGTTCTTTTTGTAGATTTTGGTAGTGTTGATTGCTTCCTCCTGGCTACTCCTTTGGCTTCAATTACACTGCTCTCTTTTGATTTTCTTCTTATCTGGCTAACCACTTCTAAATGCCCTTTGCTAGATCATTATAGATCTTCTGCCCCTATAGTATGGATATTCCTCAAGGATATGACCTGAACCTTTTTTTTTCCTCCTCTCTAAACATATGTTCTATATCAATTTCCATGCTTTCAGGAACTCACGTCATGCACCTTCAACTGCCATATTAAATCCTGTGCATCTATTCATGTCCAAAATGGAAAACTCATTATCTCTTTTCCTTCAAAATTAAACTTTCCTATTCTTGTTGATGTCACCACCATCTTCTTAGTCACTCAGATTCATAATCTGAGGATATTTCCTTTCATTTGTCCCTCATGCCCAGTAATTTTTCCAAGTTGATATCTTTCTCTCGTGTCATCTCTGGCATCCATCCTCTTTTCTCTAATACAGCCACCATCCTAGTTCAAATACTCATTATCTCACATCTGTACTGCTGTAATAGCCTCCAAATTGGATTTCCTGTTGCCAATCTGTCCTCTCTTCAATCCATCATCATATAACTGTCAAAAGAAATCTTCTTAAGGCACAGATATGACAGTATCATGGGTTTAACAATATCCCATTCCAAAAAAACATTTCATGTCACTCTATTACCCATAGAATAAAATACAAGTCCTTTAAGATATTGTAACCAAAACTAGCACAGAGTGGCTATACCTTCAGTGCTGACATTTTGCCTCTGTCAGCATAAGCTATCTGGCTTTCTGTTTAGTCCAGCCCTTCCCTTCCTGTCAAAATTTTCATGGCTATCACACCTTTTTCCCAGGGCACCTTCCTATTTGGTGGGTTGGTATTGTACATCTTATTTCCTTGCTCCACACCACAAACCACTTTGACCTGGGGATTTACACTATTAAGGACAACTGAAATCATTGTAGAGTCAGCTGGCATTGGGTGATTGATGATAAAAGCAGATCACCACTGGTCAATGAATCCCCATGTTAAGGAAGGGAACCCCCTTCCCTCAATAACTACTCTTCACTAGTCTTCCTTTCAACTGTACCCTTTAAAGTCCTGCCTCTGTGGTGTGCAGTAGAAAGATTATTGGATTAAGTGTCAGAGAAATTGAGTTTAAATCTAATCTTTCCCACTTGCTACCTCTATTTCTTGGAATCACCTTTATTTTGCTGAGGCTCAGTTTCTTTAATATGTAAAGTGAAGAGGTTGGAGTGAATGACCTTATTGTTCCTTAGAGTTCTAAATATAAGGTCCTAGTCTTCTACATCTTTCTAAGTTTTTCTCTTCATTCTGATACTCAGTTAGTTCTAGTTTTCTCTTGAAGACACCATATCTCTTGACATGCTCTGCAAAGTTAATCCTTACTTTCTCTTCTAGTCCTTGCAGATCAGGGCAACGAAGAGGAGTTGGAATATTATTTATTACCCATTGCCCATATTAGTACCTCCCTCCCCACCCTTGCTCAGTAACAATCTCTCCTCCTTTAAACTTAACTCCAAGTTACCCAGATTCTTTTTGCTGTCAATTGGGGACTAGTTTACTCACTTGCTTCTTTAATAAGATGATGCTATTCTGATTCACTATATTTGTCTCTACCCCAACTCATACCCTCTTGAATATCCTAGCCTTCAAATTCCTTAATCTTCTGAAATCTCATCATCTATCTAGCTCTTTCATGCATAGAAGAGACAGTCAGCCAATAAATATTAAACACCTGCTATGTTCTAGGCATTTGCTAAGTGCTGGGGATAAAAAGCCAGTATACAGAAACTGAAGAGAAATGAGAGAAAAGAGATGAGAGATGGGAGAAATCTGTTGGAAGAAGATGGGATGGAATCACGTGTGGGTAGAGAGCTTTACTTTGGCAAGAAGTAGGATCACTTCTTTGTATGAGACAGCTGTGAAGAAGGACATTATGCACTTCCTTCCCAATACTGCAAGTGCCTGAATTCCTTGTTGTAATTCTGTCCTTTTAGGTAATTTGAGTCAGCTACCGTGGCACAGTGAATAGAGCATTAGGAATTTGGAAGATTAGAGTTCAGACTTTACCTCAGATATTAGCAATATGATCCTGGTTAGGACCCTTAACCACTTTCTGTCTCAGTTTCCTTATATGCCAAATTGGGATAACAAGCAAGCATTTACCTCTCAGGTTTATTTTGAGGATCACAAGAGGGACATTTGTAATGTCCTTTGCAAACCTTAAAGAATGTTTTGTTGTTTAGTCCTGTCTGATTATTTGTTAGCCCATTTTGGGATTTCTTGGCAAAGATACCGAGTTGCTTGTTAGTTCCTTCCCTAGCTCATTTTACAAAGTTAAAGGATTTGCCCGGGTCACACAGCTGATAAGAGTCTGAGGCCAGACTTAAACTTAGATCTTCCTGATCCCAGTCCAGGCACTCTATCCACCACTGTACACCTAGCTGCCCCACTAGATTTTGTTTAATTTATTTAAGGACCTCATAATCTGACTTCCTTCCAGCCTTATTTTGTATTGCTCACTTTCATGAACTCTATATTCTAATCAAAGTTGTCTTCCAGCTGATTCTTGAACTTGGAACTCTAACTCTTGCTTCCATACATTACCACAAGCTGATTGATATGCTTGAAATTCATTCTTTCTTTGCCTCCCCTCAGAAAACTTGTCTTCCTTTCAGACTCTGCTCAGATGCCATCCATGAAGTCTCACCAGTTATTAGTGCTCTCTGCTTCCTCCATTTTTACTGCCTTATAATCATCTGTGTCCATCTTTCGTCAACCCTATTCTTAGAATGCAAAGTCCTGCGGGGAATACATTGTTTTATTTATATTTTTGTAGTCTCAATGCTTAGCACTGTGCCTTACACATAGATCTTAAATGCTTGCTCTGTTTAATTGAATTGGTTATGGGCTCCTCCATGAAAAATAAAAAGTAGCCCTTAGGAGATTGCCAGATCAAAATCTTATTATGCAGATGGAGAAAAACTAGAGTAGATCGAGGGGGCAATGGATGAACTGATTAAAGAGTGGTAAAAATCATATCCATGGGGAGAGTTTAAGGGTGTTAGACTAGAGAAGATTAAGAAGTAAAAGACCTTTGTAAGGAAAATTCCATTTTGGAGGGGATTGTTTTTCAACTTCATGGAAGACTGAGCAAAAGAATTAGCATAAATTGCTATGATGAAGCTTAGTTGGACATGAAGAACTCCTAAACTTTAGAAGTAGAAACTTTGCCATTGATGAACTTTAAAAATTGTCTGACAATTCTGTTTTGTGGATTATATCTTTGTTCATGATGTCACTGATTGAAATTTTAGATATTTAGTAGACTGTATGCAGAGGTGTGTATATATGTGTGTAGGTGTCTGTGTATAGTCAAATAATCACTTTAGAGTTTTCACTGAACTTGTGAGCAAAATCAACTATTTTGGTACTTTTGAATACAGTACCTAAATGTAGACTTGTTTGAAGTAGCATTGAGTCTTGAGGATAGCATGATATAGTGGAATGAGGATCAGAGTAATTGAGAAACCTTGAGTAAGTCACCTCCCTTCTCTAGGAACTGGATTCCTTATCTACAATATGAGGAGGTTAGGCTAAGTAACAGTAAAGGTCATTTCTGGCCTGAATCTTATGATTTTATGACCTTTTCAGTGAGTCAGGATATCATAGAGAGAAAATATCAGGTTATCAGAGTGTGAAAATCAAAGTTAAGTACTTGGTGTCACCACTTACAAACATGAGACAATTACTTAAACTGCTGGACTCAGTTTTATCACTTGCAAAATGAGGATAATCATATTTGCATAACTTATTTTAAGGGACTGTTGTGGATATCAAAGGAGATGAGATTAAAAGACTTTGTAACTAAAATACTATAAAAATGAAATTCAGTAAATCAAAAGTCTCCCCATTGGATAGATCCTGGGAGAAACCAGTGTTAATATATAATGATCCTTTGTTATTTAAAGAACTTAGAAAGTAAGGTAGTCAATAACTAAGTCTCTCTACTTAATGAATTACGATAACTAAGACAGTAACTGCCCAGTCCATTTAGTCAGAGAATAAAATTATTCAGGAGTCTACACAAAACATCAAGCTTCAGCACTGTAAACTAGACAGTGTCAGGAGAAACACTTCTCATGAGAGGGACTCATCCACAAGAAGCACTTTTGCAGTTCTTTAAGGAGAACTAACTTCAGTCCTTAACCTTGTGGACTTGATGTCAGCCTCACTCTCAACTCTCATGTTTCTGTTGACCCTTCTCTTTTTGTATCCCTGAGTTACAATGCAGTTATTCCAAATGGTAGACAAATCTACATTATGACATCATAGATTTTAGCTTTACAGGTACAAATATGTTGGGGCCAGTTCTAAATAAAGAACTGATTGTTAAATTTTCACTGTGAACATTTATGCTTTGGAAATGGGTAAGCACTACAAATCAGGGCCTGATTTTTGTCTTTTTTGATTGTTTAGACCTAAAAACATTTTGGAGGTTTTATATATATATATATAACTTTACTTTCTGGATAGAACAGAAAAGGATAGGCAATTAGATGACTTGTCCAGGGTCATACAGCTAGGAAGCGTCCAAGACCAAATTTGATTCCAGGTCCTCCTGAGTCCAGATCTAGCACTCTGCATTCCATTTTTATTCTATCTTTAAATTTAATCTACATTATTAGCATTTTCTTGATCACTTTCTTAAAAATTGATAATTGACAAAATACATCAAGTTATGATTTGCAATGACTGTAGATCTCCAAAGTGTTAATGATCACACAGAAAATCTAATAATTGGCTCTCTAGATAGTTGGACCAGGTTCTAGAGTAACCATGATGTAATCTGCTTTTCTTTATAAAACTAATACAAAGATGAAACTGCACATGCCCCCACACAGATTTCTTGGGTGCTCCTTTGGAAACCTTCTTCTAAGTTCATGGAGAATTATTAATGGCTACTCTTTGAGTCTGACCATTGAGGCACTTTAAAATCTATCCAACTGTAATTATCTATCTTTTCTGCCAATATAGGATGAAATACTTTATCAGACATCTTGCTAAAATCTAGGAAAACTATATCTCCAGAATTCTCCTGGTTTTATAACACTGGCAAAACAAAATTGAGGTTGATCTGGCATAATCTCTTCTTTTTTTTCTTTTTTTCTTTTCTTTTTTTTTTTTTTTTTTACATTTTTAAACCCTTAACTTCTGTGTATTGGCTCCTAGGTGGAAGAGTGGTAAGGGTGGGCAATGGGGGTCAAGTGACTTGCCCAGGGTCACACAGCTGAGAAGTGTCTGAAGCCAGATTTGAACCTAGGACCTCCGGTCTCTAGGCCTGACTCTCAATCCACTGAGCTACCCAGCTGCCCCCAAGGCATAATCTGTTCTTGACAAAGCCACGTTGGCTTTGTGATTATTGCTTCTTTTTGAGATGCTTATTAGCCATTTTTTAAATAATATGTTTTGTGCTCTCTTGGGTAACACATATACTAAAATTTAATGTTTTAGAATTTCTCGAGAAATAGAAACCAAGCTTATTGGCTTATAGTTTTCATATTTAATCTCTTCCCTTTTTTGAAAATCAGGAAAATACTTGGCTTTTTCCTTTGTCCTGCAGCAGCTAGGTGACATAATTGATAGCTAGATATAGAGTCAGGAAGACCTTAATTCAAATCCAACCTCAGACTATGACTAAGACTAGCTATGACCTGATGAAGTTACTTAACCTCTATTTGCCTCAGTTTCCTCAACCATAGAAAAGAAGAGATAATTACAACACCTACCTCTCAGAGTTTTTGTAAGGCTCAAATGAAATATTTGTAAAACACTTAACAAAGTGATTGACACATAGTAGACACAATATAATATAGCTATTACTTTTTATTTGCCTTTTCTTTCCATCTTCTTTTAAATATCACTGGTGTTATAGGTAATTTATAAAATAGATTATAAAATATCAGTAAGAAAGTTAAGATAGATATACATATATACATAGACAGCTAAAGGCAAAACCTTGGATGGCAGCCATGGACATTCTATATAGAATGCAAGAGAGAGAGAATTGGAGAGAGTGGAAGCTGACAGGTCTAGAAGGAGGAGTGAATGCAGCTGTTATCCTGCATACTGAGTTTCTCCAATCTGTGAACATTTTGGAGAAGTTGGGAGTGACCAGCAAACAAGAGCCTACGTTGAAAGAAGACAAAGTGCAGATAGCCTTTCTCCCTAGCTCACTGGATCTATTGATTGACCAAGGATTTTGGTCCCTTGACCCTATTTCATCAAGGGATCAGCTTGGACCAGTGTCATGAGAAACCCCTATCTCCAAGCCCTTTGCACTCCAATCCCAGTCAGGATGCCTACTTGTCTTATACTTCTTGTTGTTCCTCCTCTACAGCCAAAAGAACCCAAAGTAAATTGGATATCCCTGGTTAGTTAGAGGGCAGTTAACTACCAACTGCCATTCACCCAGTTCAGTGTTTTCTCTCACTACCCACTCCCAAATTTAGTCCTTTCCTTGTGGGAGTGGGTGTAATCCTATTTGTGTTTATTTACTGTCTGGCAGTTGTACAAACTCACCCAGAAGTAGTCCTACTACCTTATTTATTATTTCACTGGCAATTCTTCAACCATAACTTCTGTTCTATCATTCAAAACCTGAAGACATAGTTCCTTAGGACCAAATGACTTTAGGTAGGTAGAGGCACCTAGGTATCCTTCTGAGATATCTTGAGTAACAACTGCATATTAAACTTCCCCCATCCTTTATTCTTTCCATTTTCTCCTAGTTCTTTGTTTCATAAATAGGGGAAGCAGCTGAAGTGGGATTCAATAACACAAAAATGGAATTCTAAAGGTACAAAAGGAAACCAATCTATTGAGGAGGAAAAACTAGAGCTGCATGAAGAGTGATATGGATGCACAAAGAATTCACCAACTAACTTAAACTTCTCAACAGAAATATACAGAAGATGAATGGCAGCAGAGGCTGAATACAAAGCATAGCAGGATTCTAAAAGTCAGAATTGATTGAGTTTGACAAGAAACACCAAAAATACTTATTTTCTTCTTCACTTAAATTTCAACAAGGGAAAGAGAAGAATCTCAGAAAGGATACACAGTGCCCCAGTTGGAGGGGATGTTGATAAGTAAAGTCTGATTTTGTTTCTATTTTCTCTGCCAAAAAAAAAGACCTTTGGATGGGAAAGAATAGAGTGAAATTACTAACAGGAAGTTGATGAGTAAGGATATAAGAAAACAGTGAAAGAAAACTTAGTTACCATTTTGATGATCACATACTTGGGTAATGAAATAATTAGCTGATGGATCAATAAACACCATTTATTTATTTTTTTAAAGGATCACATAAAAAAGAGACAAGTCAAGTACAAAAATTAACTCTGTAAAACATTTAGCCATCAAGGTACACTGCTAGCCACTTACCTGAACCTGTTCAACATGAAGATTCAAGAGCTGGAGAATTTCATGTTCATGTTCACAATTATGTGTTCCATCTAAACTAGCAAAAATGGAGAGAAAGTGTAAAGTTCTCTAGGATTCTCAGGGAGTATATAACCTCTTCTTTAGATTTTTCCAATTGCTGATTGGCTATGGCATCTTGTCAGTGTGGACTGACTGATCAGAATCATCTCTGAACCCCCATTTACTGGCAAATTCAACCTTTTCCCTTAACTAGCTATGTTTTATTGAATTCTTGTCATGTAGCTTAAGCATAATAGTCACTCCTCACAGGAACAGATAGAATATACTTAGTTATACATAACATTTACCTCTCAGGTTAGGAATAATTAAAGCAATAAGGAATACATAAGAAAGTATTCGCTATATAGAAACAGGATAATAGCTTCTCTTATATCCATGGCTTTCATAGACCAAGTAATTCTATGAAGGGCACAGTTCAGGTTCCTTAACCTTGCTATGACTACTTTTCCTGTGAATGGCCAAAGGAGGGTAGAAATCACAGCTGAGTTTCTAACAACAGATGTTCCACTCGTACTATCCAGGAGGGATGATCATTGGATGGAGACACAGGAACTCTCTGTTCCTAGTTTCTCAGCTTCTCCTTCAATCCATGGGTCATAGGCATTACAATAATCTGTTATTATAATGTCTTTTTAGCTTTCATAGTGAAGCTAATACAGCTACTGCTTTTCCATTTGGTTTCCTGTTGCTGGCAGAGACCTAGAATTGACCTCATTAAGCTCAGCTATTTGTTTGTGAAGGAGTGACAATGAAATCAATGGTGGACCTTAGCAAGGAGGAAAGCTTCTGCCTCCATTCCACCCAAAGTCTCTGGCTTTGATTTTTTCAGTTACTATTTCAAGTAGTCAAGATAGGTCATATCCCCACTCTAAATTTTTTACTTTGTCCCTTCCACCTCATGCTTGTCATTTTTCTTCCCATAGTCTTTTGATGCCCCTCGGACAGCCACATCCCAGGTACTTTGCGCTCACAACAAGGGATGGGCAATTCAAGGTGTGTTACGTATAAAATAAATTACAAAAAATCACAGAAGAAAGGAACAAAGTACTTTTGTAAAAAAATAGTGCTGATGTCCTGCTTGATATTCAGAACATGAAGCATGAAAGTAGATGCTGAGTTTGACCAAATGAGTTTCACTTCAAGCCTCATTAGTAACAAATTGAGGTATGTGATCTGTTCCAGGGTATAAGGTCTTAGGCTGTGTCTACATGATGTCAAAACAGCTTGCAGATTCCAGTCAGCTCAGTGGAACAACTGGCTTAACTGGCTATTTCACTGGGTTAATGGACCCAGTCAGTTAGAACAGCCGGTCCCTGTGTAGACACAGCCCTGATGGAAGCCAATCATTCCCTAAAAGACTCAAGTTGAAACCAAGTATAACCTGGTTTATTCATAATCTGTATTTCTCACTAGACCAAGTTTAAACAATCCTTATCAAATTATAGAGAACGCAGTCTGCCTTTTAAATTAGTTTAACAAAATAACAAAGACTCTCTGAAGTGGTCCCCAAATTTGGTAATGGAAAGTCATTTGCAAAATGCCTGAGCATGCATATTACAGAGATACACAGGTCCTCGATTTTTGTCAAGGGAGTTGTCACATGATTGAGTCTATGTCTTGACATCTCCAGGAGAAGAACAGTCATTTGTATGCAAAATCGATTGTACTTTAAAACTTGTAGATTAAGGCAAGATTTGTGTGTTGTCCTTTAGAACAGTCACTTAAATTGTGACTACAGAGATTCACAATTTTAATTTGTATTCGCAGGCCAATTCAGTGAAATCTACAGCCTGATTGCCAGTATTATTGCCCTCTTCTTAGTCTCCACCAAATATTTTTATTTCATTATTTCTGTCCAGTTTACTCATAAACCATGGAAATTTGACTCTCTACAGACAAGTAGGTTAAGAAAAATCACTTCAATCATCTCAGCTTGACCTGAATCACACTGTCTACAAAAATAACTCAATTCTCTATTTTATTTTGGGCATAGAATATTATATTTGTAGCTAGAGATTCCGAGTTCCAGTCACGTCCCTGTGTGATCCTGGGCAAATTACAACTTTTCTGGACCTCAATTTCATCATCTTAAAAGTGAAGAAGTTGAACTACATTACTTCTAATTTATCTTGTAGTTCTAAATCTATGCTTATATGAATATCTAAAAGATATTTTCAAGATATCTGATCAACATCTTTGTGTCTCAGGTTTCTCACAGGCAAAATACAGATAATTTTGACCATACTAACTTCAGAGTTATTGGGAATATCAAGCAAGACCATAAATATAAGAGATAAAAGAAATAAGTATAATTAAATGGCTATTTCCAAGTAATATGGGAGATACCTTAGTATTCAAAAACTCATACATCTGTACTTTAATGGATTTGGGATATCACCAATGTTGGTTGCTACTATCTTTAAGAGTGTAAAATGCATCTTCTCTATATTTTCTCTTTCTGGGTATTTCTTACTTGTAATTATCCCTAAATTCTGTATAAGAGCTCTACTTAATATCTTTAGAACTTTCTTCTAGATCTCTTGATGTTGTCTGGATAACAATATAGAAAATAGGCCATATATTGATTACCTCCTATTTTCAGTTAATGATTTCCTTTTCTATTTCTAGACACATAGAATCACAACAGCATGGTTGGAACAACATCTGGTCTAACTTTACTGAAGAATCAATTTCCCTGATGATATTTCTAACAACTGATCATCTGATTGATGATCTCCTAAAACTATAAGGTAACTACTTATTAAATTAGCCCATTCAACATTTGAACTTTTAGTTTTAGGAATTTTTTCCTTATTCTGAGTCAAACATCCTTCTCTGCAACTTTTATTCATTGGTCTTAGATTTGCCTGCTGGGACCAAGGAAAATAATTTCCATTCCACATGATAATATTTGAAAGACTCAAAAACAGCCATCCTATTTCCTTTTAAATTTAACCATTTGCTGTTCCTTTAAGCAATCCTTTTATGGCCTGGTTTGACATAACATGAAAATATGTCATGCAACAATATGGAGGTTTTCAAAATATCCTAGGCAGAGGGGATTGCTGGCTAACAGGAAATTTACTATTTTTGTATCTCAAGAAGAATGCAGAACTGGTTACTGAGGTAAAAATCACAGGAACCCTGAGGACAAATGACCTATGCCGGCATTGTCATTCTTTTTTATAGAGGAGGAGAAGAAAATTAAGCAAAGGCATGCACCAGAGATTTTGGAAGAGAATATGTTAAATGGTTCAGGGAAAGAATATAAATGATCCATTGGCCTAATATTCTGAAGGGGATATTGGCTTAACAAGTAGGAAGAGATCTCAAAAATGAAATTCTGAGGGCACAAAACAGAAATAATTCCACTGAGGAGGGGAAAAGGGTGCTGTTCAAAGAGAGTAAAATAGAAGTACAGAAAAAATCTTTGAGTTACTTAGGCTTTTGTATTGTAATGTACAGAAAGTAGAAATAGGGTAGGTAACTGAAGATAAGAACAATAGAATCTCATGCTTTTATGAGCAGTCTTTTCTTTGGCTGGTGTCATGTATCAGAGTACTGTAGTCCACCTCATGATTTGAAGTGCCCCTGAAATATGATTTTAGTCTTATATAAATGACTTGCCGAACTCCTGTGTGGAGTTCAATACATTTTTAAAAAAAATTTTTAAACCCTTAACTTCTGTGTATTGACTTATAGGTGGGAGATTGGTAAGGGTAGGCAATGGGGGTCAAGTGACTTGCCCAGGGTCACACAGCTGGGAAGTGTCTGAGGCCGGATTTGAACCTAGGACCTCCTGTCTCTAGGCCTGGCTCTCAATCCACTGAGCTACCCAGCTTCCCCCAGTTCAATACATTTTTTGCTAATATTTATGCTTTAATAATCTCAGTTTTGATATCTCCCTAAGTAGAAGAAACATGATTTTAAAATTTTTATTTATTTGTTCAAAGTTAATAGTTTCTTGGAATGATAATATTCCCTTTGTAACTGAAAAAAAAAACCTCTTCTGTTTTAGAATCGATGCTAAGTACAAGTTCTAATACAGAAGAGTGGTAAGGACTAGGCAACTGGGGTGAAGTGAGTTGCCCAGGATTTCACATAGCTAAAAAATGTCTGAGGCCTCATTTGAACTCAGTACTTCCATTCTCCAGGACTGGTTTTCTATCCCCTGAGCCACTTAGCTGCCCCTATCTTTTGTAACTTTAATAATAATAATAATAATAAAACATCAGTGTAGACTCTCTTGCTTTTCCCTTTCTCTTGTTGCAAGATAACAGTAGCTCTGTCAAGGTAATTTTCAGGATAATTATAACTGGATAGTCTGTGTATCTTGAGTAATAGATAAGTCCTAAGGTAATTGAATGTGTGAGATAAATTTAAACACTGGATTGGAAAAGATAAATTTACATCCCAATTCTCAAAAAGGACAATACCAATGAATGTTTGAATTTCTGAGAAATTAAAGAAAAGTAAGGAGACTGGCCACAACATTTTGTTGTCTTCAAAGAGTTTAAATTATCAGTTTTAAAAGAACTATCCCCTTACCTTCTGAAAGAATTGGCAAGTACGACTGCTGATTTGATGTTCATGGCTGAGTTATACCGAAGTAGCTCCTCCCTGAGACTGTTTCCCCAGCACCTACTTAAATGAACATTTCCCAACTTTTGCCTTTTCTTCTGATAAAATTTCTGATAAAATTCTGACATCTAAAGTGCGCAGGGAATTTTCATGAACATAGAAGACTAAGAACCATTTTCTAAAGTATAAGTGGTCAAATAATGTAAACAAATTAACCAAAAGATGGAAACCACCTGAAAACTCTTTTAATACAACTAAAAATCAGAGAAATAGAAGCATTAATTTACACCCACTGAAGTAGCAAAGATGGTAAAACATAATAATACTCAGTATCAGAGTATCTCTGGGAAGACAGGCTTACTAATTTATGACTGGTGGATTCTATTCTGGAAATCAATTTGGAATTTTGCAAAAAAGTTAATAAATTGTTCATACCTTCTGTCACATAGATCTCATCCTGGCTTTTATACCCCAAGGATATGAATGATAGCTAGAAAAGACCCATGAATTTTAAAACAATTTATAATTATTTATAATTTTAAAAAGCTGGGAACAAAATAGGGGAATGGTTGGACAAGTGATGGCATATGAATATAATGGAATATTATTACACCATAAGGAATGAAAAACATGAAGTATACAGAGAAAAATGGGCAGATATATAAAATGATAGGGAATTAAGAAAACAAATCAAAGGAATAATTTTCCATTCAAAGACCATGAGCATCTAAGGAAAGACAATATCAATAAAGTTTAGATCAAAGATGATAGAGTATATTATTAATTATTAAAGTTAAAGCATACTTTCTATTCTATTAACAAGTGAAAAGAGATACGCATAACTAATCTCAATTACTTTAGTATGCTTTTTTTTTTAAGGAAATATACTTCATTAGATCTTTGCTTGGCTGTTTATTGGGAGCTGTCATTTGCAATTAAGCAAATGCATTTTTAAGAGAGGAAAAGAAAATCATTTTATGTCCATAGTTAAACACTTACGATTTTTGAATGAAAAATTGTGAAGTGTCTCATTATAACTTTGTAAAGCAGTCCTTTTGCTATTTTTGCTAATTTTGTTTTATAGTGACTGAAGAATTTGTCTTCTTGATTAGACAGTCTTTGGCCCTAGTGGCAAATTCCATATTAGTAGAACTCCATTTGACTAATTGCAGCCCATGTTTTTTATTAAAAGTATTCTTTGTAAGCAATGAAAAATCTGACATTTTATGTGTTTTATTTTTTTGCAACCTAGCAAAATACAAAAGAATAAAATTAGTATAAGCCATGTTCCCAATTATATTTGCTAAATAATCTGAAAGGTCTATAGCTGAGTACTAGGTATGGAATTTACAATTATTGTAATTTCATTTCTCAATCAGTGCCACTCATTGCAGCAATTAGAATGAAGGCTCCCTGAATCTGAAAATTAAAAAAAAAATACCGCTGAGACTTGGTCATTTTTTTTTCTACTCATGTGAATCCTTTCATTTGGTGGCAAATGCTCTTCCAAATGAATGACTATGTGGTAATTCAAGAAGACGAATTTAAATCTGGTCTCTGACATTACTATTTTTTGTGACCTTGGGTAAACCTTCAACTTCGGTCTGTCATAGTTTTTTCATCTGTTAAATGGGGCTAATAATAGCCAAGATTGTGTGAGGATCAAATAAATCCCTTATAAAGTACTTTGCAAATCTTAAATTTCTACACATATTCTAGCACTGATGATAATGTAGATAATGATTTAAGCATCCATAACTACAGAGGAGATAAGTAAGCCCATGCTTCAGATTATATGTACCACAGATATTAAGGTGTATTTACTTTACAATTAATTCAAGACAGACATGGGATATTTCAGCCTTTTAAATTCTGTCCAGTTAGGGGAAATGTTGTAAAGCAATTTCTCATATTGGGATGGTTTCCTAACTCTTCTTTTTCATATAGAAAAGGTCTTACCTCTGATGTATGCTAGATATTCTTTTTTCCTTTTATAGCAGTGATTCCCATAGTGGGCGCCACCACCTCCTGGTGGATGCTGCAGCGATCTAGGAGGGGCAATGATGGCCACAGGTGCATTTATCTTTCCTATTAATTGCTGTTAAAATTAAAAAAAATTTAATTTCCAGGAGGCTAAGTAATATTTTTTTCTGGAAAGGGGGCGGTAGGCCAAAAAAGTTTGGGAACCACTGCTTTATAGGGTTCCAAGATGGTGATTAATGGAGAGCAAAGTACTGTCTACCTCTTCCATTTCCATATTTATGCTTTGGAATCTTTGAGTGAACTAATTAGTTGAAGGGACATGAGAGTATGGAGCTAGAATATATCCTAAGTTATTCAGTCTTAGCTAACTATGAAGACATGAAATGTCTTATTTATGGTGCCAGGTACTATGGAGCTATCTAGTCTGTGATGTGTACTTTATCAATAAGGTTATTATAAAAATAGTGGGAGACTTCCTGGATAGTTTTAGGGGTGAAAGCAAAAAGCAAAGAAAAATTAATACAAGAAAATATTAGTATCTGGGCAATTGCCAGGAAAATGGTTTTTGGTTATTCTTTCAAAAGAGGAAAACTTTTTCTTACAGAAATATTTATATTTCACTCCCTCTTTCATATCCTTGGGATTGTACATGTGAAATGCTAACTCAAATTCCTAAAATAAGAGGAAACTATAACAATAATAGAGAGCCAGTCAAGTAACCAATGTTATGATAGAGGGGGAGAGAGTCTATGACCTGAGACTCTCTTGGAGCTCTCCCTTCACACCTAATATGAGAGACTTAGAGGGGGTGTCACCCCAAAACTGGGTGACCAGGATGGTCATGCTGCCCCAAAGATGTTGGGGTTGAGACTTCCCTATAAGATGAGGGATGTGATACCCCAATCTGATTCTGAATGAGGACAGGGTTCACGCAAGCCTCTCCTGAGGTCAATCAACTTCACAGCAGGTGGTCCAGCTCCAAGATGGAGGCAGCCAGACCAAGCTATGATTCCCTTTCCCCTCGTTGACTCTTAGGCACTCTGGAATATTATCTGACTTTATTATTTGCAATTTAGGGGTTGGGGAAAGGAGTGAAGGGCAGAAAGATTTTGGGGTGCCCTCTTCTCTTTTTCTATGGGGTCCGTCACTTATGTGGGAACCTTTGGGGTTCCCACAGTCTCCCCTTGCTCCTTCTCCTTCTGTTTCTATTTCTATCCTTCAAAAAGGGTCTCTCAGAAAGGTTGGGTAATGGGGGAAGGAGACTTAGAGATTACTCCCAGATGGCATCCAAAAACTTATCTCACTTGGTGATTGAAGTCTTGATGGGTGAGAAGCGATAGGATGTCTTTGACCAGGGAATCAGGGTTTCAATGTCCAAAGAAAGATCCTCAGGAAGCCCTCAGGACAGAATATGAGCTGGGATGTCCTCTGCTGGAACCTTTTTCCTCCTTCCTCCTCCTTTCTGAGGCCTCCGTCATAAGACCTCTCCTCTCCTTCTTCCTCCCAAGAATTCCACAAATCCTCTCTGGTTCCAACTGTCAGTAACTGCCACCAACAGCCTTCTTCTGGTTCCTTTTGTCCCATCTCCCTTGTAGAAATCCCATCCTTACAAAACAAAATTTCTACTACAAGAATTAAATCCTTAGGTATTGGTATAAAGGTGTATAGGCATATATATATATATATGTATATTATAACAAAAAAAATTTACTCATTTAAATTCCTCAGAAGGAAGAAGTACAGCATATGTAGTCACAAAAACTTAATAGGAAAACCATATCCTTATACACATAATTAAAAGACGTATAGAACTCCAGAGACCAGCCCTTGAGGAAAGCCTGTAATCTTGCCATAGCTTCCACATAGTTCAATATCTTACACATTTTATCTTCTATTATGTGCTTTCAAGAATGGTCTTGGATATTCTTGAACATACTTTTAAAATATCACTAAAGAAATGTCATGACCAATGGGAAAAACCATTCAAAAAATAAAACACAGAAATATAAGAAGTAAAAATGATCTCCAAAGAATTTTTGCAAAGAACAAATGAGGGGAAATGTTTTCTCTGATCCTATTTAATAAATCACTAAGTAAACCAACAAATATTTGTCATATATCTACTCTGCATCAGATGCTGTGCTTCGTTCTAGAGTTTAAAAGAAAAAAAATAAACTTGATCTCCCATTCAAGGAACTTACACATTGATCAAGGCCAGAGAATGCACAGATATAAGGATGTATAAGACATCAATCAATCAGTCAATCAATCAGCATTTATTAAGTGACTATTATGTGTTAGGCACTGTGCCAAGTGCTGGGGATAGAAAAAGAAGCAAAAGACAGTCCCTGCCCTCAAGGAGATTACCCTCAAATTAGGAAGACTATATTCAAACAAATATATACAAAAAAGCAAGCTATGTACAGAATAAGCAGGAAATAACACAAGAAGGTACTAGAATTAAGAGAGATTTGGCAAAGCTTCCATAAAAGATGGAATTTTAATTGGAGCTTAAAAGATAGAATATGGGACAATTTGGGGGACTTTAGGGTAGATCAGGTAGAATGGCTATCTAGAGAAGGTGGGACTTTGGCTGAGTTTTGAAGAAAACTAAGACTTCTGAGACAAATGTGAGCAGTGAGTCAATTATGGGTTTGTTTTTTTGTTCAAATGTATATTTTTATTTCAGGGAGTTTTTTTCTTCCTTTTTCATTTGTGGGGTTTCCTTTGAGCCTATGGGCCAGGGAGCAGCCTTTCTTTTGATTTGTGGTTATTTTGTTTCTTGCTTTTCTGTTGGACCAAGAGTAACTAAAAAAGAGAAAATTCTCTATGGTTGGAAGCTAGAAATTGTGTAGTTGATGACCTTTGATGACTTTAACTCAGGTAAAATCTTTCAAAGGGCTTCTGATGCTTTTTAAAGTTGAAGATTTCATACAGGTAGCTTTTAAGTGTAGAAAATTCAAGGTCTTTGCCTCCCTGATGATCATTTATGCCTTTGGTAAATTCAGCTGGTTACTTGGGCAAGGGTCAGATTACTTGAATTCTGATTAATCAGGATTTCACAGTTCGTGGTAGAAATCGGTTCAACTAGTTCTGTATTAGTGATACATTAGACAGAAAGAAAAATCACAGATGTGCAAGTAAGCATAAAACACATAGTTCTGAAGGGCAAAATAAAGTCATTCTGATATTTGATCTAAACAACCATATCTTATTTTTGCAGCTACATCATTGCCCAGTACAGCTTCTTACTTGTAGTATGTATTCAAGAAATGAACAAAATATTTTGATCCCTTTCAGCCACTTTGTATTATCATACCTTGAAGGCTGTTTTTTATGATGTTTCATATACCATAAAAGTGCATGGAAAAAAAGGTTTCCTCCTGTTATTTGAGTCAGTAGCATTTTTACTTTGGGGACGGTCATGGCATTATATATTTCTTTTGTTTTAATTAAATTATCATTTATTCATTTTGAGTTGATATCTCAAGATGAACTCTGTGGAGAAGCATGTACATATACATGTTCACTTTCATATTTTTTCACTCATATAAAGTTCACTTTTCCTAGATCTCCAAGAGGTTCTAAGATGGCATCCTCATGTCTCATGCTTTATGGTTCTCTGTTGTGCTATGGGTTGTAACCTCACTCCTTCACTTAGTTTTGGAATGCTCCACACGTCATGATAGTGCTTTTATTTCATAATTTGTCTTCCTGGTCTCACTCTCTGTTTTGACCATACTTCTGGGGCAATGGGTTGCTCTTTCTCCCAGAAAAATTGAGCCTATGATCAGCCTGTCTTTTTTTTTGCCATCACTGTCACTCTCTTGCCATACTCCACACTCAATTGTTTTTACCCCAGATGAAACAATTCCTAATAATAGCCAGGCTGATTTGCCTAGACATCCCCACCTTCTTTTCTCCCCCTCCTGATTATTTTTACTCAAAAACCCTGACATGGAAATATTTCTTAACTCAAGCTACTACATATAGTCTGTGGAATTCACCCCAATAATTATTTTGCCTAGAAGAGCAGTTTGAAAGGTAATATGAAGCCATACAGAGAACCTTTGGTCTAGACTCAGACAATTTGAATTTTAGCTGTGGCCCTGTAACCTTGGGCAAATCAATAAATCTCTTCCAAATTAGTTTTCTTGTTTCCTCATCAGTATGGCAAGAGGTAGCATGATTTCTCAGATCTGGTCCAGTTCTAAATTCAGCATTCTAAATACTACTAAAAAAACCTTGAAAACTAATAACATCTTAGGTTTGTATAACATACTTTTCAAAGAATTTTCCCTTCCTTCCTTCCTTCCTTCCTTCCTTCCTTCCTTCCTTCCTTCCTTCCTTCCTTCCTTCCTTCCTTC
>NC_058130.1:395693381-395761614 GCF_016433145.1 Gracilinanus agilis
CCTTCCTTCCTTCCTTCCTTCTTTCTTTCTTCCTTCCTTTTTTTCTTTTTCTTTTTTTTTTTGCATGTAGAAATGACTGAATGAAGCACAATTAATCACTTCATTGCATGGGACTGGTTGATCTGCTCTCTATAGCCACCATAATGACTTCATCCTATCAACTGTGCAGCAAATATGATCCATTGTGTGACATTCAACTATTAATACAATGGAAAAAATGACAGAATCAAAAGCTTAATGGTTGATTGGTGGTGTCATGGAGACATAGCCTCGCTTCTGGAAGATAAAATAGATGAAGCCAGGCCTTTAGCTAATGGTGCTTGTATTCTTAAAATAGGACCCTTGTAGACAGTTTCTGTCAGTCTATGTTTTTTGGCACTTAGCATATACTGCCTTCTATAATTAATCATCTTTTCCTGTATTCAGAGACAGTCCCTGACTAATGTGGCTTCTGCAGGAATATTCCTTTCCTCCTCACTGCCCTGAAATGGTTTAGGAGAAAGGTAGCAGCAGCTTAAGATCATGCTTATCTTAAGAAATACTGAAGATACCACCTAACCTGAGGCCATAGACAGGATGATCATAGGTTCAATTATGCTGGTCAAGGGATTAGTCTGTTGCCCTTGCAGTATGGCCAAAATTTCCATGGAGTTTATTAGGGGTGGGAGCAGGAAGACAAGTTATGAGAGAAAAACACTATGATGACTTTTGGAGCATTCCAAAACTAAATGAAGGAGTGAGGTTACAGGTAGTGCTAGCTTTATACAGCCACGAGTGGTTTGCAAAATGCTACCTAAGTGAATAGTATATAATAAAAGAGAAAACAGCTGTTGGTGTTTGTAAGCCTCTGAAAAAGTGGCAAATGTTTCCTGGGGTCACAAAAACCTATTCTTAATGTTAAATATGGAAGACTCTCAGAAGCGATTGATTATTCTACCTAAAAATGTGGTTTGTCTTTGAAATTTTCATAGGCCTAGGATGACAATGTCATGAATGTAGATCTGGAAAGGATCTTAGAGATCATCTAGTTAACTCCTTTCATTTTACTGATGAAACTGGGGCACAGAAAAATGATATAATGGCCAAAATTATACAAGTAATAAGAGTCAGAGCAGAAATTCAAATTCAAATCCTATGAGTAAAAATTTTGCTCTCCTATCTTTGCATCACACTGTCTTACATTTAGTTCAGGGGAGATATGAAGTAAAAGTGGAATCATGAGGGTAGGTCTTCAAAGGCATGAGTTATTATTGTTCAGAAGTGATACTAAAGATCCTTTTCCTGCAGTAAGGGAAAGCCCTTGGTCTATTACTTGAGTCACAAGCTCTGTTTTGGAGAGCTATATAACCTCATCTAAGATAGAAGAGTGCAACTGAGTTTTAACCTATTTAATTCTGAGGGCACAAAATGTTAAATGAGGTTGCCTATTAGAGTATGGCTACAGGTGGACCTCTATGAGAAGACAATGCACTACCACCAAGACATTAAAGGTCTGTAGCTCATCACAAAATGTCCTACCAGTATGGGGTGAGTATTGATGGTGGGGGGTGTGTGTGTCTAGTCTCCCCCCCCCCCGTTAGCTTTCAATGGGCCAGATCAGCTATTCACTCACCCCCACCCCAGGGAATATGAGGGAATAAACTCAGTGAGCTTCCCAAACTGGCAAAACTATAATGGGGATATTGAAGGAAGGTGTTGGGGTTCAGTTGTGACCTTAATGGATGGGATCCCACCCCCAGAGCCAGCCCTGTTGAGACAAGCCTCCCCCAACTCCTAAGTACAAGTAGCTTTACCCCTCAAGATGGAGTCAAGGTAATGGCCTTCCCCTCAGCCACAAGATCAGTCACCTCCCCCCCTCAATGTAACTGTTCCAGACTCTAAGTATCAAGCCATCGGGGATTTATTAAAGGATAAATTAAATTCAGGGTACAGTGTAAAAAGGTATAGGGGAATCAAGGAAGGAGGGAAAGGATGAACTTCTCTATCAGCTATGTCTTCTCCCCCAGGAGAGCGGTTCTGGACTTCTTCTGTGGCTTGGTCACAGTAGCTAACTCTCTCTTCCCCCTATAGTCTCCTATCAAATATTTCTAACTAATATAAAAGGGAAGTAACAGGATCAATGGATTCAGGCAGGATCAGAGAAGGGATCCTGCTTCCTTCAAGCCCACTCCCCCAGGAGTTCGGAATCTTGGGCCAAATGGGAGAATTGCTGTTCAATGTCTTCTTTGTTGGTATTTGTGATCTCCCAATAGTCACACATAAAAGTACAGAGGAACCCAATTCACTCTGGATCCACCCCACAATCCAAACCTTCCAACCAAAAAAACCAACCCCCCAGCTCCTTGTCCGGTCAGGAGAGAAGTGACAATTGAGAAGCCTCTTCCAAACTCCTCTTGCTGTTGACCCTTCCCAAATGGAATTCTGAACAGGAACATTCTGCTGGGCTGTTTCAGGGTCCATTGCAATCCCTGCTGCCTGCTTGCCTTTGCAAATTCAGTTCACAGTGTTATATACCAAAAGGATTTAAGGTTGAGAGACAGATAAAACTTTAGAGATCATTTAATCTAGGGCAGTGATTCCAAAGTGGGTGCTACTGCCCCCTGGTGGGTGCTGCAGCGATCCAGGAGAGTGGTGATGGCCACAGGTGCATTTATCTTTCCTATTAATTACTATTAAAATTTAAAAAATTAATTTCCAGGGGGCTAAGTAATATTTTTTTCTGGAAAGGGGGTGGTAGGCCAAAAAAGGGGATTCTTAATCTGTGATCTCTGGATCCCCCAAGTAGCTTCTAGATAAATTTTAGGGATTATGTAAAAAGTTAGTTTTTAAAAATTTCTTGATACCTGTATTTAAAAATAATTGATATTCTTAGTGATCCCATGTATTTTTAAATTTTTAAAATACAAATACTATGTGTTGGTTCTAAGACAGAAGAGTGATAAGGACTAGGCAATGAGGGTTAAGTGACTTGCCCAAAGTCATACAGCTAGCAAGTGTCTGAGACCAGATTTGAACCTAGGACCTCTCCTCTTTAGACCTGACTCTAAATCCACAGAGCTATCCTGCTGGCCCCTAATCATATATTCTTTATGAGTTTTAAAACATTTAAACTATTCTGAGAATGTTAAGAACTCCTGACCCATCCATTTGTCTCACTTTGTAGTTGAGAAAACTAGAGAATAGCAAAGATTTGCATACATGGAGATGTCAAGAGAGGACAGGAAAGACTGGAGAGGGGGAAAGATGAAGGGAGGGAGAGAAACAGAGGGAGAGAAACAGAGACAGAGACACAGATAGAGAGATACAGGCAGAGCAGAAGAGACAGAGACACAAAGATACACAGATACAAAGATAAGGAGAGAGACAGAGTGACACAGAAACAGAGATAGAGACAGAAAGACAGAACCTAGGAGAGTGCTTCAAATAAAAGAACTACCTGTAGAAAAGGCTTCCACTAAAGAAATTGTGAGTGACACTGGGAAATTACATTGAGGAATCTTTGGGATTAATAGGTACTTATTTAATGGTTTTTGGCTTTTTTCAACCTCCTTCAATAAAACCCTCTTCTATAGCACTGTGAACCATATACTTGAAAATACTGAATTTATGCAGGTACATTAGGTGGTCCAGGTAGGAGATTTTTGTCCCAAGAAAATTTTCTGATTCGGGGCTTGTCAAGAGAACTACCAAATTTACTGGGACCCTTTGTGCTGAATAGTCAAAGAAGGGCATTAGTAACCTTGGAAAGAGCAATTTCCCTATACTCATAGGGACAGATGCCAGATTGCAAAGCAGTGAAGAGTGAGTGGTTAATGGAAACGTGTAGACTGCTCTTTAGAGACATTTAGCACTGAAGGGGAGGAGGGATTTAGATTGATAGCTTGGGTGGAGAATTATGGGGTGAAAAAATACTTTTAGCATAGGGGAGACATAAGCACATTTATAGGCAGAGGGCAAGTTGTCAGTAGACAGACAGAAAGAGACTCAGAATGAGAGTAAGAAAGGCCATGATTGATGGTGATGGGTCCTGGAGGAAATGGGAAAAAATGGGATCAACTGTAAAAATGGAGTGATTAACTTTGGCAAGAAAAGAAGCACCTTATCCTCTGAAACTGGAGGAAGATGGCTTGCCAATCAAGCTGACATCCAAGAAGAGTCCTGCTGTGCTGAATGGCTATATTAGTGTGCAATTAATCTGTGAGCAAACCCCATTTCCCTTTGATACTATCTTTGTGGTCATGCTCTATGCCTATGCCCATGCCAATTCCAGTGAACAGGTATTATGAAGTGCAACAAAACACAGTATATTTAGAGAGTCATCTTTGGAACCAGGGAAAACTAAGTGAGTTTAAGTCTGATCTCTGACACATACTAACTGTGTGACCCTGGCCAAGTCATTTACTTATATCTCTGTCAGAGAAGAATCAGAGAAGGCACTTACCTGCATTTGAAGAGGGAGTTTCCTCATCTGGAAGTTCCCTAAATCAATTAAATGATAGGTCTAGGCAACTAGGTAGCATAGTGAATAGAGGACCAATTTTGGAGTCAGGCAGGACTGCGTTCAAATCTAGCTTCAGGCTCTTACTAGCTGTGTGACCCTAGGTAAGTTACTTTATCTTGTTTGCCTCAGTTTCTTCATCTCTAAAATGAGCTAAAGAAGACAATGGCAAACCATTCTAGTCTTCTTGCCAAGAAAATTGCTGAAATGACTGAAAAACAACAATCAGAACTTATCCCTCTTCTACTATGTGTATTCCTTGAGCCGTGATACCATTTCATTCTTAGCTCTATTATCTGTTAGCAGTGAAATCATATAAATCACTTAACCTTTTTGGATTTGAGTTTCATAGTCTAGAAAATGAGTAGTTTGAGCTCTTTCTGTGGTGGCAAAGAATTGGAAACTGAGGGAATGCCCATCAATTGAAGAGTGACTGAGCGAGTTGTGGTATCAGATTGTGATGCAATATTATTATGCCATAAGAAATGACGAGCAGGATGTTTTCAGAAAAAGCCTAGAAAGGCTTCTATGAACTTATTCAAACTGAAGTGAGCAGAGCTAGGAAAATATTATACATAGTAAGAAAAATACTGAATGATAATCAAGTGTGAATGATTTAGCTATACAATTACCCAGCTTTACAATAATCTTAGATAATTCTGAAAACTACTTATGATGAAAAATGCTATCCATCTCCAGAGAAAGAACTGATGGAGTTCGAATGATGATCAAAGCATTCCTTTAAAAACTTTATTTTTTTCTGGTCTGTGTTTTCTTTCACAACATGACAATGTTTTGCATATTGGTCTGTTTTGCACAGGTATTACCTGTATCAAATACTTGCCTTCTTAGTGAGGGAGTAGGAGAGTGAAAGAGGGAGAGAATTTGGAGGTCAAAAATTCTTAAAAAAATGAATGTTAAAATAATTTCATATGTAATTGGAAAAATATTAAAAATAAAAAATATTTTAAATGTTAAAAAAGGAAAATAAAATAAAATGAGAAGATTGAACCAGATGATCATAAAGGTCACTTCCATATTTAAATGTCTGTGAATGTGTTATTTTGTGTTATTTGCTCAGGCCTGTACCATGCACTTAGGAAAAAAGAGAAGAGAAAAGCTCTTCTTTATGAGAAGACTATTATCTATGAAAAAAGAAGATAGTTATCTTGAGGAGTCAATGGAAATTATATATGCAGATCTTTGCTACTGTGATAATGAGATTAAATCTACCTTGCCCATTCTCAAATCTAATCACCAAAAGTGTAAACAACTCCACTTAACTCTCAAGTGGGGAGGTCTGTGACTCATGTGTGTAAGAATGGGTGACAAATCAGAATTGAGTGACTGCCCCCTAGGCAGTCCTAAGAAAAGCATCTGTTGTGATTAGACAGGTAAACTAAGAGGAAGGCACAGGAAGTGACAAAAGAAACGGCCTGGATAAATTGAAAGAACTTCTGGGGCTTACCCCTTTTGGCTTTTGGCTGCTCAATTTTTGGTGTGGTGGGTGACTAGGACCTGGAGGAGCTCCAACCTCTGGCTGAGACCTTGGATTAAGTGAGACAGCTGTTAAAATCTCTCTCTTGGAATTACACCTGGTGAGTGTAAAGACTAAATCTTCCTGGACTTCTCTAGAGGAACTGTTCTTTCAAAAGAGACTGTGACTGAAACTTCTGCTTCATTCACCTCTGGGGCCCTCTGGCCCTTTGGCCCTCCGGTCCTGAGCTCCAGGACTAATTAGATCTGACTGGGTTAAACTAGGGAACTGGAGTAAATTACTTAGTGTGTTAGATTACTTATCCTATCCTATCTTCTCTCTGATTTTCTTATTTTCTCTTCCTCTTTTCATTTGTAAATAAACTTCCATAAAAGTTATTTTGACTTGAGGTTATTCTTTAATTGGTGATTGATAATTATTCAATTCCAAATCTTTTAATATTCACCCAACCAAAACCTCTTTTTACTCCTTATACTACCTTTCTACTTTACTTTCCTAGACTAGTCTTTCTCAATTACCAGTCAACAGCAATTTTTTACCCATTTATAAAGCATTTTTAACTAAAGACCCTTACCTCTTAAAACTTATCAACTTTAAACAAATAAAATCTGACTTGGCCTTTTCCAGTGTACTTTGATTAGATATCCTTCTTTTACCACAAGTTCCCTCTCTAACTCCCTGAATTCTGCACCCTTCTAAAACCATCAAACTGAAGCTAGTATAGGGAGAAGGGGTAGTTTGGCCTATGTTAAAAATATAGGCAATATGGAGGACTTCTGGGAGTCAAGATGGAGGCTTTGAAGCAAAAGTTGAGTCTTCTGTGAAAACCCTTCCAAACCAATCAAAAACAAAGTGCTTTGAGGGGGACACAAAACCAAATACAACAACAGGACAGAACCAAGGGACACTATTACTTGATTCCACTTAAAAGGTACATAGAGAAGGTCGAATTCTCAGCTTTAAGGAAAAGAAAAAAGGAGGTCTTCCAACTACTGTGCTGAGACTCTGGAAGTTACTGTGATCTTGGGTTAGGGCTCTAGCCCAGAGGGAGTGCCTTGCTACTACAACTACTAGAGGCTTAGGGCTCTGACCACAGCTGGCAGGGGGCAGCTGGAGGAAAGGGGCAGAGAGGAGGGCAGCCTGGTTGCAGCTGTCAGCCACCATTCCTGCACCTTGGGCCTCTGCCTCTTGAGGTTTTTGGCCTCAGGGCACATGCAGCACTGCAGATCAGCTCAGCTAGCTTCAGAGGGCAGGGAAGCTCAATCTCCAACATCTCTCCCCCACCTATTGGGCTGAGACTCAAGGTAAGAATCTAGCTGACTGGAATCTCAGGATGAAGGCTGCAACCACAATAGAGTTCCTTGGTACCACCAGGGGAAGCTCAGGGCTCTGACCTGGCAGCTAGCAGGGAGGTGGCTGGCAGAAAGGAAGAGAGGAGGACTGAGGGTAACTACCTTCAGCCTCCACACCTTCAATTTTACTTTCAGCTTCTGCTGACAGCTAGGGAAGATCTGGTCTCCAGACACATTAATACAAGAGACCCCTCAGTTAATCAGGTGAGAAGAAAAGAAGCCCCTTTAGAGCAGAAAAGCCCACACCCACAGATCCAGCAAATAAACAGAGGAGCAAAAATACAGCCAATAAAGAGGGGGAAAGAAGAAAATAATATGAATTAACAACAGAAAAGAAAAAAGAAATTACAATCGACAGCTTCTATTCAGGTAATGAACAAAGAGCAAATGGAACAGAGGAGGACCAAGGAATGCCAAGAAAAAACTCAGGAATTCCAGCAAATTGGACACAGGCTTTGGAAGAACTCAAAACACAATTCGAAAAACAATTAAGGGAGGCTGAAGAAAATTGGGAAAAGAACTTAAAAATCAAAATAGGCCGTCTGGAAACAGAGACATGAACTAAACATGAACTGGAATATGAACATGGAACTGGAACTGGAAACATGAACTAAAACAAGAAAATAGTGTCCTAAAAGTCAAAATTAATCAGCCTGAAAATAAGGCAAAGAAAGTGAAAGATGACCTCCAAAGAAAAACAGTACCAAAGGGAAAGGGAGATAAAAAACCAGGGATGAAATTCTGTCTTTAAAAATTAGAATCCAACAACTAGAAGCAAATGACTTCATTAGGCTGCAAGAGTCTATAAAACAAAATCAAAAGAATGAAAAAATTGAGGAAAATATGAAACACCTCATTGATAAAACAACAGACCTGGAAAAATAGATCTAGGAGAGACAACTTAAGAATTATTGGACTTCTGGAAAATCATGACAAAAGAAAAAGCCTAGACATCATTTTACAGGAAATTATCCAAGAAAATTGCCCTGACATTCTTGAACAAGAGGGTAAAGTAGAGTTCGAAAAAGAATCCACAGATCACCCCTGTATTAAATCCGTAATTGATAGCCCCTAGGAATGTTATAGTCAAATTTAAGAACTACCAGACCAAGAAAAAGATACTACAAAAAAATATAAAAAACTAGGGGTAAAAAAGAGGATAATACTAAGAGAAATGGGAAAAGAGATAAAATGGGGTAATTATATTTCATAAAGAAGCACATGGGAGCAAGGGGGGAGAAGACCAATACAATGGAAGGGAGGAAGAGGTTGGCAACAGGTAATTCTTAAATCTTACTCATAGTAAAATTGACCCAGAGAGGGAAGAATAGTCAGATCCACTGGGGCAAAGAATTGTATTGTGCCCTATAGAAAAGTAGAAGGGTAATAAATGGGTTGGTGGGGAGGGGAACAATACAAGGGAGGGAAAGTTTAGGGGGGTCATTTAAAAGGCACTATAATAAGAGGGGAATAAATAAGAGAGAAGGGGGTGGGAAGGGGAGTAACGTTAGGGAGGGGGAAGGAGGAAGACTGACTAAAAGCAAAAAGTTGGAGGGGAGGGTAAGAGGGATAAAAGAAAAGGCCAAATTAAAGAAGGAAGTCAAAATGGAGGGGAATACACAGACAGTAATCATAACTGTGAATGTGATTGAGATGAACTCACCAATAAAAAGGAAGCAGATAGCAGAATGGATTAAAAAACAGAACCCTACCATATGTTGTCTGTAAGAAACACACTTGAGGCAGGTAGACATACAAAGGGTAAAGGTAAGAATGTGGAGCAGAATTTACTGGGCTGCAACTGAGACAAATAAGGCAGGAGTAGCAATTATGATCTCAGACAAAGCTAAAGCAAAAATAAATATAACTACAAGAGAAATGGAAGGTAATTACATTAAAAAAAAAACAAACCTTACCTTATGTCTTAGAATCAATACTGGGTATTAGTTCTAAAGCAGAAATGTGGTAAGGGCTAGGCAATGGGGGTTAAGTGACTTGCCCAGGGTCACACAGCTAGGAAGTGTCTGAGGTCAGATTTGAACTCAGGACCTCACGTCTCTGGGCCTGGCTCTCAATCCACTGAGCCACCCAACTGCCTCCCCCCAGCCTTTTTAGGTAATTACATTTTGATGAAAGGCAATATAAATAATGAAGAAATATCAGTACTCAACATATATGCACCAAATAGTACAGCATTCAGATTTCTAAAGGAGAAACTAAAGGAGCTTAACGAGGAAACAGATAGTAAAACCATACAAGTGGGGGACCGCAACCTTCCTTTATCAGAACTAAATAAATTGAACCAAAAATTAAATAAGAAAAAAGCAAGAGAAGTGAATGAAATGTTAGAAAAATTAGAGGTAATAGATATCTGGAGGAAAATAAATAGGAATAAAAAAGAATATACCTTCTTTTCAGTAGCACATGGCACAAATACAAAGATTGACCATGTACTAGGGCATAAGAACATCACAAACAATTGTAGGAAAGCAGAAATAATAAATTCAATTTTTCAGACCATAATGTGATAAAAATCAAAATTAATAATGGTTTGTGGAAAAGCAGATTTAAAATGAATTGGAAACTTAATAATCTAATTCTTCAAAACTGGTGGGTCAAAGAACATCAAAGAAACAATTTTTGATCTCATTGAAGAGAATGATAATGAAGAAACAACTTATCAAAATCTATTGGATGCAGCCAAAGCAGTACTCAGTGGAAAATTTATATATATGAGTGCATATATCAACAAATCAGAGAGGGAAGAGGTCAATAAATTTGACATGCAACTTAAAAAAATAGAAAGAGAAAAAATTAAAAAACCCTGAGATAAAAGCTAAATTGAAAATCCTAAAAATCAAAGGAGAAATTAATAAAATTGAAAGTAAAAGAACTGTTGAACTGGTACTTTGAATAAGCAAATAAAATAGATAAAGTACTGGTTAATCTAATTAAAAAAGAAATAAGAAAACAAATTAACAGTATCAAAGAAGAAAAGCGTGACCTCATCTCTAATGAAGAGGAAATTAAGGCAAATATTAAGAACTATTTTCCCCAATTATATGGCAACAAATATGAAATCTAGGTGAAATGGGTAAATATTTACAAAAATATAAATTGCCTAGATTAACAGAAAAGGAAATTGAATACTTAAACAATCCCATCTCAGAAAAATAAATCGAACAAGCCATCAAGGAACTCCATAAGAAAAAATCCCTAGGGCCAGATAGATTCACAAGTGAATTCTATCAAACATTTAAAGAACAACTAATCCCAATACTATACAAACTATTTGACAAAATAAGTAAATAAGTTTTACCAAATTCCTTTTATGACACAAATACAGTACTGATTCCAAAGACAGGCAAATGAAAAAAAGAGAAAGAAAACTACAGACCAATCTCCTTAATGAACATAAATGCAAAAATCTTAAATAGAATCCTATCAAAAAGACTCCAGCAAGTTATCATGAGATTATTCACTATGATCAGGTAGGATTTATACCAGGAATGGAAGGATGGGTTAATATTAGGAAAACCATCCATATAAATGACCATATCAACAACCAAATAAACAGAAATCATGATTATCTCATTAGGTGCAGAAAAAGCCTTTGACAAAATACAATACACATTCCTATTGAAAACACTAGAAAGTTATAGGAATAGAAGGACCTTTCCTAAAAATAATAAGCAATATATATTTAAAACCATCAGCAAGTATCATCTATAATGGAGATAAGTTAGAAGCCTTCCCAATAAGATTAGGAGTGAATTAAGGATGCCCATTATAACTTCTATTTAATATTGAACTAGAGATAGCAATTAGAGAAGAAAAAGAAACTGAAAGGGTTTTTAAAGTAGGCAAGGAGGAGACTAAATTATCACTCCTTGCAGATGATATATGGTCTTCTTAAAGAATCCTAGAGAATCAACTAAAAAGCTAGTGGAAAAAATTAACAACTTTAGCAAAGTTGCAGGATACAAAATAAACCTACATAAGTCCTCAGCATTTCTATATATTTTCAACACAACTCAGCAGCAAGAATTAGAAAGAGAAATTATATTTAAAATCACCCTAGACAATATAAAATATTTAGGAATCTATTTGCCAAGACAAACACAGGAATTATATTAACACAACCTACAAAACACTTTCCACACAATTAAAACTAGATCTAAATAATTGGAAAAACTTTAATTGCTCATTGGTACAATTAGCTAATATAATAAAAATGACAATCCTACCCAAATTAATTTACTTATTCAGCCCCATACCTATCAAATTACCAAGAAACATTTTTATTGAATTAGAAAAAATAAATTGTAACAAAGTTCATCTGAAAGGACAAAAGATCAAAAAATGTGAAGAATGGGGACTGAAATAGGGGAATGGGGGGTGACAGGAATACTTGGTTTGACAGTTAAACACTTAACTTAGCCAGGGAAACTAATTAACTTTTTGTTAGTCCTTTGGGGTTATATTGAGACAGTAGGAAGTAACATTAAAGGATTTTAATAATAAAATAAGGTGGGGCAAATGGAAAATGGGGCAAACTATTCTTAACACCTAGAGGAGGTGGTCCAGGAAATCAGGGCAGGGAAGATAAAACTTACACTACACTATACTAAATGCAAGCTATGCTAAATGCAAGCCTGACAGGGTTTTGGGGATTTTACTGCTTGCTCCAATGATGTTCTCAGCTGTCCCATGGTCCAGGGTGTTGGTATGGTCCACAATCTCCAATGGATTACTCCAATAGGCTGTCACAGGCCTGGAGGTCTGCCCTCCAAAGCTACTGATCCAGACCTATTTGTAGTTCATGTAATACAGTCCAAGTGGGGTTTCTCCAGTGAGTTCAGGGCACAAGCTCCTCTACCAGTGGCAAAAACATACAACAGTTCCAGAGTTCAAAAGCCCTTAGAATGTTCAGTTCAAGCTTGCATTTTCCAATATACTTTTCTAAGTTTTTCACTTGACTTATTCCTTACTACAGGGCCTAGTAGTGCCAGATCTTAAATTGTGCTATAAAGCAGTGCTCATCAAAACAATATAGCATTGGCTAAGAGATAGAAGGGAGTGTCAATGGAACAGAATTGGGTAAATGTCCTCAGCAAGATAGTATGTGATAAACCCAAAGATCCTAGTTTTTGGGACAAAAACCTACTATTTGACAAAAACTGCTGGGAAAATTGGAAAACAGTATGGGAGAGATTAGGTTTAGATCCACATCTCACACCCTATACCAAGATAAATTGAGAATGGGTAAATGACTTAAATATAAAGAAGGAAATTATAAATAAACTAGGTGAACATAAATTAGTATACCTGTCAGATCTATGAGAAAGGAATGAATTTAAGACCAAACAAGGGAAAGAGAATATTACAAAATGTAAAATAAATAATTCCGATTACATTAAATTAAGAAGTTTTTGTACAAACAAAACCAATGGAACCAAAATCAGAAAGGAAGTAACAAACTGTGAACAAATTTTGATAACAAAACTTTTCTGACAAAGGTCTAATTTCTCAAATTTATAAGGAGCTAAATAAATTGTAAAAAAAAAAATCAAGCCATTAACCACTTGATAAATGGGTAAGGGACATGAATCAGCAATTTTCAGATAAAGAAATCAAAACTATCAATAAGCACTTGAAAAAGTATTTTAAATATCTCATAATTAAAGAAATGCAAATCAAAACAACATTGAGGTGCAACCTCACACCTAGCAGATTGGCCAATATAACAGCAAAGTAAAGTAATAAATGTTGGAGGGGATGTGACAAGATTGGAACACTAATGCATTGTTGTGGAGTTGTGAATTGATCCATTCTGGAAGGCAATTTGGAACTATGCCCAAAGGGCTTTGAAAGGATGCATACCCTTTGATCTAGCCATACCAGTGCTGGGTTTGTACCCCAAAGAGATAATAAGGAAAAAGACTTGTACAAAAATATTTATAGCTGCACTCTTCATTGTGGCAAAAAACTGTTAAATGAGGGGATGCCCTTCAATTGGGGAATGGCTGAACAAATTGTGGTATCTGTTGGTGATGGAATACTATTGTGCTCAAAGGAATAATGAACTGGAGGAGTTCCATGTGAACTGGAATGTCCATCAGGAATTGAAGCAGAGCGAAAGGAGCAGAACTAGGAGAACATTGTACACAGAGACTGATATGATTATGGCACAATCCAACATAATGGACTTTTCTACTAGCAGCAATGCAATGATCCAGGACAGTGAAAAAGAACACTATTCACATCCAGAGAAAGAACTGTGGGAGTAGAAATGCAGAAGAAAAAAATTATATGATTGATAACATGGTTCTATGAGGGTATAATTGGGGATGTTGACTTTAAATGATCATTCTATTACAAATATTAATCATAAAGAAATAGGTTTTGATAAATGATATATGTAAAACCCAGTGGAATTGCTCATCGGCTCTGGGAGGGGGGAGGGAGGAGGGGAGGGAAAGAACATGAATCATATTACCATGGAAAAATATTCTAAATTAATTAATTAAATAAAAAAAAAAGAAAAAAGTGTTTACTATGAGTCAGGTACTGTGTGCTCTGCACTTTACAAATACTGTCTTATTTGATCCTCACAACCACCCTGGGAGGTGGTTGTTATTATTATCTCCACTTTATATTTGAGGGAACTGAGGAAAGTAGAAATTAAGAGACTTGCCCCACGTTACACTTCTTTTAAGTTTCTGAAACCAATTAGAACTCAGAATTTCCCATCTCCAAGTCCATAGATCTCTCCACTGTTCCATCTAAATTGCCTTTGGAAGCTATAAAATCTATAAATCAAATACAAGAACAATTCATAATTCTGGTGATCAGATTTTCCTCCTAGGCACGGGATTGGTATATGTATTATATAATTTTTTCGATTGTCGCCTGCCTGGAAGTAAGGGCTGTGTGGTCTCTCCCTGGTCCATTCAAGACCAATCCCACACACACCAGGAAGTAGTAGGGAGGCATGCTATGGGATGCAGTTCTCCTGGCCACAACACTTTAAAACCCACACTATCTATTATAGAGAGGTAGTGTTTTGAAGTAGAGATTTAGGGTGTAGAATAAAAGATCTGTGTTTGTATACAGCCACTAGGGAAATTTGTTTTGATTAACTGTGAATATTTGTTATGAGAAATTTATTTATTTTTCTTTTTTTTCCCCCCAGCAATGGGTAGGAGTGGGAAGGAAAGGAAATAAATAAATTTCTATCTTTTTTAATGGAAAACCAAATATAGATAATTTTACTCACTCCCAGTATTATTTGAATTGAGAAACATGATTCTAGGCCATAATGATGTGTAAGAGGATTAATGGTATATATTCTCAGTGTTTAGTGTGGTGACACAATTCTGAGGAAATGTGGCTATCAATATATCTGTTTGAGTTTGGGAAGTTACAAGGGATATGTCTGTGAGAGGCCTGAAGATGTGTGTAAGGTCTGTGGAGGACTCATAGATGTTTTTAGAACATTTATGAGACTGTAAAGTTTAAAGACTTTAAAAATTCCATAAGCATTAGAAGTTCTGAGAAAATTATAGCTGTTTTCAATCGTGCCTTTAATTTGTTTACCAAAAAAGGAGACAAATTTCTGTGCATCATTACCATCCTTTCATGGTTCTTTTGATCAATTCATATATTTTAGGCTGGTAATCCCAGATCAGCTAGACAAAGTTTTATATACCCGCCTTCTTCAAAAAGAAGCTTCAGAAGAGTTTGACAGAAGCACTAACCTTCCCTTGTCTCTGATGAATTAAATAAATGTAATTAACTGAATATTCTATCACTTTTCCCCTAGTCAGTCCCTTGTGAATCTTTCCTAGTTTTCTCTAACTAACATTAATTAATAGCTCTTTTGAGATTCATTAAATGAGTGGTACTGAATCTCTGAGTCACCATCTTAGGAAATATGTTAAAAGGAATTTGCATCCTAACAGGAAGGAAGATTGATGTTTTTTTGAATGAATTATTCTACCTTAGTTTTTTTCAGCCATTATTTTGGTTGTTCCGAACTATCTCTCTTCTAAAGATAGAAATAATCTAAATTCCTTTCCTAATAAATGAGAGCAGCTAAGTGGTACAGAGGATCGAATGTAGAACTTGGAGTCAGGAATACTTATCTAGTTTGGTACATTGTACCTGTGATATATAGCGTTCTACAGAGTGAAAAGCCACCTAAGGCCTGGGCTCTATATAAGGACAAAACTGACTGAAAGTTAATGATTGGGTTATTTTCTGATTTCTTTTGTCTCTCCTTAGTGGTACAGAATTTATTGAAGTTATTTTCCCTTGCAGAAATAGGTAGATTCAAGAGTCTATAAAAGACATTTTGTGGAAGAGTGGGAAACTTTATAGGAAAAATCAACTTTTATTTTATAATGAGATCTGTTTTATTATACTCTATGACTTCCACTTGGAGGATTTGAATTCACTTTGTATTTATTACTTTATTTTTGGGGGCTTACTTTATTTTGGAACTGTATTAGTGGAGGAGTTAGAAAGAAGGAAGATACAAAAACAGTACTGTTACTCATATTTAACACTTTAAGAACCTAATATTTCATCATTATTGCTACTTCCTCTACACTCCCACAACCTGTTACCATTTCTTATGAGTTTCTATAACTGAGAATAGTTTATTTGTTTTCCCAAATTCTGGTGATAAGGTTTTAAATTTCAGTAGGCAGGTCCTTCAAAGACAATTATACAATCACACACTCAGTTTAGAGTCAAAACCTTTCCATCTTGATACAATCTTCCAGACCTTTTTCTTTCAATCACTTTTATGCATCCATAGAAGGAATCGGTGTGGAACTTTATGGAACGCTATTATTTATAATTGCTTATAAACATATTATGTTAGGCCAAGGAAGCAAATTTTAAGTATACACACACACACACACACACACACACACACACACACACACACACACATATAATCTGTTGTTGTTCAGTCATTTCATTCATGCTCGACTCTTCATGAGCTCAGATATCCTTCTCTTACGACAATCCCCATCTCTTTTCCTGGTGTCTGGTACCTTAAACTCCAAAAATTACCAACTTGAAGTTGGCATGGGGTATATATGAACGAATATATGTATGTGTATGTATGTATATATATGCATATGTATAAATATATACACACAGACAGAAAGAGGAGAGAGAAAGAGAAAGAGAAAGGGTGAGAGAAAGAGAAAGAAGAGAGAAAGAGGTAAGAAAGACTTAGAGAAAGAGAAGAGAGAGAGAGTGAAAGAAGAGAGAGAAAGAGGCAAGAAAGACAGAGAGAGAGAGAGAGAGAGAGAGAGAGAGAGAGAGAGAGAGAGAGAGGGAGAGGGAGAACTTACTTTATATATGTTTGCATGTTGTTTCTTCCATTAGATTATAAAGCCCTTAATAGCAAGGATTACTTTTTGCTTCTTTTTTATCTCTAGAGCTTAACACAATGCCTGGCACATAGTAGGTACTTAATAAATATTTATTAATATATTAGTTATGATTATTTCTTCTTCATCAGACAATTTTCAAGCTTTTCCCTCCACTGTATTGGTTGACCCATTCCTTCATTTAAAGGTGTCCATGGCCACATCCATTTAAGAATGTTCTTTGTCTAAGAAAGGCTTCTTAAAGAGAATGTTTCCCAATCTATTATTTCCAGTCTTTTATTTTTCCTTCACATCATGGACAATCTGCTAAAATGAGCTTTGACTAAAAGTATCATTATTATTAACTTGTCTAGGAAGATTCCTCAGGACCAGAATAACTAGCTTGAATTATTTGTTCTCTGCTGCACCTAGGATAGAGAGCCAGTCCTGGTAGAGGATGTCTATTTACACGAAATTTGGTCTGTCAGACAAATCAGACAATCGCATGCAAAATTTAATGCCTAGGAACATAATGAGAATTTGCAATGCTTTCTGAAGGCCTTAGGGTCTGTAAACCAATGAAGAGTTTACAAAAGAGACATAAATATGGCCTATAAAATATGTAGTCTCTTTTCACAGTATGAAATCCTGATTTGTTTGAGACCTGCTGGGCAGTGTCTAAAGAAGAAATAAAAAGCCCAGTGCTCTAGGATGGAAATGCTGGCAGTAGTGCTTGTAGTGGAGAGACACTCTTATCTCTCTAATCATTACTTTTCTGGTGTTAATAAAAGAGAACTTTACATCCCCTCATTAGGCACACCGGATTACTGGCCTCCCCTGATTGGAAAGGATACAGTCATCGAGGCCCAGAGAGGCTGTTTGTAAGCTGACACGACACGGGTCCTTACTTGTGGTGAGTATTATTTTACTGGGAATTGTCTTCATTTGTAAACGATGGCACCACAGAGCGGTTTTCTGTTAAGAAAATAGCTAGGAGAATGTTCAGAAGCAAAATGAGGAAAATCCTCAAATGAATAATTTATGATCAAACCTAGGTCTACATTCTTATTTTCCTTAAAGAGCACAGGAACGATCTGTCAGAGACAAACCAGTGTGCTTGAAGTATCAATCCAAGGCGAAATCTACAAGACAGGAATATTTGTAAATTGAGAGTATTTTTCAATATTTATCTAAAGAAATTTCATCTATTTATTGATTGATTGCTGTTTGGCATATCAGCAATTTCTGCATTTATATCGTAGTGGAAAGAACACTGGATGTGGAGTGAGAAGATACGACTGTGACTAATGTCTCTGCTGATACTTGTGTGACTTTGGGCATGTCTGTTAACTTCTCTGGGTCTCAGGTTCCTCATCTATAATATGAAGGGGTGACACTCATCATGGTACAGCAGAGTCAGAAGCCCTGGATTCAAACGTGCCATCTGATGCTTACTCCCCATGAACTTTGAGCACATCATGGCCACTTGGGTCTCCTCTTCCTCGTGGACATGTCCTTTGCACCTCAGCAGCTTGGTGGGGCCAGAATGCACAGAGCACTGAGCCTAGAGGCAGGAAAACTGAGTTCAAATGTAGGCTGGCTATAAAATAATAATAATAATAGCACTTATCTCATCAGGTTGTGGTGAAGATGAAATAAAGATACTGGTAAAGTGTTTAGTACAGTGCTTGGGACATTCGTAGCCACTTAATCAATGGTTCTGCATCATCCTATGATATCTCTGGTCTCAGGACCTCTGCCTTCAGGATGGCTGTATAGTCAGTGTTGTCTCTGATCAATCTATTTCCCAGGAATGTTCCTCTGTTCCCCACTAGCTCTGTAAGTAACTGTTATTCTTTTTAATTTATTTTCCAGGCACGTATGACTCTTCATCACCCCATTTGAGATTTTTCTTGCCAAAGGTACTAGTGGGGTTTACCATTTCCTTCCCCAGTTTGTTTTACAGATGAGGAAACTGAGGCAAACAAAGTAAAGTGACTTGCCCAGGGTCACATAGCTATTAAATGCCTGAGACCAGATTTGAACTCAGAATTATGAGTTTTCCTGACTCCAGGCTAAGTACTCTATTTACTGTGTCACCTAGCTGCCCCTCTATCTTCAGTTGTTATTCTTTTTTCTTATATGAGAGTTAATAGTTAATGATAGATGCTCCACTAGGCTAATTGGGAGGAACACTCCCTTCTGTCCCTCTTTCCTTTGGACCTAGAATTTTCACTTTTAGGTTGATATTCCAAAAGGGTTACTGATAAAAAGAAAGTCTCCATTTACAGCAAAACATTCATAGCAGCACTTTTTGGGATGGGAAAGAATTGGAAATGATATAGATATCCATCAATTGGGGCATGACTAAAAAAAGCTATGGTACATGAATGTAAGAAAATATTACTGTGCTATAAGAGGTGATGAATGGGATGAATGCAGAGAAGCATGGAAAATCTATATGAACTGATGCAGAGAGAAGTAATCAAGAAAATGTCTACACTAATATAAAAGAAAGAATAATCACTGAAAACCTCCCACCAAAATTAAGTTTTGCAAATGACATAGAATAAGCATGACTTGAAAGAAGAGATATAAAAGGCTTCCCTATCCCCATTCATTGTAAAAATGAGGGTTCTACTAGTGTGATATGTTTAATATAGTTTCATACTTTTCAAACTTGTTTATCAGTTACATTAATTTTTCTCTAATTTTTCCTTTTGTCTTTAAAATGATTGTTACATAGGATGACTATGATGGCTCCCTGGAAAAAGTAGGAGGAGGAATATTGAGAAAGAAATTATGGTGATATAAAAAATCTACTTTTTCCAATTAATAAACATTTATCTTCCCCTTATTGTACCTTTCCCACCCCACCAAGAAAAATAAACCCTTATAATTAATATGCACAGTCAAGCAAAACAAGTTCCTATATTGGCTGCATCCAAGAATGTGTCTCATTTGTATCATACTCAACATATCTGAGACAGAACTAATTAGCTCCAAACCCCACCTTTACCCCCTGGCTTTCCAACTCCTCCATTTCTCTTGGGGACAATGCCATTTTTCCACTTTGTAGTATCCTCACCTTTTCACTGACTAATATTGTATAGCCAATCTCTTTCCATTTCTACTCCTGACATTTCTCATATACATTCCTTTCTTGTACCTCCCTAGATCAGTCTCTTATCATTGCTTTCTTGGACTGCTGTAATAGCCTACTAATTGGTCTCCCTTCTCCAACCCTCTCCTTTCTAAATAATTCTCATCAAAGACTCAAAGTGATTTTTCCTAAAGCATATATTTGACCATGTTGTTTTCCTACTTAAACTGTAGGAGTTCTTTATTACTTCTAGGATCAAATAGAAATGCTTATTTTTGACATTTAAAGTCCTCCACAATCTGGTTTTATCCCGCCTTTGTAGCCTTATTATACGTTACCCTTCTACATTTGTTCTGTGCTAAAATCATAGTGAGCTTTTATTGTTTCTTACTCATAATGTGACATTTTCTCTCTCTCTAGAACTTTGCCCTCATTGGCCTCCATGCTAGGGATTTTCTTTTTTCTTTCTCATTTCTCAATTTTGACTCATTTTCCTTCAAGAATCACCTCCAGGGCTTGATCTACTTGATAGATGCTTTTCTTGTCCCTTTAGTGTGGTGTTTCCCCCAATATTATCTTGTGCTTATTGTGTATATTCATGCAGCCTCTGATGTTAAAATTTAAGTTGCTTGAGGGCAGAAGTGATCTCACTTTTGTCTTTGCATCTTCAGTAGCTAGTACAGATCCTGGCCATAGAGTGAGCACTTAATAAGTATATATTGACTTATTAATCGGGTGAAAAATTTCCTCTAATATCTCCAAATCATAGAACTTTACAATTAAAAAGGAACTTGAAAAATCATCTAAGTAATGCAGCTAGGTGGCTCAGTGGATAGAGAGATGGGAAGTTCTGGGTTCAAATATGACTTTGGACACTTTCTGGTTGTGTGAACTTAGGGAAGTACCCAATTCCTTAGCTCTTGTTGCTTTTCTGCCTTGGAGTCAATTCTTAGTATCAATTCTAAGGTAGAAAAGAGGAGTTTTGTTTTTTTTTTTTTAAAAGAGAAGATAACATCTAATCCCATCTTATAGATGTACAGTTAAGAGAAACAATCTACCCAAGCTCATATAGCTACTAGATACTAGCAGGAAAAGGTCTAGAAGGATAGCAATAGAGTTCATATAGTGCTTTAAGATTTTATTTTGTTATTGTTCATTGACTTTAGTCTTTTCTGACTCTTTACGGTCCCATTTAGTTTTTTCGGCAAAGATACTAGAGTGGTTTTCCATTTTCTTCTCCAACTCATTTTACAAAGGGAGAGGCTGAGGCTGAAAGGATTAAATGACTTGCCTAGAGTCATAGAGCTAGTGTCTGAAGCTGAGTTTGAATCTACATCTTCCTGATTCAGGGCCAGCAATCTATCCACTGTACCACTTAGCTGCCTAAACTATACCCTGGAACTCAGATCTCCTGATTTCTAGACTAAATGTCTTATCCACTATACCAAAGTGCATATAATATGAAATTTGTGGTAGTGTCATGGCCTTCAATACATAAAACAATTTTAATGAGGCATTTCTAGAAAAACTCATTCTGCTGACTAGAAAGGATAGCGTTTACTTCTCTCTCAGTTTAGTTAATGGAACAAATGTCCTTGATACCAAAACTAGGAATAGGCAGAAAATGGTGCAATGAAAACTTAGGTTCTATTTTATGAAAAACACCCTGACAATTAATTACAGCTGTCCAAGAGTGAAAGGGGCTGCCTCGAGAGGCAATGAATCTTTACCTCAATAGTAGCTCATATTTGTACAACTCTTAAGATATGAAAAACATTTTATGACATCTCATTTGATCTTTACATGCTGATAGAGTTCCCAAGCATCTTTATTATCCACATTTTCAGAAAAGCAAAGCTCATAAAAGTGACTTGATTTGCCCATGATTTCACAGTTAATAAGGGCCTGATTCAGAATGAAAATCTACATCCCTTTGTTTCCAGGTCCAGCGTTCTATCTACTTGGCATCTGGATTAACCTGGCAACGTGGTCTTCAAGCAAAGCTTGATCGATCTGTTGTTAGAGATGGTACAGAGGGCATTTAGAGGCAAGCGTGAGTTGGATCAAATAGCTATAGAGGCCGTTTTCAACCCTAAAACTCTGTGGTTTTCTGTGTAGTCAAGTGGAGATCACATTGAATGTAGAGCAAAGGGGCAACTTGATAGCACAATGGAGAGAGCTCCAGGCTTGGGGTGAGGAGTCTCTGGGGTAAAATCTGGTCTCAGATACATCCTAACTCTGTGACATACTTAATCCCAATTGCCTAGTCCTTGACAATCTTCTGTTTTAGAACTGGTTCTAAAACAGAAAGTAAGAGGTTTTTTTTTAAAAGTGAAACAAAGCAAACCTTAGTATCCTTTCTATTTGCTGTTATTACTTTTGTCATGTGATTGGCATCATGCCACTTTTCTGTGCTGTTCTTTTGGCCCAGAAGTCTCAAATGATCTTCTGAAGAAATTTTAAATAGATGGACCAAATCTTGACCTCAGTTAGTCCTTGAAAGCCATCCTCAGTGATGGCAGATAATAGTACTAGGGAAAAGATGGCCCCGTGGGGGACTTACTTATTGCCTTTACTGAAAAGCTCCAAACTTCCCCAGAGCTTTGGATGAAGGGGCTAATTTCCTACAAGACAAAGAAGCCAAGTCTTCTGAGGAAAGACAGCTTTTCTGTCTTCCTTCATTTCAGCAATGCTTATCACAATAGTACCTAGATACTAGTGTCATCTGGGCCCTAATTTACTGCTGAGATACAGACTAAAGAACAATTTTAAAGGACTATTGTTGGAGTGGTGCTCAAGTACATCCGAGTGGTTTTAATTTTTTACATTATATTTTAACTCGGGGAGCAATGTACCGGGTGCTGTGGTGATAGGTATAATAGAAATGCATGGATGAGTGCCACTGTCAAAGTGAGTATGACTATAGTATATTTTGTACATGCTAAACTATTATGACCACGATGAATATTACATTGCAACTTTTATTTAGTTTGGCTGGCTAAGCTTAAACTTGCAGAACTCATTATGAATGAACTGAAAACCCATATAATGTGCAAAGTCTGTTGTTTCCTTCATTCCCCTGATTTTACAGAACTGGAAAGTAAATTAGAGTCTTATCACCTAATTCAGCTTGCTCATGTAGCAGATGGGAAAACTGAGACCTTTTGAGGTTAAGTAACATGCAAAAAGATTCCATACAGTAAGTTAGTAGATATCAGAGAAAGAATTTAAACCTAGTTCTTTTGATTTTACATCTAGTATACTTTCCACTATACCATCTCTCTGCCTATGTGACCTCCAAATTCTGATGTAAAATACGACAAGGTATATTAAATGAGGAATGTAACCATCTTGAGGGCAGGAGGTTTATTTACTTTTTCTTTAACTTTATTTTATTTTTTACTGTTTTATTTACTTATTTATTTTTTCATTCTGAACACTTAAAATAGTGTTTAACACTTTGTAGATACTGACTACTTAATGATGATGAATTTAATTGGATTTAATTATCTCACAAGGTGTGCAAAACTCTTTGAGCGGAAATAATTGTAATTTATTTACACTTCATAAAAATATTTATGGCATGGAGCCTTATTAGTTGCTGGACTGTGATGGAGGGAAAATAACCAGATTTCCTACTGGTTTATATATCAGGACTATAAAGAATTACACCATGACTTGTTTAATTCAAGACAAAACATTTTTAGCTGTGTTGGGATAGGGAGGAAGGCTAGGAGAAAAAGAGGCATAACATTTAACAAAGAATAATAATTTGTCATAATTTGAAAAAAAATGTTCATAATGACTGCCCCATCATATAGCTATTACATTAGAAGATGATGTGAGTAAACCAAGAGGGAAGGAGGCCATGACACCACCACATGGGATTGATTTGGGAAGTTAGCAGTAATCCTCAGTTAAGGATAAGGACAAGAGTTCCCACCTTCTATTAGAATGAAGTAGATTTCTCTATTGGGACAGCTTTAGTGGAAATCAGACTATAGGCTTATTTATCATCTCATAACAATATTTTTTTTGTGATGAGCTCTGGCCCTGCCTCTGTAGCTATTTATGATGCTCTCATGTCTCACATGAAAGGTTTTAAGCTGGATAAACAATCCGTTTATGGTTGCAATGGAGAAATAGAAAAGTTTAAATGTTTCTTCTGTTTATGCTCCCTTTCTACAAAGTGCCTTAGTTTGTAAAGTCTCCAGTTGCCATTTGAATGGTAATGGGGCATGCACTGAGGTCGGTTTTACTTGGGACTTTCCTGAAGTGCCATGAGTATGTACAATTGGATTCCACGAATAAACTGATGTTGTTAAATACTGTAGCACGGGCTTGGTGTCAATAATGTTTCCATCTCGTGTAGGGTTACTGGTTTTCATATAGATTTCTCTCTCACAAGTGGGAAGGATGCCGTGAGTGGTTCGTTCAGACCACAAAAAAAGTCAATATTTTTAATGGAATAACTGAGCAGTTAGATTCTGGTCAATTGTTGACATGAAGCATTAACTGACCTTTTAGGTACACCCTGAGTCATCCTTTCAGGCTATAGTAATCAAGCAATCAAACATTGAATCTTCCTTTATCATACCATAGGAACAGAGTTCACCAATGAGTTCTATGGGAAGTGGTAGAAGTATTTTTTAAAAAGAGCCTACTGTGTTCTAGAGCCTGGACAAACTTAGTTTTTACTTCAGGGAGATCATATTCTATTTATACACACCACAAGCACACACACATGCACATAAAAATCCAAACAAAATGGCACATTGGAGAGGAGAAAAGCTCAATTGGTTGATATAACATCTGCTTGTTTTTGAAAAGAACAGCTGAGCTTACATGATATCCAAAAAAATAAATAAAACTTCTAAGAAAGTAGTTTGAATCTTTCTTTTCTTTTTTTTAAACCCTTACCTTACGTCTTGGAATCAATACTGTGTATTGATTTTGAGACAGAAGAGCAGTAAGGGCTAGGCAATGGGGGTTAGTTAAATGACTTGCCCAGGATCACATATCTAGGAAGTGTCTGAGAACAGATTTAAACCCAGGACCTCCCACCTCTAGGTCTGGCTTTCAATCCAGAGCCTTTGAATATTTCTTTTCTTAAAAACAGTTGTGTATAAATGAGATATTTTTTCTATCTACATAGTTTTTACAGTCTGATGACTTTGATGGACTGTTAAAAAGACTAACACGACTAATTTTTGCTCTTTTAGTCCAATTGTCTCCTTATATATTGCTTTTTGGTTGTGTCCATTTCTTCATTTCTTCATTTGAAATTTTCTTGGCAAATATACTGGAGTGGTTTGCCATTTCCTTGTTCATCTTACAACTGAGGAAACTGAGGCAAACTCTAAAGAATAAATGTCTGAGGCTGGATTTTTCCTGACTACCACTCTGATGCTCCAACCATTTTACCATCTAGCTGCCTCTCATTTTGTACAGACACAAAATCATTTCTAGATGCTATTTTGAGGCAAATGTCATATATTAGGTCAGACTTAAGTGAAAACAGTAAATACTTTGAAAAAATTAATTGGCCCTTTGGTATAGAAACTAATTTTATGAAGTGGCTTTGGGAGCTGTAATTCCCACTACTTCCATTCTAGTTCAAATCCATTTAGTTTTTATCCATATTAGTGCAATAGCCTTCTCACCAGACTTTTTGCCTTCAGTATCTCCTTTCACAATCCATATTTCACTTGGCTGCCAAATTTGTGTTCCTAATGCACATTTATAATAATATTTTACTGCTTGAAAACCTTCAATGGCTTCCAATTCCCTGCAAAATTAAATTCAAACTTCTTAGCTTTACATTTAAAGCTTTCCACAATTTGGGTCCAATCCTTCCTATCTTATATCATATTATTTACTCTAAGTTCTAGTCAAATTGGTTTAATTACCATCTCCTGGACACATCTCCAGGCCTTTGCTGGAAGTATTTCCCAAGCTTTGAATGGTGCTCTATCATTCCCTATGATCTCTTTTCCCTCCTATAATTGAAATTTAGCCTCAAAATCCAGCTCAAGTGCTACCACTTCTTCAGTCCTTCTCAGATCCCTGATCCTTGAGGTCATCTAGAAATTTACTCTGCATATGAAGGAGAAGTCTTGTAAAATCTTGCCTTTTTTACACACTTATTTTTGTTTTGTGCTACAATAATTTTTACATGTCTTATCTTCCATATTGGTTCATAAACTCTTTGAGGACTGATAATATGTCAGTTATGTTCATATACCTCTGTCACATTGCAGGTCCTTGCACATCAGAATCACTTGATAAATGTTTTATTAATTGATCAAATGAATGAATAAAAACTCTTTACTGATTCTTTTTAAAAAAATTTTTTAAACCCTTTACTTTTGTGTATTGGCTCCTAGGCAGAAGAGTGGTAAGGGTAGGCAACAGGGGTCAAGTGACTTGCCCAGGGTCACACAGCTGGGAAGTGTCTGAGGCCAGATTTGAACCTAGGACCTCCCATCTCTAGGCCTGACTCTCAATCCATTGAGCTACTCAGCTGCCCCTCTTTATTGATTCTTATTGGCCATATCTATCCTACTTTGTCTTTTAAAGAAAATGTGTTTTATTAATCCTCTTTCTTTTTATATCATATTCATTTTTGGAGAAATAAAACTGATTAATACAAAGCATTCTTCCTTCAGATTGGGCAGTCTTTTGTAACAAAGTAAAATAGTTAAGCAAAATTTCTATATATTGATGCCACACTTAACAATGTATACAGCCTTTTCTCTTGGTAGTCCCCCATCATTCTTCTGTGAGGAGAGAGAGAGGCATGCTTCATTATTTGTTTTCTTAGACCATCAGTTTTTTCCACTTCTTTTCATTGATCCATTCATATATTATTTTCATTATCATAGTCTTTGTGTATGTTTCACTCTTAGTTCTGCTTATTTACTCCACAATTGAGCATAAACATCTTTTCCCAGAATTTCTTGTATTTGTCATTTTTTTACTGTATAATTATATCTCATTATATACATTTACCATTGTTTTTTTTAGCTATTTCCCAAACTTTGGGCATTTACTTTGTCAGTTCTTTCTACTTTCCCTCAAAAACTGTGCTTGTAAATACTGTGGCATAGATTGGACTTTTGTTTCTGTCTTTGACTTTCTTGGGTGTATATACCCAGTGGTGAGATTATTTATTAAAAGAATATGGTGTAGTTTGGTCACTTTTTCTCCTTATTTCCAAAACGATTCCCTAAATACTCGGGTCATTTCCAAGTTCCACCAGCAATGTATTTAGTGCACATGTATCTTTAAAGCTACTCTAATATTGTTTTAATTTTTGTCTTTTTTTGGCTAATCTGCAAAATATCAGGCTACTCCTCAGAGTTGTTTTAATTTTAAGGTCTTTTATTATTAGTGGTTTGCACCACATTTTCATTTGGTCATTTATTGTTTGCAATTCTTATTTATTCATATCTTTGAACTATTTGACTACTATAATGTACAGATGATGGCACCATGGAATCCCTGCAAAATACAGGGTCAGAATTCCAGGGGACCCTCCCCTGGAGAACTTTGGGCGAGGCTGACCCTGTATTTTGCAGGGATTCCATGGTGCCATCATCTGTACATTACACTACTTAACTGATCCTTTCTACCTTGCCTTTAACAAACATTGCATTTCCATCTTAACCAACAATATAGGCCAAACAATTTAGTTGTGTTTGTAAATTAAACAGTTTTCATTGTGGTTAAGATACATATTTGCCAGCAAGCTGGAAGTAATCTTTATTCATTGTGTAATAGTGATGAATTTTTATAATCAATTTGATGGAAAATTATTTTAGAAATATTTTGCAGAACTGTTCTATCAAGTGCACATGGAGACATAACCCTGATTTCCAATTTATGTATCTGGTTGAAGATGATATCCGGGTCTTATTTATCCAGAAGCATCTATTAAATCTTTTTCAAATGCCCAAAACACCACCACACATTTAATCAGCTCCTAATGTAGCAGTTATGTAAATGATCCATTTCTATTGTGTTCTTAGATGGTTGGTCAAATCCCTCACTCTACCTTTTTGCCACATTGAATTTTTCCTTTAATTTTATAAATTCCATTCCTTTGGTGCAGGATGTTATTTCATAGTCACTGACTTAGGCAGAATAATTTCCATTGCTGCTCACTATATCCTGTTTTTGAGACAGTTTTCTACATTAAAATTCCTTAAGATAAACATTTAATCAAAGAAGGTAACAGATATTTAAGGGTGATTTGATAGGTCAGCTGAGGGGGGAAATGTAGGTATGTAGTTCTTTCTGAAATCATGCCATAATTTAGAAATGTGGGTTTACATATTTATATTTCAAGAATACATGTCACTTTCAGAAGGTCTGGATGGCATATAATTCATTTTGGTCTTCTGGAAGAAATGAGATAGAATTATTTATGGGCATGGAGCACTTTTGTGATACATGTTAGTGGAAGGGGCTGATATACTTTATGATCTCTCATCTATAATAATTCACATGAGCAAAAATATGTTTCTTGTATACGGACTATATATTTAGGAATAATATATGGTGTTCTCTCTCCCTCTTTTTTATCTTGCTTTTCCTTGTTCTTTCTTTCTCCTTTCCAACACATAGGCCCATTTTCTATTTGAAAAAAAAACAAACAAACTTTGTTGACACTACTGAGTTTACAATATCAGAATCTGACATGGCAAGATGCATGGTTTTAATAGAGTTTAGGACATCTTATCATATTTTCGATTTCAAGCTCTGTTCTGGAAGCAACTATTACTATAACACATAGATTTCTTTACAATAGTAATAATGGACACATTATATAAGATATATTTTCCCCTAGAGTCTTATTTCCCTGGATATGAGTAAGGATGAGTGAAAAGGAATTGCATGGTTCTTTTCAGATGTCCCTCCTGAAGTATACCCAGTACAGGCACATCCTCCATAATGTTGTCCCTATCTTATAAAATGCATGACAAACCAAACCACAGTATCACAAAACTCTAGTAAAATGGTATTCAATTTGCATGAGATTAAAATGATAATACTGCTGCTATAAAAATGCCTTCCTTTTAAAGATCTTTTGCCACCTGACAATGTTTTATGGATTATGACTGTTGATTAAAAATTTAATTTATAATTTCTTTGGAGAGAATTTGTAACTTTACAGAATGATCTGCTGTAGTTTACCCACTAAGTTCAAAGCTTCCTTTCTGTCTTTGAACATGGCTTATAATTCAAAAAAGCCCTAATTATACATTTTATTTCAATATTTTTTTAAAGTAAGGCACACTTGAATTGGGCAAAAAATATTTCAAGAAGTGGAAAAATTTTAAGTTCATTATTTTTTAATGTCACGATACAGGGGTAAAGGCCAGATTCAAGGACAGAGATTTCTATTGTTCCAGGATTTTAATTTCTGAACGCTTTTCTCTGTGAACAGATTTACCTCATGGTTACAAAGCTTTGGTAGAATCAAGAAGACGAAGGAGCATTTGGTGATATTGTGATTAGTGGGGGGCGGGGTAACCAATGGAGAAAGCCCTCAACTTGAAGTAATGATTCAAAAGCTTTTAGCTCTAACTCTCCCATGATCTCCTTGTACGGTATGGATAAGTCAGTTAATCTTTCTGTGCATCAGTTTTCTCATCTATAAAATGGGGAAAAATATTATATTTTTACATTGCTTGATTGTTTTGAGAAGAAAATGAGATATAGCAAAAAGTGTTTGCTGTAATTATAAAATGAGATATCTGCACTTTCATAGAGTATAGAACAGTGATACATGCAGGGAAAGGTTATGCAAAAAGCAATAGCTCACATTTTCTTCCTGGAAATACTCAAAGCATCCTAGTGCATTTACCTATTACAGTGACAGAAGTGAGTGATGGTCCAAGAAAATGACACTAACAAAATCAAGTGATTTATAGTCAGTCAACAAGAATTTATTAAATGGTGACTTGTGCCAGGCACTGTGCTAAGTTCAATTAATTTTTAATGGTCTCTCCTAAGAGAATTTCCAAAGATTTGAGATATCTGCTGACGATGAAACCATGTCCCATAGAGGCATATTTTAACCAGTAATCAAGGGCAAAGAATCCATAATCAATGCCCATTGAGGCAATGAAGAAAGGAGAACTATCAAAATACTATGTGAATTAAGTTTTTATATATCAGTGATATCAAAAGAGTACTCTATAGCTGCATGGTTATGATTGGGGGAAACTATAGAATGACTCCAGTGGGTCCATGGCAGCACTGGCTAACTTTTTTTCTGAGTTTGAGTGCCCAGAGAGCAAATTCAAGCTGTCTATGAGTCTCCACCCCACCCTATTACCTGAGAGAGCTGAAGGAGGAAGTGCTTATTTTGGGTGTCTGGATAGAGGAAGGAACATGTAAAAAAATGTCCTCAGGCACTGGGAAGAGGGGGGGGGAAGGAGCAGCTTCCTGCATCAGCCAATACTTTTTTGCCTGGTCTAGGGCATGACTCTAATGCATGGTTTCTTAACCTGGTGTCCATGAACTTGTTTTTTAACTAATATTTTCTTTAGTGTGTTTCAACATAGTTTCTTTGCAATTTTATCTCCTTTATATTATGCAAATAATTATTATAAGAATGAAAAAAATCACCAGATTCTCAAAGAGGTCCATCACAGAAAAGATTAAGAGATCCTGCTAAAGGATAGGGTGATCAACCATTAAGAAAGTAGGAAAGGAGAGGCAAGCATATTCTGATAGATACCCTAGATTTTGGAAGAATATATTTTTTTAAATTTGGAAATGTTTAATTAATTAATTAAATTAGAATATTTTCCATGGTTACATGATTCATATTCTTTCTCTCCCCCCTCCCACCCCACTCTTATAACCAACATGCAGTTCCACTGGGTTTTACATGTGTCATTGATCAAGACCTATTTCCATATTATTAATATTTGCATTAGGATGATTGCTCATATCCCCAACAACCCATTAGTCAAGAAGTTGTTTTTCTTCTGTGTTTCTACTCCCATAGTTCTTCCTCTGAATGTGGATAGCATTCTTTCTCATAAGTCCCTCAGAGTTGTCCTGGATCATTGCATTGCTGCTATTAGAGAAGTCCATTACAATTGATTGTACCATAGTGCATCAGTCTCTGTGTATAATGTTCTTCTTCTGCTCCTTTTACTTTGCATCAATTCCTGAAGGTCTTTCCAGTTCACATGGAATCCCTCCAGTTTATTATTCCTTTCAGCACAATAGTATTCCATCACCAACAGATACCACAATTTCTTTAGCCATTCCCCAATCAAAGGGCATTCCCTCATTTTCCAATTTTTTGCCACTACAAAGAGCATGGCTATAAATATTTTTGTGCAAGTCTTTTCCCTTATTATCTGGAGGAGTATATTTGAAAGAGCTTAGGGGAAGAGCAAACATATTGCTGTAGACAAATGTTGAGTAGGAGAAGTTGCACCAGGAGGGATAGCAATTTCTTGAGAATTGAACTTTGATGACATAAAGAGAAATTATTTCAATGGGGCAAAAATGGTCGACTGGCTTAAGAGATGCAAAAAGAGCTCATCCACTAATAAAATACTTGAAGAGAAGATGGAAAGAATGGCCAATAATGGAGCAGTTATAAAAAAAAAGAAAAAGAAAAGAGACATGATACTAGAAGAGGAATGTTCTATGTATTCAAGCTGAGAATGAATTTAGGTTGCCCCCCCAAAAAAAAATAAAAGAAAAAAGAACAAAAACAAGGGTGAGTTTGAATATAATTTTCAGGGAAAAAAGAGATGAACTAAGGAAGGTACAAGCTTCCTGTTTAGAATGGTTGCGAGAATGATAATATGAATATATAATCATGCATATTAGGCATTTGTAAACACATATATTTCTAGATAAGACATTGTATGTTTGAATCTCACTAAATAATTACTCATTGTCTTCTGAGACCTCTATTATCTCTATGTGTTAAGATATCATCAGAATCCCTTCACTATCAGGGGATATGGTGAAAATAAGTGCTCTTTTATAAGTAATATGGCCTTTCATCTGTGAAGAAAGACTATTTTTACAAACAATAAAATCCAAACCCTGAATCTAATGTAGGCAATGGCATGGAACCAGGAGTGGTTTTTTGCTAAAGCTTCCCTGTGTTTTATTCAGTGATATGCCAGGTTCATTATATTTGATTCATTGGTTTTAGCACATGACGCTAATGCTTTTAGCATCCAATTGGGAAAGAGGAAAAAAATGATGCCATAAAGAAATGCTTCAACATTGAAGTTGAGCCATCAGGTCCTCCTTCTGTTGAAGGTCAGATCAAGGAGAATAGCTTTTCAGTTCTACTAGGTTCTGGCTATATCTCAGCACAAACTCCTGTTGAATTGATGACCATAATTTGATAGGTCTTTGCCTCATTGGTGTGGATCTTTTCTTCATGGTGTGATATACAGAAATGGGCAGCCATTTTCTGTAGGTACAAAATAGCAGTTTGCCACTTTTCTGTATATCACAATGGTTGCTGAACTCAATATCTTCTATGTCTTCTCATTGTATGCAATACTTCTCCATCTCTTTCACTAAGTCCTGTGAATCTTCTATTTTCTTCTTCTTTATATTTCACGTGTACCAGTATATCCATTTGTACTCTCCAACTATTTTAGTTTACTTTCACTGTGTGACTGAGCCATCTCTTTTATCTACCCTACTTGTCCCTGAAAGAATCAAAGGATAATAAATTGAAGGCTAGAAGTCACTTTGTTTTTGTTGTTCAGTCATTTTAATTTTGTCCCACTCTTTGTAACCCCATTTGTGGTTTTCTTGTCAAAGATTCCTTCTCCATTTCCTTCTCCAGCTCATTTTATGATAAAGAAACTGAGCCAAACAAGGTAAAGTGTCTTGCTTAAGGTAACACAACTAGTAAACATCTTGGATCTTCCTGACTCCAGGCCTGGCACTCTTTCTACACCACTTGACTGCTTTAAAAATCATTTTAGAAGGGCAGCTGGGTAGCTCAGTGGATTGAAGGCCAAGCCTAGAGATGGGGGATCCTAGGTTCAAATCTGTCTTCAGACACTTCCCAGCTGTGTGATCCTGGGCAAGTCAATTGACCCCCATTGCCTAGCCCTTACCACTCTTCTGTCTTAGAACCAATATACAATATTGATTCCAAGATGGAAGATAAGGATTTTAATAAAACATTTTTAAAACGTCATTTTAGAAGTCCATTTTAATCCACATCCCATTTGGAAAAGTTATATGACTTGCCTAAGGTCAAATTGTAAGTGATCAAGGCAGAATTTGAATCCAAGTCCTCTACTGCCAAATACTCTTTTCACTATACTCTCCTCTTGTATTCAAGTCCATTATACATCTGGTTTCTTCTTGTATCCAAGCCACTATTAGTAATATTGTATATTCTTGTTTTAATAACCCTTATCTTCCATCTTAGAATCAATACACGGTAATGTGTATTGACTTGCCCAGGGTCATACAGCTAGGAAGTATCTGAGTCCAGATTTGAACCCAGGATTTACCATCTCTAGCACTGGTTCTCAATCCACTGAGCCATCCAGCTGCCCCCCCCCAATATTGTGTATCCTTAATATACAATGCATGGTATTCCATAATTTGTAACCATATGGTATAATTGGGTTTATACTAAATAGTATTAAAGAAATGGATATTTGTTATTGCAAGGATGCATTGAAAGCATTTTGCAATTTCCCAAAGTGATTCAGTATGATCCTATTTATTCTTGGGTCCAACTCATTGTCTATGGTCAAAGTCTGCCCAGCGAATGAATGAATGAGTTAATCAGCAAGAATTTATTAAGTGCCTACTATGTATCAGGAGCCATTATTTGTTGTAGTTATAAATATTTTTTAAATCTCTCCTCTCAAGGAGTTTATATTTTTGCATAGGAGAGAAATCATGCACATGTATGAGAATAAGTCAGAGTCAGAGTCAGTTATTAATTACATTACTGCATGCCAGGCATTGTCCTAAGTATTAGTGATACAAAGAAATCTTTGTGACAGTCATTGCCTTTAAGGAATTCATAATCTAATGAGAGAGGATAATAGAGAAAAATAAGATGGGGTGGGAGCCTCTCCTGTACCGCAGCATAATGAAGTCTGGCAGGCAGGGTGGGTAATGATCAGAGGATCTGAAAGTTTGGCGGTTAATTTCCTCCTGAAGTTTGATGATTTTCTGGAGATCATGAATTCCATGAAAGTGGAAATGATAGAGTGATTTCCCTGGGTACTCTCATTAAGTGATGGGGTATTTAGAAGGGCCTCTCCAATGTTTAACCACCACCGTCTCCCATGAGAGGGAGGGGAAGGAAAGCCCCACAGATGGGCTAGTGGTGAGAAGGTATGAGTTTCAGAGCTCTTTTCAACTTGAAGAATGATGAGTCTCTGAAAATCATGAAATCCAGGAAACCAACCAGGTGGGAGAGGATGAAATGAACTCCCTATATGCCCTACTCCAAATTAGTTGGCGCTCGGGATTAGATCATGAGCTGTGGAAATTAAGGAAATGGGAAGTTAGGGTACTGAAGGAAGCACTAATATCAATACTGTAGTTTTCTAATATAAGGTCATGTATTCAGGAGGAAAGGAAAACAATGACTTAAGTGCTCAATTCTTTGAAAAGGGATAGGGAATGACCTGGGGTTGCTGGACAATAGTTAAAATCACCTATGTATGATGAACTATTTTTTAAAAAAACCCACTACCTCTACCTTAGAATCCATACTACGTGTATTAGTTCCAAAGAAGAAGAGTGGTAAGGGCTAGGCAATGGGGGTTAAGTGACTTACCCGGGGTCACACAGCTAGGAAGTGTCTGAGGCCATATTTGAACCTAGAACCTTCCATCTCTAGGTCTGGCTCTCAATCCACTGAGCTACCCAGCTGCCCCAAGGACAAATGATTTTTTTTATAGTGGACTTCAGAAAGAGGAAAGCATACTGAGTGATGGTGGAAAAGAGGGCATCAAGAAGAGGGAATGAAGAGCACAGATCATTAGGAATCCCCCTTAGGGACTGGTATATCAGGGTTTATAAAAAAAGAATATAGCCAGTTGCAGGCAGGGATAGTTGCCAGGGATCCAGTGTCATTTTGGGAAAAACAATTTCAATGATTCACAACAGAAGAAAAGAATATGTTAGGAAGAGGTCCAGAATGAGAAGAACAATTATGATTATGGAATAAAAATTCTAGAAGGTGCAATGGAAGGAGCAGGAAAAGTTGGAGTGGGGCATGGATAGGGAAAGAGTTGAGGAAAACAAAGATGAAAGAAACAAATATAACATTTGGGAATGATTTACTCCCTAATAACTATGGAGACAGGAATGGGAATAGGCTAGGAATTTTCTAGGTGTAATATTAAGTACCAGATGAACTGGACAACTCATAATCTCAATGGGATGGTATTATGACATAAGGACCAGGGAGCAACAACAACCTCGATCATCCCCTTTTCTTCTGAACTGGGGGCAGGAGATGGAGTACGGTTTTACAAAGACACATATATATATATATAAATATATATATATACATATATATAAATTAATTTAATAGATGATTTTATCTAATTGCTGGTCATAATCTAAGTCATATACATTCTTCATCTGTTTTTTTTTCCATGGTGGAAAGTTCTGATGATCTTTTTAGTGACTTTAAATGCCACTTATGAGAAATTACTGTATTTAAAGGAATTGGCCCAGTGTAATTGCCAAAAATGAACATCTCAAGATGCTCTGTTGATTTACAAAAGGGGAAAACCATCTCTTATATTTGGACTTTGTGCAGCGTATGTTCCATTACACTGGTGAATATATTTGGTGAGCATTTATCTCCTTGTTTTATATCTAGCTTGATGCTGATATTCAGTAGATCCCTAAAACAAAGTTATTTCCCTAGAAATAGACATATTCCATATAGAAATAAAGGACAATATAGAAAAAGAGTAGCAAAAAATTCCTAGCAATATTAGAAGAAAACATGATCTCTATACAAGCAAAACACATTGATTTAAAAAACAGGACCTGTAGAGATAATTTAAGGATTATAGGACACCCAGAAGTATATGTCAAAATCCTAAACACCACAATTCAAGAATTTGCAGGAAATCTCCAGAAAAAAGATATGTTACAAACTTTAAGACATATAGTGGTTAAATTTCACAATTCAAATGACAAACAACATATTACACAAGCAGTCAGTCAAAAACCTTCAAATATGAAGGAAAGGAAATTCACACAAGGCCCTTCTTCATCCACAAGAAACCATAGAAAGGGGATGGAATAACATGCTCTGAAGAGCAAAAGAGTTTAAGATGCAGACTAAAGTGACCTGCCTTATATATCTGAGACTATGGATGAAAAAAGATTGACATTCAATAAAAGAATTTGAAACATTCCTAAAAAAAGAAACTAGATTTTAATGAATTATTTATTTTGCAAAAACTTCATACCATGGAAACACAAGAACATAAATAAACACAGCAACCAAAGAAAACAACATAAAATAAATTTCTACAGAAAAAAGAAAAAAATATAAAAAAAGAAATACACTTGTGATTTTAAAAACAACAATGACAAAAAATGATGATGGGACCATGATGAAATTTCTCTCTAAGAGTTCACCAAGAGGCAACTATGAAAGTGGGATTTAAAGAAAAGAAATGATGGCAGAGAATTTGTATAAAATTATTAATTACTAAATTATTTCATTGTTCAGATCTTATCTTGACTGCTAAGAAGCTGGACTCCTAATTGCTTAGTTGTTGTTGTTCAGTCATTTCAGTCTTTCTTTGTGACCCCATTCCAGGTTTTCTTAGCAAAGATACTGGAATGGTTTACCATGCCCTTCTCCAGCTCATTTTTCAGATAAAGAAACTACAGCAAACTGTGTTGAATGACCTGCCCAGATGGCTTATTAGATAGCCAGTAATTGTCAGAGACCAGATTTTTAACTCATAACTTCAGGTTTGGTATGCTATCCACTGTGCTACCTTGCTGCCCCTGCATTGCCTAGACACCAGACTAATTTAATGATTAACTTAGGACCCCAAGTGATGCTGATCACATAACATTTCAGGGAACACAGAGGCTGATGTTTGGAAATTCCACTTAATTTCTAGTTTCCTGAGAAGTACATTTTAATTAACCTATATGTTTTATTTAAAAACTTATTATATATTAACCAAATAGAAGGCTTTCCTTATTCCTTTGTCTGAAACCTACATATAACTCTTAAAGGTTTGTGAGGAACAAATCATTTCTTTCAGCTCTCTCGTCTGCTGGATGACTTAAGAAATTTTTCCCTAGATTTCTTCAGTTTTCAGTTTTATCCTCAGCCAAAAGAAAATATGCCAGAAATTACATGTACTAACCTTCACAATACCCTGTCTATTGGTGAATCCATATTTTTGTGGGACTAAGCTGAAGAATTGGTGCATAAAAAGGGAGAAGGGAGAAGAACCTAAGAGTGGAATATGTGATGTACCTTAATTAACTCAATGGTAAATAATGAAAGGAAAATTACTCGAGTAATCTCATAAGAATAAAGGAGGTTATGGGAAAATGGATGAGGTGGCAAAGAGAGGGATTTAGACAGAGAAAGAGAAACGGGGTGATCAAGATTCGATGTTGAGAAATCCCACTGAATGACACCTCCATTAGGATAGAGAGAGATTTAGTAGGATCTTACAATGGGTATAATCTATAGGAATTTGTTTCTTAGAAAGATCTCTACCATTGAGAAAATGTTGTGTCCCCATGAATAGCATCCTGCCCCAGGAAAAGAGAAGTCAGAGCTTGAGGGCAACTATTACCCAGAAGGGTAAAAGGGGATGAGCCCAGAGGGGAGATTCCCTGATAAATGAGTCAGAAAATGATCATGTGGATGGTGGCAGTAGAAATTTATTTCATGATCAAAGGCTCAGGAAGATTTCTACTATGAATACTACTTTTGTCTTCCTTCTCCTCCAGGAAATGATACTTCTAAAAGTGAGACACAACAGATAATAGGGAGGAGTGGAGAAGCTTCATAAGATAATAAAATCGAAGCTTTTTAGAAGGACCTCAAAATGATACTTTAGGAGCTTTATTTCCATGAGAAACAGAGGTGGAAGATACAAAATATTTTCTTTAAATAGGAAGAGAAAAAAATCCTATTTCAGAAAAAGAGACAAATGAAAGAAAATGGAAACTGAACTCATAACTCTAAATGTGAATGCATTAAACAATCCAATAAAATGAGAATGACTGATTGGATAGAAAAAACAAAACTCTACAATCTATTATTTTTAAGAAACAAACCTAAGGAGCCAAGATATACACAGAATAAAAATGAGAGATTGTAGCAAAATATACTTCACATCAGGTGAATCCAATAAAAGCAGGTGTTACAATCATGTTATCATGCAAAGCACAGGCTGAACTTCACAACACGAATAGAGATAAACAAGGAAATTACATTATGCCGAAAGGAATCATAGAGAACAAATCAATATCAATATTAAACTTATGTGTTCAAAGTGCTTCAGCATCTAAATTCATAAAAGAAAAAGTAACTTAAAGATAGAAAATATTATAATAATAGTATAAGAATTTAATGTGCTTAATTTTGCACAGATCTAAAAGAATGATAAACAAAAGAGAAAATATAGAATTGCAAAAATTCCTGGAGAAACTAGAACTAAAATACTTTGGCATTTTCTAAATAGGACTGTTGAAGGATATACGTATGTCTCAGCATCATATAGAACACTTACCAAAATTGACTGTTTTAGGCTACAGGGACAAAGGTATTGTAATTGAAAAAGGAAGAAATTGTAAACATCCTCTACAGTCTGAAACTCAATAATTATAGTAATCACATCAAGCTATACAACCAGAAGATACTAAGTCAAATGGAAACTGAACAATGAGATCCTAAATAATGAGTGGAGAATAGAACAAATGATAGAAACAATAATTATTCAAAAGAAAATTATAATAATAAAATAACATACTAGAATTTTGAGGATGTAGCAGATGCAGTCCTCAAGGAAAAATATATTAATACATACATGTATATAAATATATACTTAAAATTCCATATACATATACATATATATACACACATAAACAAAATGTAAAAGGAGACAATTAATGAACTATATGCATGAAAAATACAAAGCTCCTAAATAAGTCCAAAATAAGAACAAAAATGTTGAAAATTGGAGGAGAAATAGATTAATTGGAACCTAAGATTCTAATAAAATCATAAATAAAACTGAAAGTTAGTTCTTTGAAAAGACTAACAAAATTGATAAACTTTTAGCCAATGTGATTAAAAAGAAGAGGCAGAAAAACCCAGCCTATAAAAAAATAGCAACTTGTAAAGGGGAAATTGCAACAGAATAAAAGAATAAAAATAAATAAGCATAAATATAAAGAATTGGTAAGATTTTATTTACAGTTGTATACTAGCAAAACTGAGACCATAAAAATAGAAGAATATCTTAAAAATATAAAATACTCAGATTGATATCACCATAGACTACAACAATTTATCTTAGAAATCATTCATTATGACTAATATGGATATATGCCGCTGAGGTAAAATGGTTTAACATTAGGACAATAACATAGTTTATAACATTTTCAGAATCAAAATTACATGTTGATTTCAATAGATGCAGAAGAAATCTCTGGCAAAGTATGACACTCATCTACTCTAAAACCCTTCAAAATATATAAAGACCTAAAATTATTTATCCAAATAATTAAATAAACATTATATTTAAATATTTAAATAAACAGTATTTATATAAAACCAAAAATAATAATCATGTGGCTACCCTAGAAACTTTCTCATTAACTACAGAACTGGAGCAAGGATGCCTACTGTTCCCAATGTTTTATATGTTTCAACAAATGATAGTAAAAGCAATAAGATTAAGAGAAAGTAATTAAAAGCATAAATATGGGCAAAGAGAACATTTCAAACATCTCTGCTTGATGAGGATATGCTACTTTACTTTGAAAATCATAATCAGCAAAGATAATGATTGAGACAATTATTAACTTTAGCAAAGTTGAAGAGTCTAAGATAAACTCATAAAATTAATAATATTTGTACATAATATATTTAGTTTGGTCAATAATATTTGTTTGTACACTTCATAAATTATCTAAAATATTTATCAATATTATTTATATATAAACAATTATTTTTTCTTTCCTAAAGGCAATAAAAGAAAAGGAAATCCTATTCAAAATAACGAATTACAAAATGAATAAAATTTAGAGAATCAATTTACTAAAACACAAAAACTGATATAGATTCAATTAAAAAGTACTCCTTAAAGAAATAAAAATGATTTAAAATAGCTTGAGAAATAGTCAATGACTATGCCTGATATATTCTAACATAATAAGACAATGCTACTACAATTAATTTACAATTTTAATTTCACACCAATCAAACTATCAAAGTAATACACTGTAGAAGTACATAAAATATTAATGGAATTTATTTGGTGAAACCAAAAATCTAAACTATCAAGGGAAATAATGGAAAAATAGGAATGAAAGAGGAATAATACTTTTAAACCTTAAATTATCATATAAAACAGCAGACAATAAAATAATTGGATATTGGTTAAAAAATAGATAAATGGATCAATGTACCAAAGTAGGCAAAGTAATATCAAAAACAATGGAACTCAAAGGCCTAGGTTTTGATAAACCACAAAACATTAGTTACTTTAGAAATAGCTCTTCTCAGCCATCCCCTATAGATACAAAAACACAAAAACAAAATGCTAGAGATCAATCTGAGAGAAATTAGCCTTATACCAGTGTGTTATGCCATATAAATTCTCAAAAAGACACATGACGTCTCACAATTATGGCCAGGAGATTTATTCTTAAACAAACAAAGGATTAAGGCTATTGCAAAAGGCAATTACAATTACAAATATTAAATAGATAATTTTGATTACACATAATTGAAAAGCTTCTGCACAAATAAAATACATGCATCTGGGAGAAGGGAAGCAATCAGATGTGGGAAAAATGTCTTTGTGTCAAAATGTTCAGCAAAAAATTTTATATCCAAGTACATAGACAACTAATACACAAATATATGTGGGTATGTATAATTGACTAAAAACCATTCTCCAATAGATAAATATATAAAGATATAAACAAATAATTTTAAATAAGAAACACAAACTGTCAACACTGACCTGAAAGAATGCTCAAAGTTCTACCAATAAGAAAAATGTAAATGAAAATAAACTTGAGATTTTACCTCACAGCCAACAAATACACAAAGATGACAAAAATGAAGACTGTCAACATTAAAGGAATTGTGGGAAGATAGGCACATTCATATATATTTAATGGAGCTATGAATCAGTATAGTCAATGCATTTTGGAGAGCAACCCAGAATTAAGCAAATAATGATACTAAAACATTCATAAATTTTGACCCAGTGATTCTTCTAAGAAGAAAGTCACCCTAAACATCAAAATATTTATACAAGCAATTTTTTGTGTTAGTTAAGAACTGGACAAAAAGTAGATGCCCTTTGATTAGGGAATGTTTAAAAATTCTGATACATGAATATAATGAAATATTACTGTGCTATAAAAAATAACAAAAATTAGTATAGAGAAGTATGACAAGACAAACTATTTGATGAAAAATCCAGTACGATTAGTCAAGAAATCAATGTACCTAATGATTATATAAATGTAAATGAAAAGGACAACCACAAAATGATCACAAGTGAATTGTGCAAAATTATAAAGAACAAGCAACATCCCAAAAAAGAAATATGAGAAAACAAATGCCATCTCCAATGCCTTTGAATAATTAGAGCTCTATGAGTATGGAATATTGCAGATACTTACAGACTTTCAATGTATTGATAAGTCTTACTGATTTATTTTTTCCTCTTCTGATTTAAATAAAATATGTATTTTATATTATATATAGTAAAATATATATGTATATTATGTATATTATGTCCTCTGAGAGGAGTGAGGAAGTTATGTTGAAATTTCTGTGATATAAAAATTAATATAGTATTAAAATTTATTTTAAAAACTAGTTTTGATTCCCAAATAAATATGTGACAACAAAACATCCCAGTGGGAAGTCAAAATTTTAGCAAATAAAGCAGATGTTTTATACCCCAAGACACTGTCAATTCAATTCAGTTTAATTTGATTAAATGCCAGACACTATTGAGTATGGATTGAGTCTACAAAGAAAAAGAATTAAACAGACTGTATCCTCAAGGAGTTTATATTCTACCAAAGAAACTTCTGAATAACATCACCTAGTCCCTACCCTCTAGGTCAAGTGCTTACATTGTAAATTCAGAATGCCTGAGGCATAGCATATAGAATGTTGGAGTTAGGAAGAAATTTGGATTCAAATTTTACTTTGGACCCTTATTAGTTCTGTGAAATTAGGAAAATGACTTAAACTCTCTGAGACCTAGTTTATTTATCTGTAAAATGGGGATGAAGATAGCATCAGTTTTATCTTCCTTAAGATGTTTTATCAAAGCTCAAATGATATAATGAATATAAGTTTCTTAAAACACTATGTAAATTCCAGTTATTTAGTGGCATGCATATATTATATTTCTAACATCTTTTTAAAAGCCCTTTCCTTCCATCTTAGAATCCAAACCATGCTTTGGCTATAAGTTAGAAGAGCAGTAAGTGCTAGCCAATTGGGTTTAAGTGATTTGCCCAGGATCACACATCTAGAAAGTTTCTAAGGTCAGATTTGAACCCAGGAACTCCCATCTCCAGGACTGACTCTATCTCCCAAGCCACCTAGTTGTGCTCATTTCTAATAACTTTTTAAATAAGTCTTTACTTCTATTTTCATTTTCCTGTGGTAGGTAGAAATATTTTGGTGGTTTTCGTGAAAGAACATTTATTTTACTTTTATTATATTTTCCTAATTACATGTAAATATAATTTTTAATAATTGTTTTCTGATAGTTTGTGATCCATGTTCTCTCCCTCCTGGATATAGATCTAGTAGTGGTTTTTCTGGGTCAAAAGTTATACATGTATAATAATTTTAGGCTTAATTTTAGATTGCTCTCTAGAGTGACAAAATTAATTCCCTACTCCTGACCTTAAACATAACTCAGAGTATGGACTGACTGTTTTTCTATCTCTATTATGTCTATTATTTTGAATTAAATATTTTTACCCAGATTACAGGTCAATACAATTTTAATAATCATTTTCTGATATTTTGTGATCTATGTTCTTTCCTTCCCTCCCTTTCCCTCCTCCCCAGGAAGACAGGTAATAGATTGAACATGTGTTGTCATGCAATACATATTTCTATGCTCATCATGTTGTAAAAAAAAGACACATATTGCTCATGTTAGAGAAAAATTCATGGAGGAAATAAAGTGAAGAATGGCATGCTTATATCTGCATTCAGACTCCACCAGTTCCTTTTATAGCAGTGGACAGCCTTTTTCATTAGGAGTCTGCTGTAGTTGTCCTGGACTCTTGCATTGTCAACAATAGTTGTCATTCATAGTTGATCATGGTACATTATTGCTCTACATTATTGTACTGTGTACAGCATTCTCCTGGTTCCACCCACTTCACTTTGTGTCCCTTGTTATGCCTTTTGAGGTTTTTAGTAGTCATCTTGCTTTCTTTTTTTTTATGGCACAAGCATATACCTCAACTTATTCAGCCATTCTCTAATTGATGGGCATCCCTTTAGTTTCCAATCCTTTGCCACCACAAAAAGATCTACTATCAATATTTTTTAACAGGTCCCTTCCCTGTATATTTGGTCTCTTTGGAATGGGTCAAAGGGGATAACACAACTTTATGGTCCTTTGATCATGGTTCCAAATTGCTCTCCAAAATGGTTGTATCAGTTCATAGCATCACCAATGGTGTATTAGCATCCCCACTTTCCCTCAATCCCTCCAACACTGATCATTTTCCATTTTTCTTATTTTATCTAGTCTGATAGGTGGTGAGTGGTGTTAATGTGCATTTCTCTAATTAATATTAATTTTAAAGCATTTCTAATATGAAAAAAATTTAATTTCTTCATCTGAGAACTGCCTGTTCATATCTTTAAACATTTGTCAATTGGGGAATGATTTGTGTTCTTATAAGTTAGTTGAATTAGTTTTGTTTGTGTAAAAATCTTTTTAACTTAATGTAATCAGTTATCTAATTTGCAATTTGTAATTTTTTTATATCTTGTTGGTCATAAATTCTTCTGTGCCAGGTAAACTATTTTGTGTGCCCCTAATTTGGCTATGGTATCATATTTATTTGTAAATCTTGTGTCCATTTTAACTTTATCTTGGTGTATTGTGTGAGGTATTGGTCTGTGACTAGTTTCTGTTATACTCCTTTCCATTTTTCCCATCAGTTTTTTTTTTGTGAAATCATGAGTTTTTCCAAAAAACTTGGATCTTTGTATTTCTCAAACACTAGGTTATTATTGTCATTTACTACTGCTTGTTGAGTACCTCATCTATTCCTTTCCACTGCATTTATTTCTTAGACAGTATCAGATTATTTTGATAACTGCCATTTTATAATGGTATATAGTACAGTGAGGCCATCTTACTTCATATTTTTTCATTAATTCCCTTCATATCTTTGGCCTTTTGTTCTTCCAGATGAATTTTACTTTTCTATCTCTTTGTACTAATTTTGGGGTAGTTTGATTGGCATGGTACTGGTAAGTTAATTTAGGTAGAATTGTCATTTTTATTATATTTGTTTGGCCTACCCATGAACAATTAATATTTCTTTAGTTCTTTAGATCTGACTTTAATTGTGCAAAAAGTGCTTCATAGTTGTGTCCATATAGTTCTTGGGTTTTTTCTTAGCATGTAGACTCCCAGGTATTTTATATTGTCTACTGTTATTTTAAATGGGATTTATTTATCTCTTGTTCAACTTTATTTGTAGTATAAAGAAATGTTAATGACTTATTGGGTTTATTTTTTATCCTTCCACTTTGTTAAAGTTGTTAATAGTTTTGATACTTCTTTTACTTCTTTCATTGTTTCTCTAGGATTCTCTAAGTATACCATCATATTATCTGAGAAGAATGATAGCTTTTTTCCCCATTGCCTATTCTAATTTCTTCAATTTCTTCTCTTATTGCTAGCGTTTCTACTACAATATTAAATAGTAGTGGTGATAATGGACATATTTCTTCACTCTTTTATAAATCCTTACCTCTTGACTTAGAATCAATACAAAAAATATTGATTTTAATGCAGAAGAGTGGTGATGGCTAGGCAATTGGGATTAAGTGACTTGCCTGGGGCTACAGAGCTAGGAAGTGTCTGAGGGCAGATTTAAACCCACATCCTTCTGACTCTTTCCACTGAGTCATCTAGCTGCCCTATCTGCACTCTTGATCTTATTGGGTGAAAGAGCATTTAGCTGTTTTCTTGTAAAGCAAAAATAATTGGTTAGATTTGCTAGTTTACTCTGTATAGATTTTTGGAATCATTGACTGTCTTTTTTTTTTTTTTTTTTTTTTTTTTTTTTTACTTTTCATCAGCTGTGTGGATTTTAAACAGATGTGATTTCTGATGTATTTCTTGTGAGTATTTAAGAAAGTTATCTCCCCTCCTGAACAAATCTACTCTGGTTGGATTCATGCCCATTTTTGAATGAGAGGAAACATGTATAGATATGCAGGTTCACTTCTCTTTAAATCAAGTACAGATTTGATTTTGGAAAGAGACACAGAGAAGTTATTGTCCCATTGGGACCATCAAGGATAGTTTAAGACAAATATCTGCTTCTGACAAAAGGGGGATGAATAAAACCAAACTAAAAATTGTTATACAGAAAATGGAAGCCAGTAGGCAATCAGTTCTTAGTAGGGTTATGCTTACAGAGACTACAGTTACTTGAGAGGCAGTGGAGGAATTTGTGACAGAGGGGCCCAGCCCAGGGAAGACTGCATTCAACTATTACCCCTGACTCAAAGCAATTTGAACGTGAGTGACTTGGCAATCTCTCAGTGCCTTAGGAAACTCTGCTGTAATTAATTTTGTCATTCTTTCAAAGAACATGTTTTGAGTACTATATGCAAAACATTGAATATAGCCCCAGGAATTATGTCAGACAGATAATATATTGTTATAACATTTGGAATTAATTCTTATTACCTTAAAGGAATTTCTATTTAGTTCAGACCATTTGTTATGTTTGGAAATGTATTGTATAAAAGATAATAAAAAGCCATGATATATTCACTGTAAAACCTGAGAATTTAAAAGGCAAAACATTTTTATTTTTCATATAGACAAGTTCCATTGTTTTTCTACCACATTTCTCCAACTTCAATTAGGCCTGGATGATGGATATGGAAAACAATTTCTTTTTTATTTTTTGGAATTTTTTTTCTTAAAAAGAGACATTCAACTTAGAATATAAATCTTAAAATGAATTAGTGATCTGCATTGATGATGCCAATGCAGTTTTGGATTCTCTCTCTCACACAAAGAGTTTTTTACTTCAGCACAAGATCATAATTCAGTGAAACCCGAGAATTCTTGCATTTTAATTAAGGCTTGTAGCATTCTAAACAAGACAGTAGAATTAATGTAAAAATTTTTGGTTCTATCTCACAGAGTTCCTCAAGAATGGCTTATTTCTGTTAAGTGATGGAATTTAGTTGAATACTCTTTTTTGAAAAGTTATTGGAAATAATAAAAAATGTTCCCATTAGTGATTAAATTTTTCTGGAAGATTACTTGGAGACAGAGAAATAAAACTGATGAAGTATCTTCCACATTAAAACAATGCAGACAATATCACCTAAATGGATTGTGGATTTTGACTCAAGAAATTCAAAGATAAAGGATCCTTTTATATAGATATGTCCAGTGTGTATGTCCTGCTCTATTCTTTTTGTCAACTGACACTCCCTGGATTTTTTTCTTGGTGAGCTATGTCTACACATTCAATTATCCTTATTAGTCCACTTGGAGAAATAATTGGTTGAGATTACTTTTGAGAAAGAATTTGCTCATATTCCCTCATTTTTTTCCAAAGAAAAGAAAAGTATGTCTTATAATCTGATCTTTGGGACCAAGGTTAGTTGTTACAATTATTGGGCTCAGCTAAATTTTAATGTTCTTTTAATTTATATTATTATATTTATTGTGTAAATTATTTCCATAATTCTGCTTACTCTACCTTGCATCTGTTCTTGCAAGTCTTCCCATTTTTCCATGACTTCCTCCAATTTATCCTTTGAAAAGAGAATAACCACATAGCAGCTTAAATAACATGTATTCACAAGCTTAGATTCTAATGTTATTTTCAGGAGAACTACAAAAACATAGAATGAGAATATAACTTCCCTTAACTTCTTCTTTCTTTATTCTTACCTATTATTTCATGACATGAGTCACTTGGACTTCAGTCCCCTTATTAAGGTCTAGGGGATCTGGGAGAAAAGAGTAACTGGAGTTACCAATTTTTTATACTTTTTCCTAAAAACCTTAGATTCACAAATAGAACCTAAGGTAATTATACATTTATAATTACCTTAAAGGAATTTCTATTTATCATATATATATGACATATATATATATAACATATATTGATTGAAGTGACATACTTAAAACTTGTTAAAATAAAATTTTTATTAAACAATTAGAAATTATTATCCATATCCTAACTGAGTTTGGAACAATCAATGTAGGGGAAAAACAATGGAGTTTGTTTATTTGAAACATAAAAAGGTTTGTGCTTTTTAAATTCTCATACTGTATAGTGCATATGTCATGACTTTTTACTATCTTTTCTATAATACACTTCCAAAAACAATAAATGGCCCAAGCTAAATAGAAACTACTTGACAGTAATAGGAATTAATTCTAAACATTATAACATTATATTACCTGTCTGACATAATTGCTGGGGCAATATTCAATACCTTGTGTATAATGAGTACTCAAAGTATATTCTTTGAATGAATGAATGGTTATCTGGCCATATTTTATGAATGCCAGTTTTGTCTGAGGAGAAATTAGATGTACATTTTCAGGGTGAAGGAGAAAATTATCAAACTAGAAAATCATCAAATCTCAAAAGGATAAGAGTGAAAAAATCAGTCCAAAATTTTGTATATGGATCATTTACAGAAAATGTTTACTCTAAGTCTTTGAGTCTTAGTCTTAAAGTCTAAGATATATTGAAAGGATGCTTAGTCTGGAGAAAAAAAAAGTGGTTTTCATAGTGAGTCAACTTGACTTCATTGAGAATAGCTTCCATTAGATAAAATCAAGTTTGGGATGGGTAAGATTGCCAGATTTATAGGTGAAGGTACTAATGTAGATATCAGGGGGGTAGAGTCAAGATGGGGGCTTAGCAGCAGCAAAAATCAGTTCCTCTGTGAAAACTCTTCCCCACCAATCAAGGACAAAGCACTTAAGGGGGACAGAAAACCAAATCCAACAAGAAGACAGATGTGAGGGATCCTCCTGCTTGTTTCAACTTAAAAGGTGTGCAGAAAATGTCAAATTCTCAGGTTTAAAGAAAGAAACAAGGAAGGTGCCTAGGCCCTTCCCCCACATACTATGTTGAGACTGGGGTGGTCAGTGGGATCTCATGAGGAGGGCTGCAAACAGGATGGAGTGCCTTGCTATCATGACTATGAGTAGCTCAGGGCTCCAACCCCAGCTGGCAAGGAGGCAGCAGGAGGAGAGAAGCAGAGAAGAGGACAGGTTGGTCACATTTCAGCTACCATACCTCTATTTTGGGCCTCTGCCTCTGGAAATTTTGGCCTCAGGGCACATTCAGCTCTAAAGATCAGCTCAACTATCTTAATCCAGTTTATCAATAGTGTAGAGAAGAAGCCTCCACAGGGCAGAGGGGCTCAGTCTCATGGAGCTGGCAGAAAACCAGAGGAGAAAGGGTGCAGAGTAGACAGAGAGCCAGGCTAAGCAGCAGGATGGAGCCACGGGTCTCTCCTGCTCTATCCAACCTGAAAGCTATGCAGATAAAGTTGAATTCTCAGGTATAAGGTAAAGATCCAACACTCCTCCCCTACCTGCTGTGCTAAGACCCAGTAGGAATATGACTGGCAGGGAGGTGGCTGGCAGAAAGGAGTAGAGAGGAGGATGGAGGGTAACTAACTTCAGCCTCCACACCTTCACTTTCATCTTTAGCCTGAGCTGGCAGCTGGGGAAGATCTGGCCTCAGGGCATTTTAATACAACTGGTCAGCTCCATCAGCCTAATCCAATTAATCATCTGAGTAGAAAAGAAACTCCTTCAGAGCAGAAAAGCCCAAATTCATAGATCCAGCAAATAAATAGAGGATCAAGAATATAGCCAATAAGGAGGGGGAAAGAAGGAAAAATATGAGTAAATAACAGAAAAAGAAAAAAGAAATTACAATTGACAGCTTCTATTCAGGTATTGAATAAAGAATAAATGGAACAGAGGAAGACCAAGGAACACCAAGCAACAACTTAGGAACTCCAATGAATTGGGCCCAGGCTCTGGAAGAACTCAAAACACAATTCAAAAAACAATTAAGAGGGGCTAAAGAAAATTGGGAAAAGAACTTAAAATATAAAATAGGAGGGGGCAGCTGGGTAGCTCAGTGGAGTGAGAGTCAGGCCTAGAGACAGGAGGTCCTAGGTTCAAACCCGGCCTCAGACACTTCCCAGCTGTGTGACCCTGGGCAAGTCACTTGACCCCCATTGCCCACCCTTACCAATCTTCCACCTATGAGACAATACACCAAAGTACAAGGGTTTAAATATATATATATATATATATATATATAAAATAGGTCACCTGGAAACAGAGACACATGAACTAAAACAAGAAAGTAGTGTCCTAAAAGCCAAAATTGATTACCTTGAAAATGAGGCAAAGAAGATAAAAGATAAAAACAATGATATACAAAGAAAAATGGGTCAAAAGGAAAAGAAGGTTCAAAATGTTAGGGATGAAATTCAGTCTTTAAAAATTATAATTGAACAATTAGAAGCAAATGACTTCACAAGGCAACAAGAATCTATAAAACAAAATCAAAAGAATGAAAAAATTAAGGAAAATATGAAACATTTCATTGATAAAACAACAGACATGGAAAATGGATGCAGGAGAAATACTTTAAAAATTATTGGTCTATTGGAAAATCATGTCCAAGAAAAAGCTTGGACATCTTTCTACAGGAAATTATCCAAGAAAATTGCCCTGATATTTTTGAACAAGATAAAGTAGAGATGTAAAGAATGGACAGTTCAGCCTCCTGCATTAAATCCCCAGTTGACAATGTCCAGGAATTTTATAGTCAAGTTCAAGAACTTCTAAACCAAGGAAAAGATATTACAAGCTGCTAAAAAGAAACAATTCAGATATCATGGAGTAACAGTCAGGATTACACAAGATCTGGCTGCATCTACAGTGAAGGACCAAGAAGGCATGGAATATAACATTCTGGAAAGCAAGGGAACTGGGTCTACAACAAAGAATAAACTACCCAGCAAAATTGACTATATTCTTTCAGGGGAAAGTATTGTCATTTAATAAAATAGAAGGTTTCCAAGAATTACTGAAGTAAAAACAAACTTAAACAGAAAATTTGATGCCCAAATACAGAATTCAAGAGAACCACTGAAAGGTAATTAAGAAAGGAAGAAAGAAAATTTAAGGGACCCAATAAGTTCAAATGATTTGTATTCCTATATGAAAAGATAATATTATTAACTCTTAAAAATTGTTATCGTCATTGGGGTAGCTAGAAGGAGTATACCTAGATGTTACAATGACAAATGGAATAGGATGATATGTCAAAAATATATATTTAAAAACTAGGGTTAAAAAAGAGGATAATACTAAGAGAAATAGGAAAAGGGATAAAATGGGATAAATATATGTTTAATAAAGAAGTGCCTGGGGTGGAGGGGAGAAAGACCAATACAATGCATGGGAGGAAGTGGTTGGTGACAGGTAATACTTAAATCTTATGCCTATTGGAATTGGCTCAGAGAGGGAAGAACCATCATATCCATTTTGGGCAGAGAATTGTTTCATACCCTACAGAGAAGTAAAAGGGTTATAAATGGGCTGGTGGGGAGGGGAGCAAAACAAGAGAGGGAAAGTTTGGGGGGGTCATTCAAAAGGTACTATAGTAAGAGGAAAATAATAAGAAAGGAAGGGAATGAGAAAGGGAATAACATTAGGGAGGGGAAATGGGGGGAACTGATTAATATAGATATCATTTGTCTGTATTTCATAATATTTGTTCATTTAAAATAAGTCTTATTCCTGACTTTTTATTCTATTTCAGTCATTTCTGGATTATATTCATATATATCTTCCATGTATGTCAAGTCCTCTCATCACATTTTAAAAAATCCTAAGGAAAACCAATAGACACAAGACTACATATCATAATTATGGTAATACAAAGAACATTATGCCCTCATATTCCCTCATGTATTTCTCAAAAAGAAGTATTTCTTATAATCTGATCTTTAGGATTAAGATTAGTGACTACAATTATTGAATTCTGTTAAATTTTAGTATTGTTTTAATTATTATAGTCATTTTGTAAATTATCTTCCTAGTTCTGCTTACTCTACTTTCCATCCATCCTTTCAAGTCTTCCTATATTTTCATGAGTTCTTCCCATATTTCCTTTTAAAACAAACAACATCAATAATAAAATTTCCTTGGAAACAATGGCTACCTACTTTGTTTCTAATTTCACTTTTTTGGCTTCCCTAAAAGTAGTGCTATGAATATCTTAGCATATATATGTTATTTCTTTCCTTGATTTTGATGGGCATACGTGTGGGATAGCTGAGGATATAAACAACAGTGAATTTTCTCTTACAATTTAAAATTATTTTCCAGAATATCTATACCAATTGATAGATTTAACAGGATTTTGTCAAAGTATTTTATAGTCAAAGTATATAAATTTGTCAAAGTTCATCATGCCATTTTTGTGAATGATAGAATGATAATGGCTAGGTTATAGTACAACTAAATAGATTCAGACACGAGTGAATGACTGGATCTCAAAAGAAGGCATTAGACTCATGAATCTATTCTTGGTTCTATTTAACATTTTAAATGGTGCTTTAGATGCAAGGATTGTGTGCTTATCAAATTTGTAAATTATTCAAAGAAAGAAAGAAAAGATAATATATTGACAGAATTAGATTTACAAGAATGATATAGGAAAGGATAACTAGAGAATGAGGTTCATCTAAAAAGAATATCAATCAGGAGGCTTTAGTAGACAGCAAGTTCTGTAGAAGTTAGTAGTGGGATATGAGAGCCCCAAAATGAATGTTATCTTAGTTTACAATAAAAGAGGCAAAATATCTAAGATGAAGAGAGTGGTAATCTTGTATACTTGCTTGACCATACTTGGAGTATTTTATTTCTTTCTGGGGGGACTCATTTTAGGGGAGACATTGACGACTGGGAGAATGTCGGAGGATGACAAAGAAGATGCCAGAAAAATCCAAGGTCTTGTAAATTGAAGATTGCTAGAATGAGTTGGAAGTTTTGTTTTGGAGAAGAGAGAACTTAGAGAGTCATGACAGAGATCTCTAAGTATTTGAGAGGCAATCCTGTAGGGATTGGACTTCTTTCTGAACTCATAGGATAAAGACAGAAGTAGGAGGTAGAAATTCTTGAGAAGTAGATTTGGGTTACTACAAGAAAAAAATACATTTCCTAACAATGGGAGCTCCCCAAGAGAATGGCTTGCCTTAGGAAGCAGTGGATTTCCTTTCACTGAAAGTCTTATTTGATCACTTTTTTTTAAAATGAGAAGAGATTCATGACATAAGGGAAAAGGTACCAACTAGTTTCAGAGACAGAATACCAAGCTTCAAATCCTGTCTTTGATGCTTACTACCATGATTCAGGGCAAATTGTTTAGTTTTCATAGACACCGTTTCCTAATTTGTAAGATGAGAAGGTAGGACTTGATGTTTTTTTTTTAGTTTCTGTTAAACTCTATATCAGTGATTCCATCATCTATGAATCTTTTTCCTGTACAGCTAGGGCAAGATTCCTCTTAGGTCTTTTCCATCTCAGATTTTGAGATTCTTTATGAACTACAACACAACTTTTTGTCGACTTCCTAGCAGGGAATTTGGACTTATAATATAAAATGTAAAATACATGTATTAAGTATCTGAAGTATGTTAAGTACATTAAGTAATTACTATTAAGTACATTATGTTTGAAGGAGTGGCTTGCACGAGTGCTTCAGAATATAAATTCTTTTGGAGCAGTTTGGGATTGTTTCATTCTTTGTAGTTGTATCCCTAGTACTTAGCATTATGCTTGGCATAAGTAGATGCCTAATAAATGCTCATTGATCTATAGCATACTGTACAGAGGCCTGGACTTGAGGTCAGTAAAAACTGATTTCCGGCCTTTGACTCACATCAGTAACCATGACCAAGTTGTTTAGTCCCCGTGTACTTGAGGCAGTTCTCTAAGACTGTAAATTACAGATAAGTTGCGAATCTTCATTGGTGATGATGGTGATGGTGATGGTGATGGCTATGTTGTGTGTTTCCACACTGGAAGTTCACCATATGGCTAAAATCCTTAGTCTAGCCTTTTCCCTCCCACCTCTTCTCCTCCCCCTACCAAAGAAAAAATGTGCAAAGCACTTGGGCCCCCAAAATGAAGAGAAAAAGTCATTATAAGATGACTAATCACGTTTTGCCCAATTTTACAATTAGGAAGGTTAATCTGCTGCCCCACTTCAACTCCAAATTATTTGATAAATGTGCCAAAACCAAATATGAGGGCCTTTTGGATCATCTTTTCCTTTTAATTATCCTTGACATCACTCCCTCCATTACTGTTAATAATCAAATTGACCATATGAGGAAAACTAAAACAACTTTCAGATTGATAAGTGGATGAAGGTGGGTGAATCAAACTCTATGTGAACAGAAAATTAGCTTTTGTCTAGATGGAGCCACTATAACTTATTTTTTGGTCAAAACTGAATTATTTTTTTTCCTTTGGATATATAATTATGTAGCCAATGGTATGTATAATTGGCTATAAAACAAAGATATTAACATTTCTAAAAGCAAGGATTCACATTTTTGGGTAGAGGCAATTGAATATTAGAAATATTATAGGATATATTCATTGGCCATCATTTTTTAGCTTCTAACCTATGATAGAGTTAGGGTAGATAGAGCCTTATGGAAATGTCACTTAAAAATTCTATATCTCTCTTTAAACTCAATGTCAGATGGAAAGCTCATGTAGTAGCATATTCAACCTATTCCTAAATTTTTGAAAGAAACATAAATTAAATTGAAGAATGTATCCATAATTCTGATTTGTGCCCATGATCTAAAATATATAAAAATATGGTAAAGTGGATTCATATTGTCAAATATGTGCAGAGGTTGTAAGTGGGTCCAGAGCCATCTCAAATCTGCATTCATTTGCATGCTTATTAATTGAATGGTGTTTTTCTGGAGGAGTGTTATATATGTTCATGTCAAGGAATAATAAAATATAGCTCACCCTATTTCTTTGCAGTCCTGCTCTTGTCCATGCTGAGAAAGACGAGTGAAAGATTTGTGTTTGTAAAGGACTCTTTTTCACAGTGATTTATTAACAATATTCTCAGATGGAAGGTTTTCATATTCTAGGACAGGCTCATAGACACCAACTCCTGATCTTTCTTGCCCTCATCATTCATTACCATAATACTACAATTGGTAAAGACTAGGCATTCCTTCCTACGACTCCCTGCTCTCCTTTTCCTCTTCCCTCCCCCAGTTCTTTAGTTCTTTGCGCTTTGCAATCAAAGGGAACCTTGCCAATACCATATTTCTGGGGCTATTGAATGTGCCCCAGTGGTATCAATCATATTTTAATTTAGTCAACCATCATTAGGAAGAACCGTGATGGCAAACCTTATGGTATGTGTGCCAAAAGGGCACGCCAAGCTCTCTGTGTGGGCACTTGAGCCATGGCCACCAGAGTTTGTTACTGGAAATCAGAGGGACTCAGAGGAGCTGCTTCTTTCCCAGTCTCCACCATGTTGAGGACATTTTTTCACTTCACGCACCCCTCTGCCCAGCAACCCAATGGGACTGCTTCCTTTCTTGTCTGGGGTAAGGGGTGGTGGCGGTGTATGCAGGGATACAGCACAGGGTTTAGGGGGGCAGGACATGGCACCCAGTCTCTGGGGGGTGGTGAGGCATAGCACTTGGTCTCTAAAAGATTTACCATCAATGCTCTAGAATTTTTTATTCTACTGGGAGATACAGCAAGTAAAATATGTAGAGAAAATTCTAAAGAAATTTATAGAATTCTATTGTATAGAATAAAAATATTCTATGTAGAAAAGTACAAATAAATGCTGTGGGTGGTGAGGGACATACTCTCCTCTAAATATACCATCATTAGGTGGAAAAGAATCACCCAGGAAGAACATACATGTAGGCAACAGTTGTGGCCAGAGCATAAATACATGGAGGAATAAATCCCACATGTGATGCTACAGTACCACCAAGAATGTAGTAACAAAGCAATAAGATACTGCTTTTATGAATATATGTAATAAATCCAGGAATGTGGTTTAGGTGGATAGACTATTCAGAATATCTTCTTGTAATGTGATTATAGGGCTCTCAGTGGACTTGCTTCTGAGTATGGCATATCTGCTAGATGTGGCTCTATTGAACTCACAAGATCCAGTGCCTGCTAGTCATATAGTCTATGATAGATTTTGCTCAATGGTTCCAGTTTCTGAGTAGCATCTCTTTAGACCTATCTGCTAGTTATTTCAACTTCACATGCTTACTCTGTAAGGAACAATGGGAATAGCAAAAAGACCCTTGTTCTGAAAAGGACAGACTGATAATTCCTTTGTCATAGCAAATATTCAGTTAAGCTGATAAACAGAAGGAATAAAATTGTTAAAATAATTGAATTGTAGTTTAAAATCTCTCTTTTTTTTCAATTTGTATTATAGTTTTCTTTTCCAGATTACATGTAGACATAATTTTAAAATATAGATCTCTGACCATTTTGAGATACATGTTCTCTTCTTCTTTCTCCTTCCCACTCCCTGAAATAACAGGTAATATGATATAGGTGATATGGTACCAATCTCTCTTGAAAAGAATGAAGAAGTCAATAAATTCTGTGAAGAACTTGATAAGGAGCTGGGGAACATCCTCCCCCATCTCATACTGCAACGATAGTGGTATAAGACTATTTCAGAGTAAACATGTGAATATATGCATTAGTAGGAATTTCAAAAAAGTAATGGGAAGTAGATAGAGATGATGAGAAACTAATGGGCATGGGAGGAAATTTCCCTTGTAGATTATATTCATCATGTCAAATTCAAAAGAATCCCTCTAGACCTCATATTGACTTAGAAAACTATAAATTAACATTGTCTATATTGTATTGTATTTTCATTTATTTGGCTAAACGTTTTCCAATTATATTTTAAATTGGTTCAGGGCACATTGGGGAGTCTGGGGGGGTCCATTCAGGGAAGCAAGACACCTCATTCTGCCATTGCTTACTGACTTTGAGGAAAGGTTTGTTTTTTTCCCCCCATTGAAGCAGATAAATGAAGTAGCAAATGCATCCAGGGAAGAGGGTTGTCTCTATACTTGTGTAGAGATTCCATATCAGATTCTATATATTTACAAGCAATAGAAGAATCAAATTTCTACTCTTTCTCAGAAATTTTCAGAGGATACAGTGGTTGTTAGAAAAATTATGCATTTGAAAAATTAAATTTGTGATTTTTTTCACTAATCTGTAAGATAGTCTATAATATTTCTCATTGACCAGAGAGGAATAGTGTGATAAACCAGACACTGATTTGCAACTCCTTTTGTAATCTTCTCTAGCAAGTTTTCTACCTGTTTTACCTTAGCTTTCTGTTCTGGAAAATGAGCCCAGGATAGATATTAAAATCAAAGAACTAATAGCCTAGGGTGGGATTAGAAGGCATGGGAATTAGAGTTAGGTAGGTGGGAAGATTTTTTGGGGAGGACAATGACTGGGTTAGTCTCATTTTGTGCTCTCTCTAATTTGATTTTAAAAATATTTTAGTAGTTGTTATTTTAAGTAAAGGATACTTGTTTTTCTGTGATATCACACAATATGTTTAATAGTAAAATTCTGGGTCTTTTCATAGAATAATTAAAAGTAGATTTTATATCTTAGAGAATTATGGTGAGTAATTTGAAATAGAAGTTTAGCAGAGACCCCAAGAATTACAATTTGGAGCACTTGTTACTTATGTTACATATGCATCAATGCTCCATGACTTTAACACAAAGTTGGGCATGTGAAAGCACAATAAAAATAGGTTGGAAAATATTGTTCTAGATCAAGAAACAAGAGGGGACAGCATCTTGTAGAAAAAAAGTATCATCATACCTATGTATCATGAGTCCTTTTTTTTCAAGAAGAGTCATCGGTGACTGAACATACTAAAAGCCAAGTAACAACATCTAGAAAAAAAGAAATTAAGCATAAGTTGGATAGCAAACTACCAGCCAATGATGTAGAAGTCATTTCAGAATTAGTTATAATAAGACCATCAACTTGCTAAGGCAAAGGTCAAAATCAGTACCAAGCTCGATGAAAGAACAGAAATATAAAGTGTAGTAGTTAGTCAAGACAACTGGATGTCAATGTTGAAAAGCAGGAAATTAATAAAAAAACAGATATCAACATGGACTAAAGCATGTCACAAGAACCAGGATGACAAGAGGCCCCAAACTGTATCAGCTAAAGATTATTTATTATTCTTGTCAATCAAAGAGACATGGAATGCAAGGACAACACTATTTTAGAATATAGTATCATTGATTTATTGTTGGAAGGGAAATTGAAACCACCTGATCTAACCCCCTCATTTTGCCCATTGGAAACTGAATAGGGAGTTTGAGTGATTTGCCTAAGGCCACTCATGAAAGTTAATTGGTAGAGATACAATTTAAAACTACATCCTTCCTCTGAAATCCCACAAACTTTTCTGAACTATTTTGTTTCAACATAAAATAAATTTTAAAATATTGTAGAGTATGGTTATGGAAGATAATGAACAGAATAACCTCAACAACAGGGAAAATTGGTTGAGGGTTTTCAAAAAAGAGTTTGCAAAATATTTGCTGTGAGATCCAATTAAGGTAGAACAGAAGATTTTGGGATTAATTTGAAAAAAAATATATAAAGAACAAATGAAAATTGAAAAGATCACAATTTCTAAAATAAACCAATAAACAATTTTCCCTAGTGACAATGGAACCGTTAAATTGTATTCTACCAGTACAGTCTCCAGTGTACTGTCTGTGGAAGCAGAAAAAGTTAGGAAGAGTAGTAGAAACAGACCAAGTATACACTAAGGAGATATGTGTGGGAGATTATGCATTTTTGAGGGCACTGAGGGATTAAGTCTCAAGTTATCAGAAAGAAAGAAAGAGGCTAATGGTAGAAAATCATGGATGCAATTACTACCACATACAAATGCAATTGAGAAGATATCAATTACCTTTACGAAATATTTATGAGCATAATTTATGTAAGTATTTAAAGACACTTTAATGAAAACATAAGGAAAAAAAGTCAGGATTTCACAAACAATATGCTATAGTTGACCCAGTCATATCATTGATAGAAAGATGTATGGAATGCAGACTGCACATTGCTCATTGTTTGTTGTGAATAAAAAAAGTATTTTATTTGGTAGAGAAAAATAAAGCTGTAAATGACTCTCCTCTCAGTGACTTGCATATTTTTTAATTTAAAAAATAATTCCTTGATAAATGAGGCAGAGTTAAGGTTGGTCATTCTTTGATTAGTAATGACAGATTATTTTTAATAGAATTTTTTTTATTTTTAGAAAAATTTTCCATGGTTACATAATTCGTGTTTTTACTTTCCCCCTCACCTCCTCAAACTCCCCTCCCCCCATAGCCAACACACATTTCCACTGTTTTTAACATGTGTCATCAATCAAGACTTATTTACATATTATTGATAGTTGCATTGGTGTGGTCCTTTCCGTTCTACATCCCCAATCATGTCCTCATTAACCCAAGTGTTCAGGCAGTTGTTTTTCTTCTGTGTTTCCACTCCTGTAGTTCTTCCTCTGAATGCAGCTATCGTTCTTTTCCATAAATCCCTCAGAATTGTCTTGGGTCATTGCATTGCTGCCAGTACAGACATCCATTACATTCTATTTTACCACAGTGTATATCAGTCTCTGTGTACAATGTTCTTCTGGCTCTGCTCCTTTCACTCTGAATCAGTTCCTGGAGGTCTTTCCAGTTCACATGGAATTCCTCCAGTTTATTATTCCTTTGAGCACAATAGTATTCCATCACCAACATATACCACAATTTGTTCAGCCATTCCCCAATTGAAGGACATACCCTCATTTTCCAGTTTTTTGCCACCACAAAAAGCGCAGCTATAAATATTTTTGTATGTCTGTTTATCTATGATCTCTTTGGGGGTACAAACCCAGCAATGGTATGGCTGGATCAAAGGACAGGCATTCTTTTATTGCTCTTTGGGCATAGTTCTAAATTGCCATCCAGAATGGTTGGATCAGTTCACAACTCCACCAGCAATGCATTAATGCCCCAATTTTGCCACATCCCCTCCAACGTTCATTACTCACCCTGCTATCATTTTAGCCAATCTGCTAGGTGTGAGGTGATATCTCAGAGTTGCTTTGATTTGTATTTCTCTAATTATTAGAGATTTAGAACACTTTCTCATGTGCTTATTGATACTTTTGATTTCTTTATCTGAAAATTGCCTATTCATGTCCCTTGCCCATTTATCAATTGGGAATGGCTTGATATTTTTTAATACAATTGATTTAGTTCCTTGTATATTTGAGTAATTAGACCTCTGTCAGATTTTTTCTTATAAAGATTTTTCCCCAATTTATTGTTTTCCTTCTGATTTTGGTTGCATTGTTTTTGTTTGTACAAAAACTTTTAAATTTAATATAATCAAAATTATTTATTTTACATTTTGTAATTTTTTCTAACTCTCACTTGGTTTTAAAATCTTTCCTTTCCCAGATATCTGACAAGTATACTATTCTGTGTTCACTTACTTTACCTACAATTTCCTTCTTTATATTTAAGTCTTTCACCCATTCTGAATTTATCTTGGTGCAGGGTGTGAGATATTGATCTAAACCTAATCTCTCCCATATTGTTTTCCAATTTTCCCAGCAGTTTTTGTCAAATAGTGGATTTTTGTCCCAAAAGGGGCTCTTTGGGTTTATCATACACTGTTTTGCTGATGCCTCTTACCCTAAGTCTATTCCACTGATCCTCTCTTCTATGTCTTAGCCAGTACCATATTGTTTTGATGACTGCTGCTTTATAGTATAGCTTAATGTCTAGTACTGCTAGGCCACCTTCCTTCATGTTTTTTTTCATTATTTCCCTTGATATTCTTGATCTCTTATTCCTCCAAATGAACTTTGTTATAGGGTTTTTTTTAATTCAGTAAATAAACTGAATGTGTTGACTGGAATCCCTGTTACTGAGAAGGCTGAAGCAGGTGAATCTCTTGATCAAGATAGGGGTTGAGAGTACAGATAGAAAATGGAACAGATCAAAACTCCCATGTTGATTAATGGTGAGGTGTGTCTTGTGAGTCTACAGGACTTCCAGCCTGAGACTCAGTTTCAAAACAAAACCACAAGTAAAGCAGAAAGCGGAAAGATGCATGCTTCCCTAAGTTACTTGCTACTGTCATTAATATGGAAGAGAGACGCCTTCTCGATGGTGGCATCACTATATGTTCCTGTTTGCAGCTGTTTGCAGCTGACAAGCTGATCACATGAAGTCCTGGAATATTATAGACTCTCCCTTAATTGGATCCTTATTTACTCAAAAGTTAGGTGTAACTATCCACACTGGGAAAACCAGGTGGATACCTAATGTTCAGACTATGATATACATAGTCATCTAGTCACAGATGGGTGAACAAGTCCTAGACTTGTCAGACTAGCACATTAGCATTTACCTGCATGTATACCTGAATCTATATCTATAGTTATGAATATTTCTGGGAAAGATATTCAATTGCCTTTCAATAACATATCCCAGAAGAGGAGGGAGAGAAGAGGTTAGTCTGTATTTGAGAAATTTAACATTTACAATGACTATAAACTTTTTCCTGAAATGTAATCCAGCCTTTTTAATACTAGTATCTCCCAGCAGAGCTGTATGGCTGTAAGTGAGGGAACACTACAACCCTAAAGGGATAAAAACTACAAGTCACCCTGTGGGTTATAGGGAGATTTATGGTGGGCATAAATAGGTCACAGTCTGCTGTCCAAATGAATTGCACTCAAAGAAATAATATAAAATATATAATCAGAAATAAATACTGGAAAAGGAAGTGAGCCAGTTATGTAGTGAAAGATTACATAGGGATAGTCTATGTATCAATGAATGAAAAAGCATTTATTAAGTCTTTACTTATTATTTCGTGCCAATTTTTAAATTTACTTATTTATTTTCTTGTTATTCATGTGCTAAGCCTTGTGCTGTTTTGAGGATATGAAAAGGAAAGTAATACGAAGAATCATCATTACATAATAATAGCAGTAATGGCAATATTAATTATGATTATTTTTTAAGAATCAGATGGGTACCATTCCCTAGGAATTCATTTCTAATAGAGGAAGTGTCCACATATAGAAGATTTCAGGTGTAAGGGAAAAGGAAAGACCCCAGGATGTTTAGATAACAACAGCAAATCAAATAGTGATACATCTTATTTAGTATCCATTAAGAAAAAACCCAAACCAAACCAAACCATTACATATCCATTGAACCATTTGACTATTCCACATTTATTGACCACATTGTTGGGACCAAGCATTTTGGAGGTGAGTAATTTGGTTTCCATATCTTTGGTAGCTGTGGCTGCTGAGGAGGTAATGGCTGTAGCACCTGTAAAAGTCTTAAGACAGAACATAGATAAGAGTAACATTTAATGGGAACTGTTGGATATGCTGTGATTTGCAATGTTGGCAGGATTTTCCACATGTCAAAAAGCAAAGATTGAAACATTAAACTAGATACCTACCTCATGAGGTAAAGTATCATAAAATACAAATTATTATTAATCTATAATGAATTTTACGTCATCTTTTGCTTTTATATCACCTACATATTCTGATATATTTTTTCTCCCTTCACCTCCATAGAGTCATCCTTAGCGTCAAAGAATAAAAAAGGCAAAAAATGTTTAGCAAAACTAATCAACATATAGGAAATGTCTGAATCATATGCAACATTCTAATCCAAAACGCCCTGTTTCTGCAAAGATGTGATAAAAGATATATGCATACTCATTTTATAATTATATTTTATTTTTTCAATCAGCAAAATTTTACCCTCTTTCTACCTATCTCTACCTCAAATCGAGAATGAAAGGAAAACAATATCTCTGTTTTAAATAGGTATGGTGAAGTCAGCCAAGTTTCTTTATTATCCAACATAAATACATACTGAGAGTTTTACCTTTTCATCAGGAGATGGGTAGCATGTTTCATTATTAGTTCTCTTGAATTATAGTTGGTCATTACACTTACCAAAGTTCCTAGTTCTTTCAAAGTTCTTTCAAAGTTGTCTTTGCCATATTGTTGTTATATAAAGTGCTCTCATTTCACTTGGCATCAATTCATCCAAACTAGTCCCAGGTTTCTTACAAAAAAGAGTATTCCATTACATTTATATACTGTAAGTTGCTCAGCTATTCCCTTCTTTATGGAGACCCTTACAGATTCCTATTTTTGCCATCTCACAAAGAGCTATGCATTTTTTATACATCCTCAGAATTTTTTCCAATGAATCGTCTGTTAATCTACCTTCCCTCTAATTCCCTTTTCCTCATCTCCTTTTCCTCTATTTCCCTGTGCTGTTTCTGCATCCAACTACGTATAGTATCAATCTTCCCTCCTTTGACAAGTTCAGATGAGAGTGAAGTTCAAGTGTTGGCCACTTTTACACTCCCTTCTCCTTGTTTAATATCTATCTCCTTGAGCACCCTGATTATTCAAGATTTTTCCTAATTTTTGTTTCCGTTTCTCCTATTACCAATGAATTTCTCCTCCCCTCTTTCCATTCTTCTTTTAAAAACATCAAGACAAATATAACCATTCCCAGGCCTTGTCTAATTATATTCACAACTTGACTCAATGACTATTGAGAACATATGTATAATCTTCCCCTATTAAAATGTAAACAGTTTATTCTTGTTTAGTCTCTTATGATTGTTCATTTGTTTTTATTTTATATTTATCTTTACTTAAGCATTTAAACTTCAAAGTTTATACCCAAGACTAGTTTCTTTATCTGTAAAGGTTAGGTTCCAATTTTCCCCTATTAGGATTGCTAAATTATTCTAGGCTGATAGCCTATATCCTTTGCCTCCTTGAATATTGCATTCTAAGCTTTTCACATATTTAGAGTGGTAACTGCTAAATAGTGTGATCCTGACAGTGGCTCTTCACTATTTCAATTCTTTCTTTCTGCTTTCCTTTAGAATTTTTCCTTTGATCTGGAAGCTCTGGTCATGGCTATGATGTTCCTAGAAGTTTTCATTTTGGGAATTTTTAGGAAGTCACTAGGGAATTCTTTCTACTTCCACTTTACCCTGTGGTTCCACAAAATCAAATTTCTTGAAAGGTGGTATCTCAGCCCAGCCATAATGTTCAGATATTGTAATGATCCTGAATTTTTTTCCCTTATCTGTTTTATAGGCAATTTGTTTTTGCTATGTGATGCTTATGTTTTCTACTATGTTTTTCAGTCTTTTGATTTTATTTTAATATTTCTTGTTGAATCATGGAGTCATTAGCTTCTATATCACCAATTTTAATTTTTAGAGTTTGCTGCTTAGATAAGGTTTTGTACCTCTTGTACCAAGCTATTAATTCCTTGTCCAATTTTCCATAGCTCTCATTTCTTTTCCATTTTTCCCTTTACTGCTTTAATTTCATTGATAAAAAATTAAAACTCTTTCTATATCTCTTCCTTCATTTCTTCCAGAAATTCTAGTTGAATTTCTGCCCAACTTGGATTTTTCTTTGAATCATAGCTCATAGATGTTTTGGAGTTACTCTTTTCTTTTGAATTTGTGTCTCAGACAGACCTTTCACCATAATAGCTTTTTTTTTTTTAAACCCTTGTACTTTGTTGTATTGTCTCATAGGTGGAAGATTGGTAAGGGTGGGCAATGGGGGTCAAGTGACCTGCCCAGGGTCACACAGCTGGGAAGTGGCTGAGGCCGGGTTTGAACCTAGGACCTCCTGTCTCTAGGCCTGACTCTCACTCCACTGAGCTACCCAGCTGCCCCCACACCATAATAGCTTTTTATGGGGACTTATTTTTGTTTGTTCATTCTTCCAGCCTACTTCCAGACTTGGGACATGATGTTAGAGATGGGCACTGTGCACTTCTGAAGGAAAGGTCTAGGCTGACTCTGCTGCTGCTTTCTTTGAGTGAATATTGAATGTTATGTCATTCCAAGTTTTCAGAGACAATTCAGTCTTTGTGCCTGCAAGTTTTCAGTCCCCCCCTCCAAAATGGTCTGATCCAGGGGAAAGTGTGATTGTTGCCCAGGCTAAGCTGAACTCTATATGTTCTTGACCTGGGTTTAGATATGAGAAATAGTAAATGTTGCTGGATTTAGCCATTGGTAGTTAAGGAAACTAATGGTTCAGAGTGATGGCATTGCAAGTTTACCTTAGTTATTTGATTCCTCCCTGCAAGCTTCAGAATGAGCTAGACACCTGAACTGAGACACATTTCTGACACATACTCTGCTTCTTGGGTCTGAGCCATAAAGTTATTGGATACTTCTGAGTTTACTTATCAGTATACTGCCCACAACCTTCAATTGTTCCCTCCCCTAGGTGAAGGACCCCTTCTCAAGATCCCCTGGATCCATTCTCTGAATTGGGTGGGGGGCTGTAATAGTGTTCATCGGCATCCCTTCACATTGAGGAAACCCATATGTGTATGAAGGAGCTCTGGTATGGGTCTGTTACCTATTCATGCCTCATGGGCTCCTGGTACAGCTGCTTCTGTTGAGATCCAGTCCTCCATCTCTGAAGTCCTCTCGGTCTGTCTCCCTGTACCAAGCTAGATTAGAGAAACTACATACTATGTGATTTTTTATATCTGTATATCTTTAATTATTTGTTTATATATTGATATATCTTTATATAATTTATTTATTATATTTATATTTAAAATGTTCCTATCAGGATTTAGGTATGTTTGAAAGAGTCTGGCAGGAATGGGGAGCAAGAGGAAGGATACTGTGGTATTTCCTGATAATGCCCTCTCTGCCTTCACCATAGTCAGTTTTGATTGTTTTGCTCTTATTGGTCTTTCCATTTAAATTGCATATTGTTTTCATATTTCTACTTACTTAACTCATTAGTTTTTCTCAGTTTTCCCATGCTCCTTAGTAATCAGTGTTAATTACTGCTTTTTACAATGCCATTATATTCATGTACCATAATGTTAGTCATTCCCTATTCAGCATATATCTACTTTATTTCCAGTTCCTTGGAACTATGAAAAGTTATAAATATCTTGGTGCAAATGGAGCTTTTATTATTGACATCCTTAGGGTATGTGTATAGCAGTAAGAACTCTGGTTCAAAGGTTCTGGGCATTTTAGTTACTTTCTTAACATACTTCGAAATTATTTTCTAACAGTTGGACCAATTCACAGCTCTACCACGAATCTACCATTGGAAGACATTTCTGGTATATGTATATTTATATAGTGATCTCAACAATACATATATTATGTGTAGGTGTGTATACATACAATTGGAATCCAGGAAATTATAACCTCCATGACAATAGAATGTTGATCTTTTCATCACCCCCCCCCTACCACTGGCTATTACCATGTTTTGTCATCTTTGTTAATTTAGTGGATAGACAGAAAAGCTTTAAGAATTGTTTTGATTTGTATTACTCTTATTTTATTGATTTGTATCAATATTTCATGTGATTGTTAATAATAATTTGTGAGTTATTATTATTATTATTAATATTTATCAAGTATTCCTCTCATTCTCATTTATTGTTTTTTCTTCTCCCCACCCCTATAATCATGCAATTTTAGGGTTTGTAGGTTTTATATTAGAAAAATATTGACTGGAACAACTTCCAGGAATTGATGCAGAGTGAAAGGAGCAGAACCAGGAGAACATCGTATACAGAGACTGATACACTGTGGTACAATAGAACACAACGGACTTCTCTACTAGAAGCAATGCAAGGATCCAGAGCAAGGCTGAGGGACTTATGAGAAAGAAAATTAGCCACATTCAGAGGAAGAACTGTGAGAGGAGAAACACAGAAGAAAAACAACTTCATGAACACATGGGCTGATGGGGATATTATTGGGGATGTAGACACTAAACAATGACTCTAGTCCAACTATCAATAATATGGAATTAGGTCTTGATCAATGATACATGTAAAACCCAGTGGAATTGCATGTCAGCTAAGGGGGGAATTAGAGGGGTTTGGGGAAGAGGGAAAGAACATGAAATATGTAACTATGGGAAAATATTCAAAATAAAAACTTAAAAAAAAGAAAAGAGGTTTTCCGGGTTAAGGTGGCGGCAGAGTAAGAATCAGCTCTTAACCTCTCCTGACCGAAACACACAAAACTCCTCAAGGGGACATAAAAACAAGTCCACACGAACGGAGGAACCCCACAACAGGGCACAGCGTGGAAGGTACGTGGAATCGAGACATTTCCAGGCTATAAAGGGCTCTCACTAAATCGCGGGCTGAGCAACCGCCCCACCCCCACCCCCTCCACACACAAAATCTAGAGCTCTGAAGCCAGCTAAAAAGAAATAGAGCAAGTTTGGGGCACCCATCGAGTCATTGGCAGCTCTGGGACCTGTTCCTGAGAGCAGCAAGATTTAAGACCCCAGTAAGCCAGAGAATGCAAGAGAAATCTGAGCGCCGGAGCAGAGACTGGATGCTGGGCGCAGAGCGCAGGCTGAGCAGAGTACAGGCAAGGGCGGAGGCGGGGGTGGAGGCAGACCCAGCCAGGAACTAAAGCTCTGAAAACCTGAGTGGGGAACCAGTGCAGACGGGTATACGACTGTGGAAGCAGCGCCCTGAGACTTGTAAAGGAACCTCATGCAGAGGATCAAGCAAGGGGATCCACCAGGGGGCATGACCGCGGAGAGACACTGAGCGCGAGGATAAACCTGAGAAGCTGCTGGGCTAATGATGGCTACCCAGACTCAGGAAATTCAGAAGAGAAAGAATAACAAGAAAAAGAAGCCTTTAACACTCGACAACTTTTACACAGAGAAAATCCAGACAACCGAGCAAACAGAGGAGGAGAACAAACAAGCATCCGAACCCTCCTCAAATAAGGAAAACTCCTCACAAGCTATGGAAGAGTTCAAAACTGAGATTTTGAGGAAAATGGAAGAGATCTGGCAAGAAAATAACTGTTTAAAAGGTAAAATCTTGCAATTGAACACCAGAAATGACCAGATTGAAAAGGAATACCAGAAGATTACGGCCGAAAACCAGAAGATTATGGCCGAAAACAGGAAGATCATGGCCGAAAACCAGAAGATTACGGCCGAAAACCGAAAGATTATAGCGGAAAATCAATCCCTAAAGGCCAGAATTGAGCAATTGGAAGGCAATGATCTCTCAAGACAACAAGAACAAATAAAACAAAGTCAAAAGACTGAAAAAATAGAAGGAAACATGAAATATCTCAATGAGAGAGTGACAGACCAAGAAAACCGGTCTAGAAGAGACAATTTGAGAATAATTGGTCTTCCAGAAAAACCAGAAATTAATAGAAACCTGGACTCCGTACTAAAAGAAATTATTCAGCAAAATTGCCCTGAAGTCCTACAACAAGAGGGCAATATAGACATTGAAAGGATTCATAGAACACCCACTGCATTCGACCCAGAGAAGAAATCGATTAGAAATATTATTGCCAAATTCTAAAGCTTTTAAGCAAAAGAAAAAATCTTACAAGAAGCCAGAAAGAGACAATTCAAATATCAAGGAGCACCAATCAGGATCACACAGGATCTGGCAGCCTCCACACTAATAGACCGTAAGGCTTGGAATACAATATTCAGAAAGGCAAGAGAGCTGGGCCTGCAACCACGGATCAACTACCCATCAAAACTGACTATATATTTCCAGGGGAAAGTATGGGCATTCAACAAAATTGAAGAATTCCAGGTATTTGCACAGAAAAGACCAGGGCT